>NC_086331.1:66166832-66482677 GCF_032445375.1 Bacillus rossius redtenbacheri
TAAAAAATCCCATTTTGAGAAAAAATTTCCCGTTTTTATTTCCGAAAAATTCAAAATATTGAAATGTTTCCATTGCGTCTGAAAGTTCCCATGGTCAGGCCGCTCTAAGCCACCGAGGACATGACCTTGACCTTTGCCAACACCGTTGTACTTTTCTTTACGGCCAACATCTTGAATTATGTCCGCTATCTTGGAATTTTTGATGTATTATCTGATTTTATTGAAGAAAATAAAATTACAAAAGAAATTACTTAATAAAATTTTAATTAAAGTTTAATGTTGCAAATTTCGTTATGCCTACTATCTTAAACTTTTTTTTATTATCTAATATTAGCATAAACAATTTTAAATTTTATAAAAATTTACTTTATTATTATTATAAAACAACTTGAATGTTGAAATTTTCGTTACAGTCTCCATCTTCAAAATTCATAAATATTATCATGTTTTCGCAAGATCTATTAGCTGCACTCGTCCGTGGTTCTGTGCCTGCACCTCAAAGGTAGTATCAGAATAAAGCCAGGGGACGGATCTGTTTTACATGGTAGTGAAGCTGCCATGGGCCCCAATGGACCTGGAATATTTACGATATTCAGGCGCGGCACGGTTCTGGAGAACACACGGCTACGCACAGTGGTTGAGGAGACCCATCTCAACATGCTACGCCACCGCAGGCCACCAGCCGCCGAATACCCCAGGACACCACCAGTGCAAGCCCCCCCCACCGTGGGCCTGGTAAATACCGACACGGCCCGTACCTTTCACATCACTGGGACTCCTCGGTCACCCAGATGCTCGTGATCCAGCCGAGGATTATCCAACCTCTGCCAGCTTTGCAGGCTAGTGCCCGAGCTTTAAAGTAGCTCACGACTGCCACTCGTCATCGGGGCGGGGACCCCTCCAAGTGTGCTCCAAGCGATCGGAGCACCACTGCCACCACGAGTCCATCTCCATAATCTGATCCAGGGCCGTTTAAGGAAACCTCAGCGGGGATCTGTCTCTTCAAAGGATCAGTCCCATGGTACCCTTCACTTTCAGGTATAGTGCGTTCCCGGCACTACCTACAGTCCCAGCGACCGCCGCCCTCGGCCGCATAGATATCCTCGGTTACTCACCTCGGACTCTCCCCCGCCACCGGGTTACAGCCTCATTAGAAAAGGCCCGGGTTGCGCCCGACCACGGCGACCCTCAGGACTCTCAGCAGTCCTTCGCTGTTCCATGCACACCAGTTGGTTCATCACTATGAACCAG
Organism: Bacillus rossius redtenbacheri; assembly: GCF_032445375.1. Taxonomy (NCBI): domain Eukaryota; kingdom Metazoa; phylum Arthropoda; class Insecta; order Phasmatodea; family Bacillidae; genus Bacillus; species Bacillus rossius. The sequence continues at coordinate 66,168,084 of NC_086331.1, forward strand.
GTGTCTTGAGACACCACCTAGGGTTTGGGGGTCCAAACCCCCCGATTGCTTTTCGGCAGGTCAGGGCGCAGCCACCCATCCACAGCCTACTAACCTACTAGAAATTCCCGTTTCAACTCACCGAGGAAGTCAGAGGATCGGGCAATCCCGGCAGTGCCCTATTTGTATATCAACACTGGCTCCGCGTGAAGGCTATGGGTTGCCGTAACATAAATATTATCAGACTTCAATGGGAAAAAAATTTAATTTATCAAAATAAATAAAAATTATTAATTTTAAAAACTTTCACCATCTTTAATTTCGTACGCCATATTGAAATTCCGTAATTTGAATGCTAGAAACTTGGGGAAAATTTTAAAATGTATAAAAATAATTAATTAAATTTTAATAAAATTTAAATTTAAAAAAAAACGCACTTATGTAATAGAGTTCTCGCCCGGTGAGGTCAATAATAAAAAAATGGCGACAGATCCTACCTCCACAGAAGCCACGGGCAGACCAGTGGCAGATTCATAGGGGGGGCGCAGGGGGCGCGCCCCCCCCCCCCCCCTTCGCAGGGCAGCCCAGCACCAAGCATGGTTCTTGGCAAGGGGAGGGCGCGCACCCGGCCGCCGATGTTATACAATACACATTCATACACTTACCTTTAATATTCGGGCGAGACGTAAATGAAACGTATAGAGCTTGGAAAAAGATCTCTGGCTGCATCCTAGCAACCAAGGTGACGTAACAAGGGAGTGTGTGGAAGAGGTAGACCTGCGGCTCCCCCCCCCCCCCCCCCCGCACATGAGATTTTTCTGTATCCGCCACTGGGGCAGACTGACCTTCCACCACTAATACCAAGGTTTATATTACATTATTTGGTATGATGTCATGGCAGCCATCTTGTTTTCGTTTGCAGGATGCCACCATATTGTTTACATCTGATGAAGTTCGCCATATTGTTCTTAGTGTAAATTTTACTCGCTAGAGTGCAGTATTAATTTATTAAGTGACAGTGAACTGTCATGCCACCCGCCATCTTATAATTTGGATGCCATCTACAAAATATGTATTATTTAAACTATGAATTCGGAAAAAATTCCAAAATTCATCAAAAAAATCACTCATTAAAATAAATATTGACTCGATCGTCTCGGTTCAATACCTGACTGATACAAAAAATTTAATTTTTATGTAAAAATTTACTTTTTCAATAAATACGTTAAAAAGTCCTAAAAGAGGCTTAGGTTTCTCGTCTACCAGCCTCAAGTAAGCCATCATGGTCACCAGTTTAAAATTATGTAATTATTTAAGTATAAATTCAGGGAAAAATACAAAATTCATCAAAAAATTACTTATTAAATAATGATTGATTCGATAGATTCCTGCCCTTGGTTAGATTCCCAGTCAGTGATAATAGTAACTAAAATTAAAACAAATTTTAAATTCCGTTTCCCATTACCTCTAGTGGAGTTTGTTAAAAATTATCTACAATAAATACTACTCTAAACAAGAAACCTACCTGACGAAATAAATACGATGTCGCTGTATCTACAATGAAATCTAATTTTTCAAAAATTGGAATACCTTCCAACCAGGTCTAATACAATGTTAGATGTATAGACCAAATGTCTTCGAACTATGTGACCAGACCATTTTTAATCTCAGGCATATATACTAATAATCTCTAAACCACAATAACAATAATGTCATGAGTACAGACATATCGATGCTCATTTAAAAAAAGGAAGCACAATAAAAAAAGGAAGAAACGAAGCACCGGAAACACTGGCAGCGCACCGGGAGCAAAGGAAGCACCGTAAGCACCGGAAGCAAAGGAAACACCAGAACCACCGGAAGAACCGGAAGCAAAGGAAGCAATAGAGCACCGGAAGCACCGAAGCAAAGGAAGTAACGGAAGCACAGGAAGCATCCGAAGCAAATAAAGCACCGGAAGCAAAGGAAGCACCAGAAGCACTCAAGAAAAGGAAGAACAGGAAGCACATTAAGCACCAGAATTAAAAGAAGCACATTAAACACCGGAATTAAAAGAAGCACATTAAGCACTGGGATAAAAAGAAGCACATTAATCACCGGAAGCACCATAATCAAAGGAACACAGAAAGCACCGGAACCACATAAGCACCGGAATCAAAGGAATAACCGAAAACACTGGCAGCACCGGAAGCTCTGGAATCAAAGGAAGCACCGGCAGCACATAAGCTCCGCCAGCAAGGGTCAGTCTTATTTCCGTCTCTGTCTTGCGTGGGACCTCTCTTTCTATGAGGCTTGGTCATTCCCCTGTAAGATAATCTCCGGAGTCCCGTAACAGGAAGGGGGGTGGGATGCCATATCGCAAAACATAAACCTAGCAGGTAGGGACATTCTTGGAAGCGCGGTAACTCATCCCTGCCTTATTTTTGAAGTCTTCAGCTGCCTGCGTTTCCTCTTTTACAGCTAGACAAGACAGACAGTGGCTTTCAGTGTGAAGCGCAACAGCTCGTGGAAGAGTAGTGAACATGTACCTAAGCAATAAGAAAATGATTTTACTCTTTGTTATAATTAAATGTAATCATTTACGAAAGGCGCAACTTTAAAAGAATGCAAATAAAGAGCAAATCGCCAAGATTATTTAATTTAATCAATAGCCTTCGGTGAAATATTTTATTGGCCAACGATTTAAATGGAATTTTTAATGATAATTAATGAATGTTATCTAACAGAATACTTTAGCCACGCAATTAGTTAGTACCTATGTCAGTAAAACAAGTTTTTAAAATGTTTCTTTGGTGACATGGCTCTTGAAAAGGGTTTACGTTAGAATAAAGAAATACGGCAGTATTTTTTAAATAAAATATTTTTCTAGAGGTTAGCGTACATAATTATACAGCTGAAAGTGGTTATTTGATTTTATTAATATCAGGCCTACCGATAAATCATATGCATATGCTAAAAATATTGGTTTGAAATAAATTTTAAGAAAAATAGTTATAAGCAAGTAATGTTTTTGTGATGGCAGACCGTCAATTTACATTTTTGAAATTCACCCTTTAAGAAACACCTGCTTATAAATGCATATAATTTAAATTTGTTAAGTAAATATCCGGTTAAGTTGGCAATGAGAGCAGAGAAGTACAGTTTAGTGCAAACGTCTTATAAAAAGTATAAATTTTAAATTGCTTGCTACTGTAAATGGTTTATGTTTGCTTTATGTGAACAAGAGTTATAACAATTAGTATGTCAACCATTTTGATGTTTGTAATATTTTCACATTTGTCCTTGATAGTGCATGGACACGAGCCAGTACGTGAAATACGTAAGCTTTTTTGAGGGGGTGTGGGGTGTATGTTTGCTTAGTTAAACTGTTGCTGGTTTTGATGGATAAAAGTATTAATTCTAAGTCGTTGAAGGCAACAAGGGCGTTCTAGAGGCAATCCGTCAGCTCAATTCTAGGAAAGACTCGAGTGTCGAGTCCGCCGGTGTTGCAGTATGGATTCTGGTACCATCCAATCTTCGCCAAATTTAAATAATATGTGTATTAATCTGTTGCCTTTCTAATAATTTATAGATGCAGTAACAGCATTCTAGGATTTATGAATTTTCTGCCCTAAGGTTTAAGGAAAGTATTTTGTTTTTTTGTTCTTACAGAATTTTAGTATGATGGGCGAAGCAGCATAATTGTAGGAGGGGGGAGAGGGGGAGATTTTTTAGTTGACCAATGAAAAGTGAGCTTAAGGAAAGTCTCCTTAAATGGTTGTAAAAAAAATAAAAGGTTGGTTCCAGGAACATCGGCAAAATGTGTCTGAATTGATATGTATCATCCTCCGAATCTTCCTACACTTCTAGTTTGGTTGAAATGATGAAGTGTGTTTTGCATGATAAGCAGTAAGTCTCGAGTTTTACAGTATTTTGTCTGTAATGACGTAAACAACTCATTGATATGTTATCTTTTTTAAACTAAGTGTTGGGAATGAGTAACTTTTTTGATCATTATTTGTGATTTTATTTAAAATACCAGTGTGTGATAGTTTTATAATGTTACAAAAAAAATATATTCCCATCCAAATGAGCATAAATGGTCATGTAGCTGATTCTCGTCTCTCATTGGCTAAAGGTTTTTTTTTAAATTGAGGGTTCGAGAGTATAAGATTTCAAAATGTTTTGATGTACTACAAGAAATATATTGTAAATTTGTTAAATGCATGCTATGGTTATTTTAGCATCTCTTATATATTAATTTCGTGTTAGACTTTCATAAGTGAATGCATTGGAAGATATATTCAATACATAAACTTGCCAGAGTTTTAGTGTTTGCACAAGTTGAAACACTTTTGTTTCATTCATGGGGAGTTTGGTCCTGTATGGACATGTAATCTCACCCCCAGCGATGTGAGATCTCTTCCCCAGAGCGGTGAGGGCTCTCTCGCCGCCATGCACTGACGGGGGTGCGAGCATACTTCACTAAAAAAAATTACACGTATGTACTATACTTTGTAAACTAACAAGTAGAAAGATACATGTGGTAATGATTTTTTTTAAACTGTGAACTTCTCATTGTTGAGCAAAAATAGAGTTCTAGTACAAGCCAGAAGTTTATGTATTTTTTGTAAATTTTTTCATTTGTAATTTTTTTTTAAATTTATTTTTATTTATTAAATTTTTTTCTGCACTTATATGATATCAAGTAAAAGTGTAATAGTTTTCTCCGTGTGCTTCCGATTATTCTTATCAATACATTTGCTCCTGATTATTCTTGCCACTATGTTGATGGTTTTCTACGTGTGCTCCCGATTATTCTTGTCAATACGTTTGCTCCTGAATATTCTTTTCAATATGTTTATGGTTTTCTCCGTGTGCTCCTAATTATTCCTGTGGTTTCTTCAAGTGTTTCTGTCTATTCTGAGAAACAGCTCTCTGCATGAGGGAATTTTCACCTAATATGTCATGACATTTTATTTAGAGTTACATTTAATTTGTTAATTTCTGCTACTAAATCCGCACTTGCAATTTTTTATACCAGGTGGAATTAAAAAAAAACCATTACTCAGTCAAATAATATACCATGAGACATCTGTGAAGCACTAACATGCAAGGCGAACTTCCTTCTCCTTGGTGTCTAGCGAAGCTATCCTTCTTTTGCGAACGTGAGCATCCTGCATCCCACATAAAAGAACAAAATAAATTATGACTCAATACAACACGAGGCGACAACTCGTGCTAATAATCGGAACTACTAGTAACAAGTTCTTTTGTATGAGGTAACTTAATTCTCACTGATGAAATATGAAAAAATTCTATTTAAGTAATGGATCGAATTTAAAACACTCAGTTTTGCAACTGACATCGGCCTCAATAACTAAAATGAATCTTTATTCGGTGTCTGACGTTGTATCGAAAGGGCACAGGTGTAAGTTTTGCAGCAAAGAATTTATCTTGAGAAAGAATGGAAGACCACACGAGAAGAATGACTGTGTTAAAAATCCACTACGCAATAACATAAGTTGTGTTTGATGTAGCAAGTCGTTTACGCGGAGAGAGAGCTTAAAAAGGCATGACAGAACTTGTAACGTCAAGCCTGCGTACAAGCTAGAGGACAACGATGGATCTACTAGACTAAGGAAGCGTTATCTGCATTACGACAATAATTTTCCTTGTCTTGGGAGAGATTATGTTCGTGGCTCTTCCGATCTCGACGAAGAACTTAAATTGAAGGACGATTATGATTTATGGAAGAATGAAGACAATGGAAGAATCCTTAACGTGAAAAATGAGAATACATTCCAGCAGAATTCAAGTAGATCTTTCCTACTTTGTAAAAATGATGGACTCCTAAAGAGGAAGCATGAAGACGATCAAGGAACTTCGACATCATTGATATCGAATTCTTACGGTAATCTGGGTGAAGACGATGCCTTCTACGGTGATTGCTACAGTGACTCTGAGGCTGATGACAAAGGCATAGACTGTGATGAAGCACCTAAAGCTGACAAGATCGAAGAATGTGGTGGTGTCCTGAGACCGAAACGATGGAAACGACGTGTTATAATAAATAAATCAGATAAAGCTTATTAGAGATGGGTCGAGTCTTGGTTTATCGAGTCGAGCCGAGCCGAGTTGGGTCAGATTGACTCGACTCGAAAACCGAGTCACATATTTTATCATGTTCGAGACTCGAAACACGTTTCGAGTTAAGTACCAGCATCGTGACATTATAGCACTTTATTATAGGTTGTCTTAACGTTTTCGCCAAATCATTAATACAGCAAGAAATGATAATGACCTTTAAACAAAACAAATCCCGTGCAAACCTAACCTTGCCCGCTACCGTGCTACGGCGCTATAATAGGTACAAGTGCAACCAAACCTAGGCCTACCTTCATTTATGAACGTGACGTCGTAACGTGATTTTGTCGATAGTGGCGACAGTTTATAGGACAAAATTATGTCACATGACCATTTTATATAAAAAAAAAAAAACTTGGAAAACAGCGTGCACTGTTTTCATTTTGTTTTTCATCCTGTGCTTACTTCAAACACGGTACCGCATTTGTTTACAAAATACGTCAATGGATTTTCACTGAAGAAAAATTTGTTGCAAAACGCACATATATTAATAATCATCACGTTTATCGTGCCCCGTTTATAATAACTCGTATAAACAAGAGATTTCCGTAACCTAAACATAAAAACATAAAATAATTATATTGTAATAGTTAGTAAATAACACCAAGCCGTGATGCGTGAAAATGGCTGCGTGTTAGGCCAACCAGCCTTGCATTTTAGAACTAAATTTAGCTGTGATCCGCTACGCAGCGCTGCGTGTCAATAACGTTTAGGATAAAATTACTTTCTTTTTGTTTGAATAAAATATAATAACAACGCTCATGCATTTTATTTGGCAATCAGTTACTGATCGCCAAATCAAATGCATGAAATATTTATTTAAAAACATATTCATATTCTTGTAGTTGTAACAAGTTCCGGGCGAATAATCTTGCCGCGGAAAGTGTATTTACATTGAGAATGTGACAATGTGACAAGGCCTATATCCCTTGAGCTGTTTGTTCATGTGGGGATCTGCCGGTGGATCGGAAAAAAAAATGTTACGTAACTCGGGAAGCCTTCTTTTCACAGACGAAAGAGCCAAACTCCCGATCGTACATCTTCGTTTTTTTTTTGTTCATTGTAAATAAATATGGCGGTGTTGATAAAAGGAAATACTATAAACAAGGCAAGAGTATTTATTTGTACGCCGCCATATTTTTCGTTTGCAGTGTGTCCGTGAATGTTTATTTTGGACAACTCATGATAACTATGGTCAATTAGGTTAGGTTAGCTACATTATAAATACTTTAAAACATTGTGGACGGTTGATTTGGTTAGGATAGCTACATTAAAGATACTGTGAAATCATGTTGAAATAAAGCTTAGTTTTTAATATTTAAATAACATAATGATTTGAATTAATCATTTAAAATATTTAAATAACATAAAGATTTGCTAATTAATCATTTAAAATATTTAAATAATGCAGATGCATCTTGGATACACAATTTTTATATCAATGGGTGTAGTAATATTTTATTTATCATATTCGATGCAAAAAATTATAAAATTATGAAACACGAACTGACTCGACCTCTTCAAAAATTTTGTGACTCGAACTCGACTCGACTCGAAATATGAATTGCTAAACTCGGCTCGACTCGACTCGAAGCCAAAAAACCTCAACTCGTCCATCTCTAAAGCTTATTCTGATCACTGGGACGATTGTGATATTAAAAGTATTTATAATAAACAAGCAAGTAAGATGGTAGTAGAAGAGATTGATTACACCTCATGGAAAGATCCAAACATATTGGTTGACCGGCTAAGACGTCTACATGGTTCGCTTTGTGCAGGAAACTATTCGTGCATCAATGAAATATCCTTCATACTCAAAGAACTTAGGAAAGCTGGCTACATACATTAATGGCTTGTTTTACTTGCATTTGTATAATGTTAAGAAAAAAATTAAATATTGAAAGTAAAAATTTAATGTTTATATTTCTTGTATTCTGATTTTTAACTAAGACTTAGTTCTCGTAAATTGTGCTTCCAAATGTGCTGCCTTTTTTGATTGTTCTTTCAAATGTGGTATATTTTTGTTGATTGCACGTAGTAAAATCTGTAGTGACTGAATATTTACTAGTTCAATACCTCTTGGTGTTACTAAAATATTTTTGAAGGTCACTTGGTCCTTTAGTATGTATAAAAATTTCACGATGGTCTAATTGACTGTAATTAGCTAAAGACGAAGAAGGTCATGCGGTGACTGAAATGACTAGCCTATACGTCTCATATTGTCATGACTCGGTCTCATGGTCCGGAGCCACTTGGGCCTGTATGTGTGACTTTGTACATAAACGACTTTCATGTAAGACATAGCGGTACTGTATTTAATTCGTTGGTCAGGTATATTGTCTTGGGTTGTTTTTCGTAGAGTGAATGATTAATAAATTCAACGAAAGGTAATGGAAAAAATATATAAATATATTTAATATTTAGTTACACCTGTCACTGGTCAAGAATCTAACCGAGGATAGGAATCCGTCGATTCAATATGTAAATTAATGAGTGATTAATTTAATGAATTTTGGATTTTTTTCCGAATTTCTAGCTAAATAATTACACGAATCCAAGATGGTGACCAAATTTCAATATGGTGGGCACCTCAGTAGTAATAAATGATTACTGCACTCTAGCAGGTTAGAATAAAACTAGCCTGATGGTAATGATAGTAATACGAGTACACACACAATATGGTGTCCTCCAGCAGACGAAAACAGGAAGGTGGCCTCCAGCGGTCGAAGACAATGTGGCGGACATGGTGTCATATCGGTTGACGATATATATATATATATATATATATGTGTGTATATATATATATGTCTATGTATATATATACACCTTGGTATTGGTGGTGTGAGGTCAGTCTGTATGTGGTTTCTGTGGAGGAAGGATCTGTTGTTGTTTTTTATTTTTTGCTCTTATCGGTTTAGAACCAAGGACGGGAATCGATCTAATCAATCAGTATATAGATTAAAAATTTATTTAATGAATTTTGGAATTTTTATCATTAAAATCGTATAATAAATAAAGATTTTCAAGATGGTGCCTTTCACGATCATTGAAACAAGTGCTTTCATAATTCAAAACGACGGGAGTGGTGTAAGTCATTTTTATTACTTTTATTGAGAACTTTTTAAATATCATAATAAATTACTGGTTTACTCTCGCCGGAAATCAAACCGAGGACCGAAATCGTTTAAATAACTAAACATTTGAAGAAGGAATTTTTTAAATTATTTTTTGGAATTTTTTCGGAATTTCCAGCATAAAAATTACAGATTTTCAAGATTACGACCGTAACGATCATTGCAACAGTTACGTCTTAATACAAGATGGTGGTTCTGTCTCGAACAGGTGGTGCTCATTATTACTTAAAACTAAAAAAAAATTACAGGTCCGAATATGCATGTTATTTTATATAGACCTTATTTAATTCTCAGTCTGGTAAATGTATCGATGGCCGTGCGGTTAAAGGCGTATGTTTTCCAACCTAGAGATCAGAGCTGCGAGGGTTCGAATCACAGCGCTTCCAATGTATTTTGTTTAAAAAAATTAATTTAATATGTCGATAAGGACCATAAAAGCTATGTTAGGTAATGGAACATCGACCTTACATGATGAGACAGAGCAACGCTGGCGCTCTCTATATTCAAACAGCAGAAACAAAGTCGACGGTATCCTAGATGGCGGCCTCCAGGGGAACAGAAAAAAAATCAAGAGCGACGCTGGCGCTATCTAGGAACAAACAGCAGAAACAAGGTCGATGGCATCCAAGATGGCGGCCTCCAGCGGAAGAACAAAAAATCAATATGGCGGTCTTGACGAAAATTTCATTAAGAGTGAGTGGGGCGCTCGATTTAAAGATGGCGGATCCAAGATGGCGGATCCAAAATGGCGGATCTATAATTGCCGCCAGGTCAAGGTCAAGGTCAAAGGTCAAGGTCACACTCATCCAAGATGGCCGCCGTGATGTCAAATTCAGATATGTGGCTCGGCACCTCGTACCTCGCCCCGGACCCGTGTCCTCGGAGCCTTTATTATATACTACTCTTATTCCTTGTCATAAACCCATGAAACCAATCTTTCCCTGTAGTTTTGTCCAAATTGATGGCCTATGATATTGCGCACAGCTAGCTGAAATGCTAATACACAAACATCTTTGCGGGTATGGCCATAAAACATAGCTTCCATTTCAACTAATTAAGTCCTCCAACTCAGGAGTCAATAATGGTTTACGACAAAGTTTTGTAGATGCAGCTTTCTTGGTGTCATGCTCCTTAATGTTGGCAAGTCTAAAGAGTGTATCCCTTGGTACCTGAAACACTTTAGATGCATTGAGGTATTCCATCTTCTTCTCCCTAACAGCGCGAATTGTTTTTGCCATTTGATCCTCCTAACATAGCTTCCTTTTCTTAGTTTTGTCTTCTTTCTTTTTATCCATCTCTGGAAGAGAAAAAAAAATGATTGTAGCTTATATAACCCCTTGTGTTGTAATGGTCGTCATAAGAAGTTAAAACCTGGATTTAGGCTCCACAACAATTTATTTAGCATGTACACAGATAATGTATTAGCACAAGGTGACATGTACAATGCCTAAAAGTTGCATTCAAATTTGGCACATGTACAGAAAAACATTGCATAAGCCTAATAGGATACTTTAGGTGACTTCTTTTCTGTCAAATGTGCGAACGTGCATTGGCAATTTTGAAAAATTAAAACTCCCTAAACAATACGCTGTAACGAGTGCCATTAGAATATTTAATTTGCGTTCTTTGTGCATGTGTTATTTTTAGCGCTATAGCAATAATTGTTTTTTTAAGTGGCCTTACATACAACGATATTAAGCTTGAAAACAATGTACACTTGCCTAATTCCTAGCTATTTATTATTTGTAATCACACTAATTTCTTACAATAACTGGAATATAAATATTTCTATTTGTTTTCTTACACGTTAAATAAACATTCATAGCATACATTTACTTTTTTTATCAAATGTCGGTCAATATGGAATTCCTACACTTTCGTCAGGTAAAATGTTATAGAAGGTATTCCATATTACCCGAATCGCCATGTTTAAAATTTGCCTTCTCCTATACTAGATGAAAATGAAAGACTACATTCTTGGAAATAACACTGAGGTCTCTTACTCTTAATCATACATCATGATTAACAGTGTTAAGAAACTTCTAAATACTGTTAACATGTTTGAAACATTCACCTGCACAAACTTTCCAATTGCAAAAACCAAACAATTGATTATAAAACTGCCCATACATGACCGACGTTCATGCGACTGAATACATGGCCTCTAGCGAACACAGGGATGTAGTTCGATCGCTCTCTCACAGGTTTCAGCACCTTACAGCTGAGATATACACCTATTATATATTACCCGCCTACTCCATAATACCCTCACTCGGAACCAGACGGCACCACTGTCGTTTTTATTTTCTCCAAAATCTCTCTCAGCCAAGGATAAGGACCGAACCCGAGATCGCCAGATGGTAGACCAAAGATATTTTCCGTGTTGTTTATTGATGTTATGTTTACAGTTGGTTTTTGTATTCAGTTAGATAGCCTACTGGATACTGATACTGTTACTGTTTTTTATTTATTAGGGAAATTTACCTATCACCTAAGTAAAATATAGTTAAACAAGTCTTACTCATGTTATTTATTAATTTATTCTGGTTCACTCAACTCAAACCACACAATTGTGATAAGGACAGTATGACAAGACACTCACATAAAACATGTGGTGCACATTATTGGACTTTTCCAGGGACGGGGTATTTATTAAACGAATTAACCAGAAAATAAAATATTCATTCACCAATTTCGCTTATTAAAATAACCACCAGAGAAGCAATATGTAAATAACAAGCAAACAAAAAACTTGCGAACAAAAAAGTTCATCAGTGTTTAATCCGCTAAACTTATTTTAAGTTTTCTATCCATGTTGAATGTTCGAAGCGTGTGGCAGTTAGATAGAGATAGAGAGAGCTAAAAGTGCAAGCACTTCTTATTGCCATAAATAAAGTTACTTTCTACCAAATGACCAAAAATTGTTTGGCCTAAAATCATTTGACCTAAAATAATTTTCGGAAACTTATTTGACCTAAAATTATTTGGCCTAAAGACGTTTGGCCTAAACAGATTTGGCCTAAAGCCATTTGACATAAAGTTGTTTGGCCTAAAGTCATTTGACCTAAAATTATTTCGCCTAAAGGCATTTGGCATAAAGTGACATAATATAATTTATTTGACCTAAAATTATTGGCCTAAAGATGTTTGGCCTAAATGTATTTGGCCTAAAGCCATTTGACATAAATTTGTTTGGCCTAAAGTCATTTGACCTAAAATTATTTCGCCTAAAGTCGTTTGGCATAAAGATAGTTGACCTAAAGTCATTTAAACTAAAATTGTTTGGCATAAAGTCACATGGTCTAAAAATATTTAGCCTAATTTTAGGCCAAATTATTTTAGGCCTACTGGCGGGTACCCAACAAAATGTCAGCACATTTGGAAGCACCATCAACAAAAAGGCAGCACATTTGGAAGCACCATCAACAAAAAGGCACCACATTTGGAAACACAATCATCAGAAAGGAAGCACATTTTGGTCGCACCGTCAATCGAAAGGAATCACATTCTACAAAACGAAAGCTCAATAACGAAAAGGAGGTACATTCTCACGTACATTCAACTCGGTAGGATGCAATCGTCAACGTTAAGTTAGGATATAATGTCGTCATCAGTCTATGAATACATCAGTTTTTAGTTCCATAAGTCATTGGCAACAAAAGTCATTAGCTCCAACTGCATTTTGCTTCAACAGCACCAATGATATTTGACTAGAATGCTACGAGTCTAAGAGACTATGAGGTCACAAGGCTACGAGTCTTCAAGTTTACGAAACTGCGAGGATACAGGACTACAAGTCTACATGAATACTTGACCACGAAGCAACAAGTCTACATGACTCCAATTGCGACATCTGTCTTCGGCTGAATTTTCTCTTTGGCTCCATCTGCTCCACCAGCATTATGTTATAACATTACAAGGTTACTTGGTTACTTAGCTACAAGTCTACAAGACTCCAATTGACGTATCTGTCTTCGATGGAATTTTCTCTTTTGCTCCAACTACTCAAACAGCATTATGTTATAAGATTACAAGGCTACTTGCTTACGTAGCTACAAGTCTACGAGGCTCCAATGCAACATGACTACGCGATAGCGAGGCTACAAGACTACGTAGCTTCCAGAACACAAGGTTACGTGATTACGAGGCTACAGGACTACGAAGCTTCCAGAACACAAGGTTACGTTGTTACGTTACTACGAGGCTACAGGACTACGAAGCTTCCAGAACACTAGATTACGAGACTGCGAGGCTACAGGATTCTAACTGAATACAATAGCACCATTCAGTGGTGAGAGTTAATTTATCTCATGCAAAATAGCCTGTTTAAAGTAGGGTAGATTTTTGTCAACAGATGACACCGCATGTTGCTTACAGGTAAATATTATTTAGTTATTTTATGTAGGATGTGGGGTGCTCACTAACTTTCGCAAAAGAAGGATGGCTTCGCTAGACACCAAGGAGAAGGAAGTTCGCCTTGCATGTTAGTGCTTCACAGATGTCTCATGGTATATTATTTGACTGAGTATCTGAATAAAATTACCTGTCCTAGCCACCAAGTTCAATCCAGTTTGTCTCAAAGCATATTATTTGACTGAATAATGGTTGTTACTTTTTGAATTCCACCTGGTAAAAAAAAATGACAAGTGCTGATTTAATAGCCGAAATTCACGAATTAAATGTAACTCCAAATAAAATGGCATGTCTCATTAGGTAAAAAATCCTTCATGCAGAGAGCGGTTTCTCAGAATAGAGAGAAGCACTTGAAGAATCCACAGGAATAATCAGGAGCACACGTAGAAAACCACCATCATATTTACAAGAATATTCGGGAGCACACGGAGAAAACCACCTTCCTACCAACAAGAATAATCAGGAGCAAACGTATTGACAAGAGTAATCGGGAGCACACGGAGAAAACCACACACCTTTCTTTGATATATTAAAATAACATAAGAAATATTTAATACAAATAAATAGTAAAAATTTAAAATAAAAAAATTACAAAAATACATAAACAGATTCTGCTAGCTTGTGAACTTCTCATTGATGAGCCAAGAGAGAGTTCTAGTACAGCCAGAATTTTATGGTGCTTCACAGATGTCTCATGGTGTATTATTTGACTGAGTAATGGTTGTTTATCTTTTGAATTCCACCTGGTAAAAAAATTGCAAGTGATGATTTACAAGCAAAAATTCACGAATAAAATGTAACTCCAAAAAAAAGTCATGACTCATGAATGTACCTCCTTTTCGTTAAAAGAGTTTTCGTTTAGTAGAATGTGCTTCCTTTTGATTGACGGTGCGTCCAATATGTGCTGCCTTTTTAGTTGTGCTTCCAAATGTTTTCCGTTTTGTTGATGGTGCTTCCAAAATGTAAGCCTCAGCATGCAGACATTTCATCCTGCTAATCCGTATGTCAGTGTGTAACATGCTTTATCCCAGGTAATCTACTCTTATTGGAGTGGCAGTGATTTAAAAAGCTATACGAAACATGTGGCGGAATATTTCATACTTTGGTTTCCAATGACTTGACTTCATACGAGCATTGTCAAAATATTGTTAGCTGTCAAATATACGGACAGTGACCTGTTTATTACATGAGGGAGAAACAGTTCTACCGAGTTCTATCGATCAAGTAATTGAGTTCGCTAAGAATCATTCACCCGAGTGTGCAACCATACAGATCTACAATCCTGTAACAAACTCCATTACTACTAGTGAAATTGGTATTCAAACCATGAAAGAACAAATTTTCAACGTGCGTAAAGTGTACCAGAAAGAAAAAAATCCTCGCAAGCCTGCTTAAAACCATTTGAAAACTAAAAGTACTTTCTTCGAACCAACGACCCTGCGCACTGTGGATGTTCACCTGATTGTATGCAATGGAATGCAAAAGATTTTTAAAAGAATGTCAGAGATAATAAATGTAAAATAAATTTTTAATGTTATAGTTTTGTAATGTGTTCTTACTTTTAATAAATGTATTGAACTTACCCAATTCATTTTTTATTTATTTCCTTACATATCTATAATCAGTATTTAGCTGTATGTTCCCCGAACGCAGCTTGGCGCCACGAAGTCGCAGACTAATGGACATGTTGTAACAAGCGCATCATGACTGCAGCTCAAGTGCGTCAGACTTAGAAATTCCTGAACGATGAGTCATGATGTAGGCAGTGCCCCGCACCCTAATCTCTAATCACCTAGGTCATTAGTGGGTGTACTCGGACTTGGCTCGAGAGTGGTTTGTCATGTTCGGCTGTCAGGTTACATTTCTACCCCTCACCCCTCACAGACCTGCTACGACCTGTACATGAGTCATGCTGGGTTTTTCCGAAGACAATGGTACTCCTCCACATTCATACCCCTACACATACTACGTTCCTATTGGTGGATACAACAGAAATACTCTGTTCCTATTGGCTGTTCTAAAAAAAAAGGGAGTTCCGAGGCTATAAAAGACCGGGATTAGCTGTCGGAGCTTTAGTGTGTTCTTAGAGTTTGAGTGAGTTAGTTCGTGTGTGAGTTTCGCTGCTACCACGATTCCTACCACCATGCTACATCATCTTCTACAGCTCCACTTCATCGTTTTCTAAGGTATGCTACATGTTTCGTTAATATTTTTATGTTTCTCAGCATCTTTGTAGGTTATCAGCTAGTTACCGTGGCTTTGACATAACCTTTTGTGTATGTATTCGGTTATATGGATTTAACTTTTTTGTAGGTTAAACGTTTAAGTGACTTGCAGGTTATCGATATTTATAACATTTAAGTGGTTTTATGTTAATTTGAATCAGGAGCAACTAACTTGAGGATCATTTCTCATGAATTTTGTGGTTATGTAATCAACTTTTTAGTGAATATTTTTCACTTTTTTAAACTTTCAATATTTTTATGTAACTTGTTAGTTACAGTAGGTACTTTAACATTTTGCTGAAATTTTATGCTCATTTCAGTCATGTAGTGCTAACTTGAGGATTAGTTTGAGGTTATGTTTGCAGTTTTAATGATTTAGAGTTACTAGTACTTTGTCGACATTTTAGGGTTAGGCTGAACTTTTAACTTAAGTTTTCTATTTTGAGGATTCAAGTATGTTTACTAACTTGAGAATTAGTTTAATGACATTTGTAGATTTGATGTTATGTTTGTTTTCGTGTAATAGTTAGCTATATTGATTATGTTATTTGATCTGTCTTAGTTCTCCGTACGTCGAGCTACCTTCGCGTGTTCCGTACGTTGAGACCAGTACACAGATTGCTGTAATGGTATCTACTATGCAGAAATGCTGTTTCTGCCCTGCTATCTTCATGGCAGGCAACAACCGTTACCAGCATGAGCAACATGTTTTCGGAGACCCGAAGGCCACTGCACCCTCCTTCCGCCCTTCCCAAATATGCGCCCTTTAAGGGTAGATTGGGAGTCTGCTTGCATATCTGTATAGTCCAGAGCCCCGTCTTACTGAAACTACTAGATCCAGAAAACATGTCCCCTCCACCACTACAGCACCCGCTGGGCTAGAAGAGTGGCTTCACAGGAACCTGGAGACTGAAATCCCTAGGTGGAGCTACGTCCAGGTAAGGGTTCAAGTCAGCTGCTTCCATAGCCCAGCAGAATTAATTGCCATGCGATATATATATTTTAAAATCCATTATATGACCATCATATATTGATTATATGTCCATTATATGTCCATTATATGTCCATTATGCTGGATCTTGCCAGACATGTTTCAGCACACTGCTACCCATCAGTCAATCCAGGTATATCCACAATTTGGGGACTGTCCACTGGGGCCAGGTCCTGTTAAGGTCCTGATTAACCAGTAGTCAGTCAAGTCATTCCTGGTGCGTGCTTTATTTCCAGGAGAACACTAGTTTAGTATCTCAGCAGTGGATGAACACTGCTCCGCTAGCAGCTGCAAGGGGAGAACTGCTCACGGAGCCAGTGGCCTGATCTCATCAGCCACTTGCAGTCTCACTATGACTCTCCGAGCAAATTCACGGGAGAGAATCCAACTCTCCTTCTGCACCACCTCATTTGCAAGTCCATAGTCACACCCAATCAGACCTAGGTGGAACTTCAGCTGTTCTCGAAGATCCTCGACGTTTCCACAATTAATTATACAGTACATGATTAACATCATCCACTGTGTGGCAGTGTCCACACAGAGGACTCTCTGCTAGACCAAATTGGTGTAGTTTGGCCTTAAAGTTACCATGTCCAGATAGAAGTTGAACCGTGGCTCGCGTCAGTTCCATATGCTTGCACTGGAGTCGATCTTGTACCCTAGGGAGGATCTCATAGGTATGTATACCTTTTTCACTAGCTTCCCAGTTGCGCTGCCACTGCCCCATGGTCACTTCTCTGAGCCTATTGTGGTCCTCTGGCCTGAGGGTGCCCGCAGCTTTCAGGCCAGCAAGCTGCCCCTTTTCAGCCCGAGCAGATCCAAGGGGAGGACCTGCAGAGCGTCATTGGATACAGTACGGTAGGCCCCGGTAACCGCAAGTAGGGCAGCACGCTGCGCCGACTGCAGTTTCCTCCTCATGTGTACTAATCCTGATCGATGCCACCATGCAACTGCACCATAGGTCATGATTGGGATGAACACCCCCCGGTACAGACATGCCAGCGTAGGTGAAGATAGACCCCGGTTGGTCGGGGACAATCCTCGGAGGCGATGGAACATCACCACAGCCTTCTGCGCCAAGTACTCCAAGTGCTTCGCAAATGAGAGCCGGTCGTCCAGTAAGACTCCCAGATACTTATGCGTGGTGGTAAATTTCAGGCGCTCACCCCCCAGGCTCACATGTGGGTAGTGAGCCCAGGCTCCGCTAAACTTGCCCTTTAGCATCATGCATCTGGACATTTCCGACGAGAACCGAAGTTTCACCGAGTCAGCCCAAGATGAAATCTGCCCCAAGATCTCATCACATCGCCGCTCAAGAGCAGCCCTGGAACCACTAGAAACAAGATTGAGTCCATCATCAGCGTACCCAAAGATCTCGCAACCCTCAGGCAGCCGAATCCGGAGGAATCATTCGAATAGTATGTTCCATAACAAGGGACCAAACACAGAGCCCTGGGGGCAGCGCTGTGACAAATTCTTTTCTACTTCCGCATTCCGCAATTCCACCTCAGCTATTTGGTTGCGAAAGTAGTCACACAACAAGGAGTAGAGGTCCTGAGGACACTCCAGCTCTCTCAGCCGGCTGAGAATCCCCGGCCACCACGCCGTGTCAAAGGCACTGGCGATGTCTAGGAATATCCCCATCTGGTATTTTCCGTACATCGCTCCACACTGCTGAGGAGGTCGTGCAGAGCAGTTTCCATTTCAATACCAGATCGAAAGCCGTACTGACGGATATGCAGTCCCCCCACTTGCTCAAGGTGGTGAGTGAGCTGCCTGTTGATAAGCTTTTCGAGGACTTTCCCCAGGACTGGCAGTAGTGTGAGAGGCCCGTATGACTTCGCATTTGCCGGATCCTTCCTATCACCTTTATAAAGGGCTCGAAGAATACCCTTTTTCCAGGTCTTCGGGAATTTCCCCTCAGTGAGGGATTTGTTACATAACTGTAGCAGGTGGTCTGAAATCCTGGGGTAGACCCTCTTAAGTATCTCTGACGTAATTTTATCATGACCGGGGTCTTTTCTGTTTTTCATCTTATAGACTGTATCCGTAAGCTCGTCCCTCTCAAAGGGAGGAGTGTCCTCTACATGATATGGCTGTAAGATTGACATTCTGGTGTGCATATGCGAGTTGCTCTCCCCAACAAGAGAGTCGTCAGGGAGGAGCATTCCCATCATCTCAGCCGAGCTCTGTACTATATCAGTAATGAATTGATTCCCCATATTCAGTCCATGCATCACACTGGCCACTCGCCATTTCTGGGCAGCTATATTGTATACAATTCCCCACGGATCCTTATTATCTTCAGTCTCCACAAAACTTTGCCATGACTCCAATCTAACTTCCCTCACACGATGGTTGTACTCACGGCAGAGGCGCCTGTACCGCAGTGACCCCTTCTCACGGTCGAGACCATGAAGAGAGGACAGCCGACTGCGAGCTGCCCTCTACCTCTTCCGTGTACATTAAAGTTCACACGTCCACCATGGGTTCCCAACGCGGTTGTTTTTGCGTTTCCTTAGCACAGCTTCTGAGGTCTCCTGTATTACTTTCGTAATAGCTTGTGCTCTTTCATCAATGGAGTTATATTCTAGTGGGTCTTGGTACTCCAGCACCTTCTGCAGAAGTACATCATCAAATTGTTTCCAATTTGTACCTTTGTGGATGTACCAGGTCCTGGGAACAGTCTCAGTTGTGGCATTGACAGGGAAGAGGTCAACACTGAATTGGATCATTCTATGATCACTTGAGGTATGATCTGTTACCTCCCAATTTGGAATCACTTCCCAGGCATGTTCCGTGCATGCTGTAACATCAATAAATGTTTCGCTTCCTTGGGCCAGAACATATGTGGCCAGCCTCCCAGGCTGGTTTACGATGTGCAAACCATTTGCCAAGAGAAACCTGTCAACCTCCTCTCCATTCCGGTCAACTACGGGTGAGTGCCACAGATGGGATTTAGCATTCACATATTAACAGAGTATAACTCGTTTGTGCCCGATACTTCTTAGTATCTTGTCCCAATGGTCCAGGTTAACTTAGACATCATCCGAAAACTTGAAGTAGGAGGAGACCAGGTATATCTCTTCTCGTGCAGCCCCCGTTAGCTGCAACACTATGTGATATTTCCCAGAGAGGTGGCCACATACCAGCATATAAATAGTCTCATTCCAGACTACAATCGCCGCCTGGGGTGGTTCTCCTACGAAAACCTTCTTCCCGTCAATCTCGGCAGATTTCCACCTACAGAATACGGCTCCTGCACCAATGCAATGCCGATCTTATTTTCTCGGCATACAGCTTCAAGCTCAGCCGAGACAACCGAAGGAAATCGCATATTTAGCTGCGCACACTTAACCACAATCAATGCGAGAAGCATCTAAGGCGGTCATCTTGACCAGAGTTGGACATGTGCGGGCAGTTACCTCATGATCGAGATCACTGAGATTCTCTCGCTTGCAGTTAGCACAGCAAACCCTCGTGGCCTCACACTGCTTATTAGAGTGTCCTTCTTTACCACATCTTCCACATGTTTGTGCCTGCTTGCAGCTACCAGAGAGATGTCCATACCTCTGGCATTTATAACATCTCAGTGGGCTCAGGAAATCTGCAACCCTACAAGAGGTGTATCCCAGGTAGATCCGACCCATCGAGATCAGTGTGTGTCTGGTTTTTGCATTACATTGAACCACCAGATGTACCTCCTCTTTTTTCCTGTCACCAATCATCTGCCTGATCATGAAGTCTGCCTTAAACTCCTCACGAGTTCCATCAGCTGGGCTACAGTTATTTTCATAAACTATATCTGCCACAGCTTCATTTTCCAGATGTCTTGGCACATCATATACAATGACTGATGGAAGAAGTTTCCTCGGTTCATGCACCCGAACTTCTGAGGAGTCCTTAAGCACGGATCGTATATGCTTAAGTGTGGCATCGTCTCCAGCTTCTACCAGCACTCCGCCTTTGGTGACCGGCCTAATCGCCTTTATCTTGACTTCCTTCTTTGTTTTATCAAGACCACCAACCAAGGCAGCTTTGGTTGATGTACTTGGCGCAAGTGTGTCCACCGGATAGACTACCAACACCTTCTTTACTGGCTGGATGGGGACAGGTCCCGCTGAAGTCTTCACCATCCGGGATGTTCCTGGTTGGGGTACATTCACTCCCCGGGCTGCAGCAGCATATGAGGGCTGCTGCCCAACCGGAGCCTCAACACACATCTCACTCCTGCCTTCAAGACGGCCTGCCAAGAACAGATTGGTGTGGACCATGCGATGAATGATCATCTGGAGCGTTTCTATGCCACTACTCAACTCCAGAGCAACCTCAGGTTGAATAAGTTCTTTATTATTCAATACTTTCGATAGCTCCCCAACTATCTTATTAGTGGTCAGACTCAGCTGAATCAGACTAAATGGACTATCAACGATAGTCACTCCCTCCTGAGGTTTTTCACATGGCTTTTCAGCGTTCTCCATGGCAGGTGGATGCTTCGGATCATCGGTGGATAGTCCTCCATCATCAGAATTGCCCTTTAGGGGTTTGTCCTTAGGTTTAGACTTCCCCTTACCAATCTTTCCAGCCCCAATCCTCTTGGAGGCCGTCCTGCTCCTTGTCCCCACATTGTGCTCAGAATCCGAGCTGTCTGCAGGGCTCTCCTGCCGAGAGCCACCTTCAGGCAAAGTGTGGTCTTTGACTCTGTGAGCCCGACCCTTCCTGACCATCCAGTGCCCCGAACAGGCTGGAGCCTCCACAGATTCGTTTCCTCGATCAGGGGTTTGGGACGGCATGGCTCTGGGCTCCCTTCCCTCACCAGAGGCCAGTTCCATCTTCTGGGCCAACTCCTATAGGTTGACCGTAGACCGCGTGGCGCTCATCCACGCGGCCTTGCAGATCACCTCAGCTGCATGCTTAGCCGTGACGAGGAGTTCTTGCGGAATTATAGCAGTGATAGGCACTGACTTATAACCTGCCTTCGTTTCCGCCCTATACCACGAGGAGGTGGTGTGTGATCTGCGTGCTTTTTCAACAATATTCTGAAATCACTTTGCCCAATCTCTCAAACACATAGTCCAAGGGAACGACAAAGCTGTTGCGGTTGGGTGTTAATCAGTTATCTCCGAAAGCGCTTAGAGCAAATAGGAGATACCCCGAGAAAACCGAGCATGAGCGACATGTTTTCGGAGGCCCGAAGGCCAACGCACCCGCCTTCCGCCCCTCCCAAATGTGCGCCCTTTAAGGGTAGATTGGGAGTCTGCTTACAGATCTCTATAGTCCAGAGCCCCTTCCTACTGAAGCTACCAGATCCAGAAAACATGTCCCCTCCACCACTACGGTACCCATAGTGGCTTCATAGGAACCTGTAGACTGAAATCCCCACATGGGGCTATATGCAGGTAAGGGTTCTAGTCAGGTGCTTTCACAGTCCAGCAAAAACCAACACCATGAGTTATATATATATATACATCCACTATATGTCCTTTACATGCCATTATATATTGATTATGTGTCCACTACATGTACATTATATTTAGATTACATTCTTTTATATTGATTATATATTTATTATACACCCTTATACAAATTGCCGGACATGCTTCAGCACACTGCTACCCATCAGTCATCCAGGTATTTCCATAATTAAGGACTATCCACTGGGGCCAGGTCCCCCATAAGGGCCCTGACTAACCAGTAGTTAGTCAATTGATCCTGGTGCGTGCCTTATCCAGGAGTACATATGCCAAGTATCTCAGTAGTAGTTGAATACTACTCCGCTAACAGCTGCAAGGGAGAACTGCTCACGGAGCCAGTGGCTCGGTTTCGTCTGCCACTTGAAGTCTCGCTATGACTCTCCGAGCAAATTCACGGAAGAGAACCCAACTCTCTCTCCGCACCACCACATTTGCAAGGTCGTAGTCACACCCAATCAGACCCAGGTGGAACTTCAGCTGTTCACGAAGATCCTCAACTTTTTCACAATCATGCAGTACATGTCTGACATCATCCACTGTGTGGCAGTGCCCACACAGCGGATTCTCTGCTAGACCAAATTGGTGTAGTTTGGCCATAAGTTACCATGCCCAGTAAGAAGTTGAACCGTGGCTCGCGTCAGTTCTATATGCTTGCACTGATGCCGATCTTGTACATTCGGGAAGATCTCATAGGTATGCCTACCTTTTTAACTAGCTTCCCATTTGCGCTGCCACTGCCCCATGGTCACTTCCCTGAGCCTTATATGGTCCTCTGGCCTAAGGGTGCCCGCAGCTTTCAAGGCAGCAAGCTGCCCTTTTTCAGCCACGAGCAGATCCAGTGGGATCGCCCCAGCGAGAACCTGCATAGCGTCATTTGATACAGTACGGTAGGCCCCGGTAACCGCAAGAAGGGCAGCACGCTGCGCCGAATGCAGTTTCCTCCTCATGTGTACTAATCCTGAACGATGCCACCATGCGACTGTGCCATAAGTCATGATTGGGATGAACTCCCACCTGTACAGACATGCCAGCGTAGGCGACGATAGACCCCGGTTGGTCGGGGACAATCCTCGGAGGCGATGAAACATCACCACAGCCTTTTGGGAAACGTACTTCAAATGCTTAGCAAATAAGAGCAGATCCTCCAGTGAGACTCCCAGAGACTTATCAGTGGTGGTAATTTTCTGGCGCTCACCCCCCAGGCTCACATGTGGGTAGTGAGCACAGGCTCCGCTAAACTTGCCCTTTAGCATCATGCATCTTGACTTTCCCGATGAGAACCGAAGTTTCACCGAGTCGGCCCAGGATGAAATCTGCCCCAATATCTCATTACATCGCCACTCAAGAGCAGCCCTGGAACCACCTGAAACGAGAATAAGTCCATCATAAGCATACCCAAAGATCTCGCAACCCTCAGGCAGCCAGATCCGTAGGAATCCATCGAACAGTATGTTCCACAACAAGGGTCCAAGCACGGAGCCCTGGGGGCAGCCCTTTGACAAAGTCTTTTCTACTTCCGCATTCCGCAATTCCACCACAGCTATGCGGTTGCGAAAGTAGTCACACAACAAGGAGTAGAGGTTCTGAGGACACTCCAGATCTCTCAGCCGGCTGAGGATCCCTGGCCACCACGCTGTGTCAAAGGCACTGGCGATGTCCAGGAATATCCCCATCTGGTATTTTTCCATACATCGCTCCACACTGCTGAGGAGGTCATGCAGAGTGGTTTCCGTTCCAACACCAGATCGAAAGCCGTACTGACGGATGTGCAGTCCCCCCACTTGCTGAAGGTGGTGGGTGAGCTGCCTGTTAACTAACTTTTCGAGGACTTTACCCAGGACTGGCAGTAGTGTGAGAGGCCGGTATGACTTCCCATTAGCCGGGTCCTTCCCATCACCTTTGTAGAGGGCTCGAAGGATGCCCTTTTTCCAGGTCTTCTGAAATTTTCCCTCAGCGAGGGATTTGTTGTATAACTGCAATAGATGTTCTGAAATTTTGGAGTAGACCCTCTTAAGTATTTCTGACATTATTTTATCGTGACCAGGGGCTTTTCTGATTTTCAATTTGTTGACTGCATCCGTTAGCTCTTCCCTGTTAAAGGGAGGAGTGTCCTCCGCATGATATGGTTCTAAGATGTTCATTCTGGTATGCATATGCGAGTTGCTCTCCCCGACAAGGAAGTCGTCAGGGAGAAGCATTCCCATCATCTCAGCCGAGCTCTCCACTATATCCGTGCTGAACTGCTTATCTATGTTCAATCCATGCATCGCACCGGCCACTCGCCGTCTCTGAGCAGCTATTCTGTATCCTATTCCCCATGGATCCCTGTTACCTTCAGTTTCCACAAAACTTCGCCATGACTCCAGTCTGACTTCCCTTACACAATGGTTATACTCATGGCGGAGCTGTCGATACCGCCGCGAACCCTCCTCACGATCAAAACCTTGCAGGGAGGACAGCCGACACCCAGCTGCCCTCAACCGTTTACGTGCACCATCAAGTTCGCTTGTCCACCAGGGATTTCCAACGCGGTTGTTTTTGCGTTTCCTCAGCACAGCTTCAGAAGTCTCCTGTATTATCTTCGTAATAGCTTGTGCTCTCACATCAATGGAGTCAGATTCCAGCTGCTCCTGATACTCCAGCACCTTCTGCAGAAGTACATCATCAAATTGTTTCCAATTTGTACCCTTGTGGATGTAACAGGTCTTAGGGACAGTATCAGTAACAGCATTAACAGGAAAAAGGTCTACACAGAATTGAATCATTCTATGGTCACTTGAGGTGTGGTCTGTTACCTCTTAATTTGGAATCACTCCCCAGGCAAGTTCCGTGCATGCTGTTACATCAATAAATGTTTCGCTTCCTTGGGCCGAAACATATGTGGCCAGCCTCCCAGGCTGGTTTACGATATGCAAACCGTTTGCCAAGAGAAACCTATCTACCTCCTCTCCATTTCAGTCTACTACGGGTGAATGCCACAGCTGTGATTTGGCATTGACATCTGCACAGAGTATAACCTGCTTATTCCCGATACTTCTCAGTATCCTATCCCAGTGGTCCAGGTGATCTTGGATGTCGTCCGAAAACTTTAAGTAGGAGGAGACCAGGTATATCTCTTCTCGTGCAGGCCCAGTTAACTGCACTACTATATAATATTTACCCGAGAGGTGGCCATATACCAGCATATCTATGGATTCATTCCAGACTATTATCGCCGCCTGGGGGTGTTCTCCTATAAATACCTTTCTTCCTGTCAGCCCCGGCAGATTTCCGCCTACAGAGTACGGCTCCTGCACCAGCGCAATATCAATCTTATTTTCACGGCATACAGCTTCAAGCTCTGCCGAGACAACCGAAGAACCCCGCATATTAAGTTGTGCACACCTAACCATAATCTATGCGAGAAGCCTCTAAGGCGGTCATCTTAACCAGAGTAGGGCATGTGCGGAAAGTTACCTCATGATCAAGATCAATGAGGTTCTCTCGCTTACAATTGGCACAGCAAACCCTCGTGGCCTCGCACTGCTTATTAGAGTGCCCTTCCTTCCCACATCGACCACATGTTTGTGCCTGCTTGTAACTACCGGAAAGATGTCCGTACCTCTGACATTTGTAGCACCTCAGTGGGCTCAGAAAATCTGCAACCCTACAAGAGGTGTAACCCAGATAGATCCTTCCCATAGAGATCATTGTGTGTATAGTTCCTGGATTGCATTGTACAACCAGGTGTACCTCCTCTTTCTTCCTGTCACCAATCATCCTCCTGATTTTAAAGTCCAGCTTGAATTCCTCACAAGTGCCATCAGCTGAGCTACAGTTCTTTCCATAAATTGTTTCAGTCACAGCTTCGTTTGCCAGGTTTCTTGGCACATCATAAATAATGACCGAAGGAAGAAGCTTCCTTGGTTCATGTACTCTCACTTCGGAGGAATCCTTGAGCACAGTTCTTATGTGCTTCAGTGTGGCGTCATCTCCGGCTTCAACCAACACTCCACCTTTGGCGACTGGCCTAATCACCTTTATCTTTACATCTTTTTTTGTTTTATCAAGGCCACCAACCAAGGCTGCTTTGGTTGTTTTACTAGGTGCCAGTGTGTCCACCGGATAGACTACCAGCACTTTCTTAACAGGTTGGATGGGTACAGGTCCGGCTGAGGTCTTAACTACTTGGGACGATCCTGGTTGTGATACGTTCATCCCCCGGGCTGCAGCTGCATATGAGTGCTGCTGTCCAACTGGAGCCTCTACACATACCTCACTCCTGCCTTCAAGACGGCCTGCCAAGAAGAGGTTTGTATGGACCATGCGATGTATTATCATCTGGAGTGTATCAATCCTGCTACTCATCTCCAGAGCAACCTCAGGTTGAATGAGATCTTTATTATTCAATATCTTTGATAGCTCCCCAACTATCGTGTTTGTGGTCAGACCCAGCTGACTCAAACTGAAAGGACCATCGACTATGGTCGCAATCTCCTGAGGTTGATCGCATGGCTTTGCAGCATTCGCCACGGCGGGCGGACACTTTGGATCATTGGAAGATAGTCCTCCATCATCGGACTTGCCCTTTAGAGGCTTGTCTCTAGGATTAGACTTCCCCTTACCAGTCTTTCCAGTACAAACTTTCTTGGAGGCCGTCCTGCTCCTTGTTCCCACTTTGTGTTCTGATTCTGAGCTCTCTGTGGGGCCCTCCCGCCGAGTGCCACCTTCAGGCGATTTGGGATCCTGAGAATTACGTCTGTATGCCCGACCCCTTTTCACCATCCAGTGCCCCATATGGGCTGGAACCTCCACAGTTCTAGTTTCTCGGTCAGGGTCTTGGGATGGCATGGCTCTGGGCTCCCTTCCCTCACCAGAGGCCAGTCCCATTTCCTGGGCCAACTGTTCCAGGTTGACCTTAGACCGCGTGGCGCTCATCCACGCGGCCTCACAGATCGCCTCAGCCGCACGCTTAGCCGTGACAAGGAATCCTTTCGGAATTATTGCAGTGATAGGCACTGACTGATGACCTGCCTTCGTTTCCACCCTATACCACTAGGAGGTGGTGCTCGATCTGTGTGCGCTTTTGCAACAACTTCCGTAACACTTTGTCCAATCTGTCAAACGCGAAGTTCTAGGAACGACAAAGCTGCTGCGTTGGGATTTAATCAGGTATCTCTGAAAGCGCGAAGAGCAAATAGGAGATACCCCGAGAAAACCAAAGCATGAGCGACAGTGCGCCGACAACATGCAGCGTGACTTCCAGCAGTTCCATCTGTGTGGAAGGACAAGGTCAAGGTCAAGGTCATCCAAGATGGCCGCCGTGATGTTACAGTCCAAGATGGCGATCGGCTCCACTTCTCCACCGCCTGGCGCCTGTCCCCGGACATAACAAAACATACCACTGTCACCATTCTATCACTGGAAATGATGTATTTTGATTTTGTCTATCGCAATTAATTTATTGTAATAACTTGTTAGAATATTGGTTTTATTGAGATTGAATAAATTTATGAGAAAACGTATTACTAAAATCAGTATTTTATTTTTACATGTCACGTTCATATCACATTGCCTCTGGCTGCATAATCTAGATAAGGTATAGAGTCATGGTTGTCGCCGTGAGCATAATTGTAATTTGCTGGAACTTACGCTCCTATGAGGATGAAAATTAAAACACTATTCAATTAGGTGAAAATAGCTGGTTTCCCTTGAATTTTTAAACTGAAAGAAATGCAACTAAATGGAATTATGGAAAATAGAAATATTCAAATCTACAAGCTGTTATAATACAGAAAAATACACATTGATAATAAGACGTTTGTTGGCCAAATAAAACTGTGAATGTTTTTATGACATTTAGTAAAGCTGAAGAGAGCAGACTTCTAATGACATCCTTTATATTCCACCACAAGTTAAGGAGCTTACCTATAAAGCTACTGATTTAACACCACAAGCGAATTTTTTTTAAGTTTATTCTTATCCAAAAATATTTTTTTTTTTAGTTCCATGAAAGGAAAAACCATATTTTCTGCAAACTATATAAACACAAGCGTTATTCCAGCTTTACTTTTCTTCAGATAGTATGCTATTATCAAAAAAGAAATAACCTTCAAAATTATAACATCTAATAAATGCTGTGAGTAGTATATATTGGTTCCTCCTGCCGCAGGAGTAGGAGTATAGAGCCTGGAGCCTGTCCGCCATCTTGGATTGTGCCATCATGGAGGCCATCTTTGATGACCTTGAACTTTAAAATTTGCCAAAAATGACTCTTAATTTCTCAAAATTTGCCCAAAATTCGCAAAAATTCCACCAAAATTTATCAAATTCATGGGGAAAAAATTGGCCAAACATTCTTGAAAAATCGGAAAGAATTCAAATTTACTTAATGTGAGGGAAAAATTCTGGTTTTGATAAAAATTTTCCAATCTTTTTTCTGAAAAATGGCGACGGCTTCAAAATTCCCCAAAGCGGCTTAAATTCAACATGAGCAAGCCGCACTAAGCCACCAAAGTCAATTAGGATGTCATGGCAGCCATTTTGCATAATGATGTCTCCATTAAACATTTTGTTACTGCCGCCATTTTGAAATTCCGTATTTTTATGCTACAAATCGGGGAAAAGTTTAAAATTAGTAAATATGTTATAAAAATAATAATAATAATTGTGCAAGGGTCCTGCTCCACCTCCGTCCAAGAAGCAGAGATTGGTGACGCGCAAGCCTGCAGCTAAACCTAAGCCAAGCACCAGCCGAACAAATGTGGTTACCGGAACTAATTTGGCACATGTTCACGGCTTCATCATTGCCGAATTGGGGTTCCATGTCAATATGAAGAATTATGTAACAGAAAATAACTCCAGTTCTGGGAAGGACATATATGTATGTACTTGGACTCAATTAATACTAAACTAATAAGCCAACTTGTAGAAGAGATTGAGGAGAATGGTGGTCTGCTCAAGTACAACATCGTTCTTGAGTGCGATTATGAAAGAGCTGTGGATACAGTGAAGACATCTTCAAAACAAACAATTAATGTTCCCGTCCAAGCAGTTTATGATGTGAATGATGCCATTACTGAATCCATCTCAAAGATCTGTAAATAGAAAGAAGACTACATGTAGAAGGGGTTCGGATGGACTTTGTCTGGTGTTAAACGACTAAAACTTCACATTAACAAACTTGATCCACTTTCAGCTAGCTCTAACATCGAACTACCTACCTGCATCAAAGAAAAATATCTGTAATATCTTCGATGAGCACATACATTTTAAGTGTGCTTTCCTGGTAAAGTTTAGAAGGGTGAGCATCTGAGTATTATAATTAATGCTACAATGACTTGGAGGGGAAGTTTAACTTCACTAACATCGAGTTTCCTACTAGACTTTGTCAGATCTCTTTTTTCGAGGAACAGAATCCTGGTGCCTATTTAAAAATCTACATCATCGACGAAAACCAGATTGTACCAGCACGAGTTGTTCTAGAAGAGAAAAAACATCACTTCAAACTTCTGCTCATGGTCTGGAAGTATGCAATTTTTGTGGATTGTGAGAATTAATGTTTGAAATATGTTGATCTGTGTTTGAAATATGTGAATTGCCATTAGTAAAATCAACATTGATATTCGTATAGGGGTATGATTCTGAGTTCAAACATTAATTTAATATAATGTGCTTCCAGTTTTTTTAGTCGTATATATTTTATTGTGTTTTTTATATTGGACTTGGAATATATCTATTTGTATTGCGAATTCCTGACCCCAAACAAGAAATTTCCATATTTTAATCGGGTGACACTTGAATAAAAATATCCATTACTCATTCGATAACTTTGTTAAGTACAGTTGAGAAACACTTACTTGTGATATGATTCTCATCCCCCCTTTAGGTCTAGCAAAGCTCTCTATCTGCAAAACAAGGCTGTTTAATGATAAGAAGAGTTTGTCTATAAAAGCAAGGAAATGAAATGATAGCAAATTATTAGATGACTATAATGATCACCAGAATTGTTAAGATTGTGATTCGAACAGTACTAACCACGATCTTGTTAATTTTTTTGGACTGAAAGTTAACGAAGAAAGTAGCACCTTCATGGGAAATTAAAACATTTTTATACAAAGTTCTAGTCACCTCCATGAAATTGAGAGCACTGTAGAACAGTTTGAAGCCGACAAGAACGAAGACTATGATGAAGAACTTGAAACTCACAAGATCGAAGACTGTGATAAGTGCTGAGACCAAAATGACGGAAACGAATAATTAAAATTAATTATTCTTAATAAACTTATGATGGTCAGTTGCGCCATGACAATTTTAATGACTTTGAGGGTGGTATTAAAACCGGAGACTTCATAGATCTTAAAAGTATTAGTAATAAAAAAATGTATGTGATATTGTAGCACCTAAAGAGATTTATTACATCACATGGAAATATTTTAACATATAAGTCGATAGGTAAAGCCTTCAACTTGCCTCGCAAATAATAAAATTTATTCAATACCAAACAAACATGTTCTATACTTCGTGAAATTATAAGTATGTGCTACATAAAATAGTAACTGGTTTTGTCTGCATGAGTATGAAAGTGAAAACCTAAAATATATTTTTGGATAAATAAGTTTATTTTCTTTAGTGTAATCTAATTTCTAGAAAAGACTGGGTTCTTGTAGTAAAATTTCTAACTTAAAGAAATAAGAATTGTAATCAATGACTATCAAAATGGAGATTAATAATAACGTCTTTCCAGCAATCGTGACGAGTTCGTGCAACCTTGTAACAGAAACCATTTGGAGCCAAATGTAGAGGAAGGCATTTTAGCCAAACTGAGCTATCGTGTCATTTCTTTTTTTTAGTGAATATATTGTAGTGATCGTATCCTACCGATTTGAATGTTTTGTCAAAATGGATTTCATTTCATTAAATGTTGGTAGCGTCTGTAGTCAGGGCTGAATATTTAACGGTTTAAAACCCCTTTGTCTTGTAGTAAGCATAAGATACATATTTCAGGTGTGTTTCAGCTCTGCAGTAAGCATTAAAATCGCTGAGTTGGTATTTTTAAATAAAGTTTTTTTCTATGTGGTTTATGTATCCTTGTAGCCATTTAGCTTTGTAGCCCTATTCGGAATAAATAATTTTTCTATGTTCACCGAGATAAAACGATGGGTGGTTGAACGATTTAATCGTACTCTAAAGGAAGCTATGTTAAGGGAGTTCACAGTAAAAGGGAGTTATTAGTGGTTTGATATGTTACCGAAATTACTAAATGACTATAATAAAATTAATCATTAAATAACGGAATGGTACCTGTTAATGTAAAATATAACTCACTCCTGAAAAATGTTAATTCTAATGCAAATAAACAAGGAGTAAGAAAACTTAGATCTAAAATTGAATAATTGGTACATATTTTTAAATTGTCGACAGAAATAATCCGTGTTAGTAAAATATGTAATTACTAACCGTGATATTATTATTTGAAAGAATAATGATATTCGGCGATACCTGGGGGATTATACGAGGAATAAAATCAGCCTACAAAGTACCCAAACGTATATTTGTTTGTAAAAGTGATACGTCGGAAAGGTTATCGCTCGTTTGTGAAGTGGCTAGGATTCGATAAATATAAAAACAGTCGGATAAAATCGACTGATGTTATATAAATTATAACTAGTGTAATATGTTGTAAATTTTTTGTTAAGAAATGCAGTCATAAATATATAATTATTTTTATTTATGTAATGTTTGAAACTTTTTACTAGTTACGAGTCGAATGTGCTCAAAATTGTATTAGGAGGCTGCGGACATGTGGAGACAAGACTAAATGATGCAGCTCTTTGGGCTGTGATGGGTCAGTTTGAAGGGTGAGTTGTTAGGTATTCGACATCAAAGGTCGTGCGTCGGAGGTGCGTGCGCTTGGCACTCATAAACAGGACTGGAATAGAAAGTGTAGAGGGGTGGGGCAGTTGAACCATTGTACCATTAAGACGTATCATTCGTAGTTATTAACATAGCTAGTAAGATGTGTCGTGCCAGCTACGAGGATATATTCAAAGAGTCCTATGCAAGCTGGGAGGAGGCTATCGATCACGAAGATTTTGTGATGGACGAAGACGAAGAGTCCGGGGAACACATTGGATATGTACCTGTGATCAACTCTGCTCTGGCCGACGAGGTTATTGCTGCTTTAGTGGGAGGGGTATAAGGCACGTATCCCAAACTAATGAATTTGGAACTGTGTGCGCGCATAGTTATGTGGACAGAGTATTTGATGGCTAGTGTGGAAAGTACTGCGGAGCAGGTTATTGTGAAGGGGATCGGTAACGCCCTCTTGAATGGCAATGTTTTGGCGAAGGGAGAAGACGCTGTTTAGGGGTGTGGGTTTTTTATTAAATAGTTTTAAATAATTTTCATAATTTATTTACTTAGAATTTCAGTAGGTAAATATAGTAGGTCCTGGGGCAGGGGAGGGGGGAGGGGGATCCGGGGATCCGGCGGCAATCTTTGATTACTTCATTTCCGGCGGCCATCTTGGATTACGTCACTTCCGGCGGCCATCTTGGATTACGTCACTTCCGGCAACCATTTTGTTTTTATCCGCCATTTTGTTTTCTAGAACATTCCGCCATTTTGAGTTTCGTCCACCATCTTGAAAATCTTTATTTATTATCCGATTTTAATGGGAAAAAAATTTAAAATTTATAAAAAAATTAAATAATCAAAATTTTAAAATAAAATTAAAAAAAATGTTATTTAATAAAATTTTAATTAAAAACCTACGCATCGAACACCCCACTCCTCTAAATTACAAATACATCATCTAGCACCCCCACCCCTCTGTTACAATAACATCGTCATCGAACACCCCACTCATTCCTGTTACAATTTTTCGTTACATCCACCATCTTGGAAAATCATAATTATTAACTTAGAAAATCAGGAAAAAATATATACACCATCGTTGTCTGCTGGAGGCAGCCATCTTATTTAGTGGAGACTGCCATCTTGATTTCATATGATGGGTGTCATCATCGGTTGTAGGTTTATAAAGTATGTTAGTGTATGTAAGGTCGAGTTACAATTCTCTACCAACATTGTTATGTACCTTATAGACCAAAATCCACAGAATCCACAAAATCCACAAAATCCACAGTCATTTTGCTGTTTTAACCGACATTTTTTCTTAAAGTCTTATCACTTATAGGTTTTAACTAAAATATATGTTATCAATACTATCGTTGTGAATGCGTTAGTTAAAGTAATGATAATTTAAAAAAACCTTTATTACTCCATCTTAGCGGACGAGAAATTTTTCCGAGTCCTAACTCACAAGTAATATTCTCTTCTCATGTTTGCGTACTCATGTTTTAAAAGCTGCATGGAAGCAGATATTTTAATGTTTGTGTATAATTGCATTTCACCATTCTGTAAGATATTTATAAGTATCAGTACCTCGTGGGATATTGGTTCTATATTAAAAATAATAAACAATATGTAGGTAAAATTGTATTTACTAAATTAAGAACATATTTTACACATCAAAAATTGGGCAAAAACAGAAACAACACATAAAAAAAATGGAAACTTTACAACAAAAATGAAAACTATACATCAAAAACATAATCTATATAACAAAAATGAAAACTGTACAGCAAAAACATAAACTGTACAACAAAATGAAAACTATAAAACGAAAAAAAAAACAACAGAAAAACTATAAAATTAATGGAAACAACAACCAAACTATTTACAGAAAAAAAATTATTCATCGCATCCAACATATCCGTGGGGGACCGTGCGGATACCATCTTCGCAGATCAACCGTTTGTCGTCCTCCCACGTTATGGCCAGCTTATTGCTGTACTCAGTATAGAGTATGTGCTGACGGGAGCGAATTGCTCTAACGCCTGCCCTCATTGTGCGGTGGTCTTGCAGGGCATCCAGGTAGTCATCGAATGTTATGTGGTTTTTGACCACACATCGCTGGATGCCATTGGCCTTTTTCTCGCTCTTACCACCACACCTGTAGGCGTAGAGTTTGGCCCGTAGGCTTACAAACTCCTCCATCACTTCTCCCCCACATTCATCTTTAAATTTACCGACAACTTTCTTGTTGATGGGGGAGAAGCATGGGTGGTCGGAAGGGTAGCAGCTGGTGTCGAATTTAGCCATCAGTGTAGGGTTGGCTTTGAGGTCTGAGTAAAAGTCTGCTGTCTGGATCTCATACACAAAACTGTCTGTATCCATATACATCATGTGAATATTGTCATGGTAACGGGGTTTCATGGTATTGTAGTGGAAGTCGTACATGAGAGTCTTTGAAAGATCTAGTACGGCCAGTCCGGCATAGATCGGCTTGTCGAAAATGATGGTCTCGTGATTAAGGTGGACTAGAGACAAATTCGGTTCGTACATTGTACGGTCCTTGAAGGATGGACGACACACCAACTTCTTGAACCTCTTCTCAGAGCACACCAACTCCATTTTGAGCCTCCGCCTTTTATTTTCCATCAGTTTACCAAATGTCGAGTTCACAGCGAGCTTAAAGAACTCCTTCTCGAACTCGTTGGCTGCTGCTTTCCGCTTGTTGGTATTCAGCCGAATATAGGGCTCCAACCATGCCGACTGCTCAAACTGTAGGACTCGGTGTATCTTAGTCACTCTCAACCCATGAGATACTGCTTGCTGTAGGTTTTTGTAGTGGACAATGTAGTGCTCTTTATTTTCAAGTGTTGTCATCAGCTTTGATTGATTTGAGCCGGGCGGACACTGATTTACGGGGAGAAATGGCAGGTCTTTATGACTTTCGTGGAGCTCGGGAGGGTACTCCACATCACACTCAATAATGTAGCCTGTAGGAGAATCATCTGGAACAGACACGACATCAATTGATGTGTCTGCCCATTGGAAATGTCGAATCGGAAGCGGCAGAGACATCGCCCACCCGTACAAGTTATTTGCATCAAAGTACTCCAGGAATGTGGATGGCTTGGATGCATCATATGTCTTAGGTATGTAGGAGTTATTGGCTACGCAATGACGTTTAATGCTTTGCGCTACTCCCCCCCTAATACCAGCCTCCACAAACATGTACATATCATAATCGGTAAGAAGCTCTAGCTGTACACCTGTGGTTCGAAGCATTGCATCGAAAGCGAACCCTGGACAAGAAATATAGTGAGACGGATCTAGGCTGTATGTCTCCAAACAGATGGAACGGAAATTCTCGAATACATCCGCCAAAATCAGAACATCCGTCTTTAGGTACAAGTCAGCGTACTCCCCCAAAGTAGCACACTGAAACTTGTCCCAGACTTTCACTGCATGAGCGTACTCCATCTCTGAAATCATGGAATCAGTCAGACTATTGTAGAAATCGCCGATAGGCGGAAGACTAGTATCATCTAGTCGAGCAAAAGAATCCACAAAATCATACGGGAAGACACCCTTGCGGGTAACCAACTCCAACTCATCAGGCGCGAAAAACTCAGCAGTACTGACAAACTTGTCTGCCGGCAAGAACTCAGCGAGCGAAGCAAGACCCCGACTCATGAAACGGAACGTATCGACAAACTGAATGCTGAACTTATCATACAACTTCTTGGAAAAAGTTATCAGCTTCTCCTCTGAATTCGGGATTATGAAGATGTCTTTACTGTCGTACCCCAACTTCCTGATAATGAAGTTCTGGTCGTACGTCAGGTTGTGGAAGAACACAATCAACTTTTTTGGTCTGCGCCTGAGAAGGTTGCAGTCATTACATGCAGGCCCCAGATATTCACCGGTAAAGTGATTGTGATCACGAACTTTCTTTGCAGTTCCTCCGAACTTTCCTGCACAGTAGCAACACACTCTTGCTTGCAGAAAAGCAGTGTTCTGTGCATGTGTGAGCGGAGTCATAGGAACAGATGTAAAAAATATTTTTTGTACATCATGACCAATCTCCACAATGCGTGAGATGAACTTATCCTCTGCGTCACAACCGCGATACAATTCAGGCTCTGATGGAAGTGCTGAAGTGAGGTGTACAGGAATGATGGTGTTATCAGCTTTCACATAAATGCAGTAGCTGTATGCTTTATGCTTTTGATACTGCAGTGTGTATGCTTCATCAGGATTCGGGTGGCATGTATGGATTTTCTCCAGAATAGCTTCAAAGTCGCAATATACCACGATGGGCATCTTATCAGCATGGTGGAAGTTTTTGAACTGCAGAACAGGTGGCTGTCCATTTTGATCGGGGAATGGCATTTCCATTCGAACAGCAGCATACTGTTTGCAGAGCTCACTGTGTTTTTCCAAACACTGAAGACCAGTGAGCCCACTAACCCTATCCTGATCATCATAATGCTTGAAGCATCTTTTGCAGACATGAATTCGTTGCTCGTGTGTAGTGATTTGGGACCGAACCAGGGCAGAAAATTTTTTAATGTATGTGAAATGGGACGAATCGTCATTAACCAAGAGCAGAAGATCGAAATGAAGTTCTTTTTCTTCAGGAGCGACTCGTGCAGGTACAACATTCAGATTCTCGTCGATGCTGTAAATGTTGATGGAGACTCCAGGGTTCTGCTTTTCGAACAGCGGTATTTGCCTGATTGGAGTAGGAAACTCTATGTTCGTGAAGTTGAATTTCTCTTCCAAGTCATGGTATCGCTGGTTGACACGCTCAGGATTCCACCCTTCCACGTACTTCACAAGAATAGACCACTTAAAACACATGTGGTCTTCGAGGTTTTGTGGATTTATCACCGCATGTCTTGACTCGATGGTGGTAGGCAGTGAGATGTAGGAGCTGGCACGGAGTGGATCGAGCTTGTTTATGCGAAGTTGAAGTCGCTTAACGGCCGACAAAGTCCATCCGGACCCTTTTCCCATGTAGTCTTCCTCCTCCTTGCAGATCTTAGAGATGGACCCAGTAACTGCTTCCTCCACCTCATGAACTGTGTAGAGGGGCACATTAACGGTTTTGAACGCTCTCTTGTCTTCGCTAACATCCACAGGTTTTTCGTAATCACACTCAAGCACGATGTTGAATTTGAGTGGACCGTTCTCCTCTATCTCCTCTACAAGTTGGCTCATTATTTTTGCCTCGATGGAGTTCAGGTACGAGCAGATATCCTTGGCAGTACTTGATGTGTTTTCTGCCACGTACGTCTTCAAGTTGCCCTTGAAACCCACTTCGGCGGTGATGAAACCGTGGGCATTGGCCAAACCAGCCTTGGTCACCACCTTTGTTCGGCTGGTCGAAGGCTTGGGCGCAACTGCAGGCTTAACTGCTAATATCCTCTGCTTCTTTGTCGGAGGTGGAGCAGGCCCCTTGCATACCTTCATGTGGGCTTTTAACTTATCAGCCCTGGCGAACTCCTTAGCGCAGTTCTCGCAGGAATGCACTATGCGGTTTGCGTTAAGACCGCAAGCCGACTTCTCATGTCGTCTAGCAAAATCAGCACGGGCGAAGGCCTTGTAGCAGAAGCTACACCGCATTCCAGATGTAGCGACAGCTCCAGTGCATGATGCAAGGTGCTGCTGCATCTTATCGCTGCGTGCGACCATCTTTCCACATAGGTGGCACTGCTGGTGGTCACGATGCTGGTTCTCAGCACACTGACGCTCGTGCCGGTAGCGGCTGTTGCCTGCCGTGAATGTAGCAGAGCAGAAACGGCATTTCTGAATAGTAGATGCCATCATCACTACAATTGGTAGACTGGTCAAACGTACGGAACACGCAACGGTAGCTCGACGCACGGAGAACTATAACAAAGGAATTAAGAATACAATGTAGCTAGATGTTAACACGAAAAAGTTGCAAACATAACCTCAAAACTCTAGCCCTCAAGCTTACTAACCTAAACTGATAGCAATGTAACTAAATAAAAAAGTTACAAACATAACCTCAAAACTCTAGCCCTCAAGCTTACTAACCTAAACTGATAGCAATGTTACTAAATAAAAAAAGTTGCAAACATAACCTCAAAACTCTAGCCCTCAAGCTTACTAACCTAAACTACTAGCAATGTTACTAAATAAAAAAGTTGCAAACATAACCTCAAAGCTACTCCTTCATGTACAATCCTAAAAATGGTAGGATATTTAAAGTACTGATAAAAATTAAAGCTGAAAAATATTCAATGTTAACTAAGAATAATTGATTACATAACCTCAAAAATACTCTAATGCACACCCCAAAAATGCTAGAATATTTAAAGTACTGATAAAAGTTTAAACTGAAAAATTTCTGGTTACCTGCATATAAGTGCACAGAGAAAAAACAAGCTAGCTGATAACCTACAAAAAGCTGAGAAACACGCAATGTTAACGAAACATGTAACATACCTCAGAAAACGATGAAGTGTAGCTGTAGAACACGAAGTAGCGTTGGCGGTAGAAATCGTGGTAGCAGAGAAACTCATACACGAACTAGCTCACTCAAACTCTAAGAACACACTGAAGCTCCGACAGCTAATCCTGTCCTTTTATAGCCTCGGACCTGATTGTTCTTGGAAAAACCATTAGGAACAGAGTATTTCTGTTGTATCCGCCAATAGGAATGTAGTACATGGAAGTACCATTGTCTTCGGAAAAACCCGGCATGACTCATGTGCATGTCATAGCAGGTCTGTGAGGGGTGGGGGTAGAAATGTAACCTGACAGCCAAACATGGGAAACCACTCTCGGGTAAAACCACTAATGACCTAGGTGATTAGAGATTAGGGCGCGAGGCACTGCCTGCATCGTGACTCATCACTCATGAATGTCGTCTCGCAGTGCCGAGGGGACCCAAACAATAGACTTGACCATGCATGTTATAAAAGGTACATAAGTCCGCGACTTTGTGGCACCATGAGGCGCTCAGGAATGTCTGAGCCTGCCACAAACAGCTCGTCAAAGTGTCATCACGAAGCAATCTAGCTGCAGTCATGACGCGCGTGCTACAACAGGCCCGTTAGTCACCGACTTCGTGGCGCCAAGCTGACACTCGGGTAGACAGGTAGCTAAATGATAATACTATTAATGCAAGGAAATAAAAAAAAAATTGGATATGTTTAATTAATTTATTTGAAAGTAAGAACACATTACAAAACTAAAACATAAAAAATTTATTCTACATTTATTATGACCAACATTCGTTTAAAATTTTTTAGCATTTCATTGCGAACACTCTGTTGAATATCCACAGTATGACACATTTTGCGGATGTTCCAGGAACCAACCCTTTTCACAACCATTTAAGGAGACATTCCTTAAGCTCTCTTTTCATTGGTCAAATAAAACATCTCCCTCTCTTCCCCTTTTACAATGATGCTGCTTCAACATCACGCTAAAATTCTGTAAGACCAAAAAAAAATTACTTTGCTTAAACCTTACGGTAGAAATTTCATCCTAGGATGCTGTTACTGCATCTAGAAATTAAAAATTATATTATCTCATACAGGTTTTATTTACATGTTAGACTTAACCATCCTACCACACACATGCACACACTTACACACACATGCGTGCGCATGCGTGCACTGAGATGAAATACATACCTGCCCACATAAGCTACTTTAATTTACAAAGGCAACATATTAAAACACATAATATTTAAATTTTGTGTAGATTGGATGGTACCAGAAACCATACTGCAAAACGAGTGGACAACACTCCAGTCTTTACTAGGATTGGGCTGACAGATTGCCTATGGAACGTCCTTGTTGCCTTCAACGACTCAGAATTAATACTTTTATCCATCAAAAAACAACAACAGTTTAACTAAGCAAAAATGCACCCCACATCCCTCAAAAAATTGTTATTACACAATACATTATTTACATTGCAGGAGACCGTGCATACGAAGTGCGCAGCTTCAGGTTAGAAATATTGATTAAAATAACTGCTAAAGATGCTAATTTGTTTATGAAAAAATTGGACATGAAATACAGACACTTGGCTATTTACACACACATACATACATACACCCTGCATTGCTTCAGAAGGAAGTACGATATTTTGAAAACTACTCAAGACTTACATCTGTGTATGAAAAGGAGCTAAAAATTAAAATTTTTTCAAAGTTAATTTTAGAGATGAAACATCATGTGCAAGTCCTTGCATGCGAGAACATTTTATTACGCAATTATCTTCATTTTTCCCAAACCATTGGTCTGATGTCTGGATACCACACAAATCTCATACTTAACATATGCACTATGAGATGACTGCACGTCAGTCCAAGCCCCCTGCGCTTAGAGACGAAACTGCACTAGAAGCGCTAGCAAGCATTGCAATTATCTCGCTTCACTTATGCAGATTCACCTCTGACTAGGTGGACCTCCTGAAACAGTAAACATAGTCCAGTGAAACACATTAAAATAATGCATTTCAAAATAATTGAATAATATAAAACACTACATATTTATAGAAAATCACCACGCAACTGACAGCCCTTTCAATCACAATTCTGCGAATGTTATCACAGAATCACAGAATGCTATATTTAGAAAGAAAGGATCATTCATTCCTTCATTATGGAACACAGTAATACATCAAATGAAGAAAAACAAAAAAGGCACACACTTCGTTCTTAGACTCGTGCTGCCTCCTTGACAGAGATAAAAGATTTAACACATAAAATAGTATATATTTCATTTCCAGCGATGAAGCTGTACCAATATCACCTTGACAAGCTTAGATGATCTAGGGAGAGACAAAGTAAATATATTAACAAAAAAACGACTAAAAATCATTTACAAACAAAATACTTAACATTCCTTCGATTACATATTTTTCTCAATTTAATAAATGAGAGAACACAAACATTTGTTTAAATCACTATTTATCAATTTTAAACTCTCGTGTACATCAGGAAAAAATATATTGTAACATTCATTATTAGTTGTAATGTAAAAAATGCAAAACAGTTTCTTTGTGGGATGTGGAATGCTCACTCACGATCGAAAAAAAGAGGGGCTTCGCTGTAACGCAAGGGGAGAGGGAAACCATATTCAAAGTTGACGTTTCTCATATATTTGGATATATAGTAATCAAGCAAGTTTTTAACATCTGGGGGTATAATCTCCGTCTGATTAAAGTTTATTTGCTAACATGAATTCACAAATTAAACGAATCTCTGAGTACATTTGCTTATCTTTTATAGAAAAAGATGCACAGATTGATTGTTTTATCATGAATAACCAGGAGCACACTAAAAAAACCAGGAGCACACTTAAAAAAAACCAACGAAATTCTCGCCAATAATAACCAACAGCACACGAACAATAGAAAAAAAAAGATTTGTCACTAATAACATGCAGCATGCGGAGAAAATCACCAAAATATTGTCAAGAATAGCCATCAACACATGTAGAATACAAATAAAGACCTGACATGAAAAAGGCTGAAATGCACGGAGAAAATCATCAAATTCTTGTCAGATAAAAAAAGCAGAAGCACATGGAAAAAAAAGCACATGTAGAAATATATCGAAATTTCATGTGAAAAAATACGAGCACTCAGAAAAAACCATCAGGGAGAAGATGTTTAAAAACATCATGAATTATCAATTTTTATTTAAAAATTTCAAATTAAATCCTGCTAGATCTCTTTGCTTAAGCAACTTGAGAGTTCTGGCACAAGTCAGCTTGTGAACTCTTTGCTTAAGCAACTTGAGAGTTCTGGCAGGATTTAATTTGAACTTTTTAAATAAAAATTGATAATTCATGATGTTTTTAAACATCTTCTCCCTGATGGTTTTTTCTGAGTGCTCGTATTTTTTCACATGAAATTTCGATAGATTTCTACATGTGCTTTTTTTCCATGTGCTTCTGCTTTTTTTATCTGACAAGAATTTGATGATTTTCTCCGTGCATTTCAGCCTTTTTCATGTCAGGTCTTTATTTGTATTCTACATGTGTTGATGGTTATTCTTGACAATATTTTGGTGATTTTCTCCGCATGCTGCATGTTATTACTGACAAATCTTTTTTTTTTTTCTATTGTTCGTGTGCTGTTGGTTATTATTGGCGAGAATTTCGTTGGTTTTTTTTAAGTGTGCTCCTGGTTTTTTTTAGTGTGCTCCTGGTTATTCATGATAAAACAATCAATCTGTGCATCTTTTTCTATAAAAGATAAGCAAATGTACTCAGAGATTCGTTTAATTTGTGAATTCATGTTAGCAAATAAACTTTAATCAGACGGAGATTATACCCCCAAATGTTATTACTTGCTTGATTACTATATATCCAAATATATGAGAAACGTCAACTTTGAATATGGTTTCCCTCTCCCCTTGAGTTACAGCGAAGTCCCTCCTTTTTTCTATCGTGAGTGAGCATTCCACATCCCACCAAGAAACTGTTTTGCATTTTTTTACATTACAACTAATAATGACTGATACTATATATTTTTTCCTGATGTACACGAGAGTTTAAAATTGATAAATAGTGATTTAAGCAAATGTTTGTGTTCTCTCATTTATTACATTGAGCAAAATATGTAATCGAAGGTATATTATTTATTTTGGTTGTAACAGTTTTATAGTCGACTTTTTTTGTTAATATATTTACTTTGTCTCTCCCTAGATCATCTAAGCTTGTCAAGGTGATATTAGTACAGCTTCATCGCTGGAAAAGAAATATATACTATTTTATGTGTAAAATCTTTTCTTTCTGTCAAGGAGGCAGCACGAGTCTAAGAACGAAGTGTGTGCCTTTTTTTGTTTTTCTTCATTTGATGTATTACTGTGTTCCATAATGAAGGAATGAATGATCCTTTCTTTCTAAATATAGCATTCTGTGATTCTGTGATAACATTCGCAGAATTGTGATTGAAAGGGCTGTCAGTTGCGTGGTGATTTTCTATAAATATGTAGTGTTTTATATTATTCAATTATTTTGAAATGCATTATTTTAATGTGTTTCACTGGACTATGTTTACTGTTTCAGGAGGTCCACCTAGTCAGAGGTGAATCTGCATAAGTGAAGCGAGATAATTGCAATGCTTGCTAGCGCTTCTAGTGCAGTTTCGTCTCTAAGCGCAGGGGGCTTGGACTGACGTGCAGTCATCTCATAGTGCATATGTTAAGTATGAGATTTGTGTGGTATCCAGACATCAGACCAATGGTTTGGGAAAAATGAAGATAATTGCGTAATAAAATGTTCTCGCATGCAAGGACTTGCACATGATGTTTCATCTCTAAAATTAACTTTGAAAAAATTTTAATTTTTAGCTCCTTTTCATACACAGATGTAAGTCTTGAGTAGTTTTCAAAATATCGTACTTCCTTCTGAAGCAATGCAGGGTGTATGTATGTATGTGTGTGTAAATAGCCAAGTGTCTGTATTTCATGTCCAATTTTTTCATAAACAAATTAGCATCTTTAGCAGTTATTTTAATCAATATTTCTAACCTGAAGCTGCGCACTTCGTATGCACGGTCTCCTGCAATGTAAATAATGTATTGTGTAATAACAATTTTTTGAGGGATGTGGGGTGCATTTTTGCTTAGTTAAACTGTTGTTGTTTTTTGATGGATAAAAGTATTAATTCTGAGTCGTTGAAGGCAACAAGGACGTTCCATAGGCAATCTGTCAGCCCAATCCTAGTAAAGACTGGAGTGTTGTCCACTCGTTTTGCAGTATGGTTTCTGGTACCATCCAATCTACACAAAATTTAAATATTATGTGTTTTAATATGTTGCCTTTGTAAATTAAAGTAGCTTATGTGGGCAGGTATGTATTTCATCTCAGTGCACGCATGCGCACGCATGTGTGTGTAAGTGTGTGCATGTGTGTGGTAGGATGGTTAAGTCTAACATGTAAATAAAACCTGTATGAGATAATATAATTTTTAATTTCTAGATGCAGTAACAGCATCCTAGGATGAAATTTCTACCGTAAGGTTTAAGCAAAGTAATTTTTTTTTGGTCTTACAGAATTTTAGCGTGATGTTGAAGCAGCATCATTGTAAAAGGGGAAGAGAGGGAGATGTTTTATTTGACCAATGAAAAGAGAGCTTAAGGAATGTCTCCTTAAATGGTTGTGAAAAGGGTTGGTTCCTGGAACATCCGCAAAATGTGTCATACTGTGGATATTCAACAGAGTGTTCGCAATGAAATGCTAAAAAATTTTAAACGAATGTTGGTCATAATAAATGTAGAATAAATTTTTTATGTTTTAGTTTTGTAATGTGTTCTTACTTTCAAATAAAT
Organism: Bacillus rossius redtenbacheri; assembly: GCF_032445375.1. Classification (NCBI taxonomy): domain Eukaryota; kingdom Metazoa; phylum Arthropoda; class Insecta; order Phasmatodea; family Bacillidae; genus Bacillus; species Bacillus rossius. Next base: position 66,212,590 of record NC_086331.1, read on the forward strand.
TAATTAAACATATCCAATTTTTTTTTATTTCCTTGCATTAATAGTATTATCATTTAGCTACCTGTCTACCCGAGTGTCAGCTTGGCGCCACGAAGTCGGTGACTAACGGGCCTGTTGTAGCACGCGCGTCATGACTGCAGCTAGATTGCTTCGTGATGACACTTTGACGAGCTGTTTGTGGCAGGCTCAGACATTCCTGAGCGCCTCATGGTGCCACAAAGTCGCGGACTTATGTACCTTTTATAACATGCATGGTCAAGTCTATTGTTTGGGTCCCCTCGGCACTGCGAGACGACATTCCTGAGTGATGAGTCACGATGCAGGCAGTGCCTCGCGCCCTAATCTCTAATCACCTAGGTCATTAGTGGTTTTACCCGAGAGTGGTTTCCCATGTTTGGCTGTCAGGTTACATTTCTACCCCCACCCCTCACAGACCTGCTATGACATGCACATGAGTCATGCCGGGTTTTTCCGAAGACAATGGTACTTCCATGTACTACATTCCTATTGGCGGATACAACAGAAATACTCTGTTCCTAATGGTTTTTCCAAGAACAATCAGGTCCGAGGCTATAAAAGGACAGGATTAGCTGTCGGAGCTTCAGTGTGTTCTTAGAGTTTGAGTGAGCTAGTTCGTGTATGAGTTTCTCTGCTACCACGATTTCTACCGCCAACGCTACTTCGTGTTCTACAGCTACACTTCATCGTTTTCTGAGGTATGTTACATGTTTCGTTAACATTGCGTGTTTCTCAGCTTTTTGTAGGTTATCAGCTAGCTTGTTTTTTCTCTGTGCACTTATATGCAGGTAACCAGAAATTTTTCAGTTTAAACTTTTATCAGTACTTTAAATATTCTAGCATTTTTGGGATGTGCATTAGAGTATTTTTGAGGTTATGTAATCAATTATTCTTAGTTAACATTGAATATTTTTCAGCTTTAATTTTTATCAGTACTTTAAATATCCTACCATTTTTAGGATTGTACATGAAGGAGTAGCTTTGAGGTTATGTTTGCAACTTTTTTATTTAGTAACATTGCTAGTAGTTTAGGTTAGTAAGCTTGAGGGCTAGAGTTTTGAGGTTATGTTTGCAACTTTTTTTATTTAGTAACATTGCTATCAGTTTAGGTTAGTAAGCTTGAGGGCTAGAGTTTTGAGGTTATGTTTGTAACTTTTTTATTTAGTTACATTGCTATCAGTTTAGGTTAGTAAGCTTGAGGGCTAGAGTTTTGAGGTTATGTTTGCAACTTTTTCGTGTTAACATCTAGCTACATTGTATTCTTAATTCTTTTGTTATAGTTCTCTGTGCGTCGAGCTACCGTTGCGTGTTCCGTACGTTTGACCAGTCTACCGATTGTCGTGATGATGGCATCTACCATTCAGAAATGCCGTTTCTGCTCTGCTACATTCACGGCAGGCAACAGCCGCTACCGGCACGAGCGTCAGTGTGCTGAGAACCAGCATCGTGACCACCAGCAGTGCCACCTATGTGGAAAGATGGTCGCACGCAGCGATAAGATGCAGCAGCACCTTGCATCATGCACTGGAGCTGTCGCTACATCTGGAATGCGGTGTAGCTTCTGCTACAAGGCCTTCGCCCGTGCTGATTTTGCTAGACGACATGAGAAGTCGGCTTGCGGTCTTAACGCAAACTGCATAGTGCATTCCTGCGAGAACTGCGCTAAGGAGTTCGCCAGGGCTGATAAGTTAAAAGCCCACATGAAGGTATGCAAGGGGCCTGCTCCACCTCCGACAAAGAAGCAGAGGATATTAGCAGTTAAGCCTGCAGTTGCGCCCAAGCCTTCGACCAGCCGAACAAAGGTGGTGACCGGGGCTGGTTTGGCCAATGCCCACGGTTTCATCACCGCCGAAGTGGGTTTCAAGGGCAACTTGAAGACGTACGTGGCAGAAAACACATCAAGTACTGCCAAGGATATCTGCTCGTACCTGAACTCCATCGAGGCAAAAATAATGAGCCAACTTGTAGAGGAGATAGAGGAGAACGGTCCACTCAAATTCAACATCGTGCTTGAGTGTGATTACGAAAAACCTGTGGATGTTAGCGAAGACAAGAGAGCGTTCAAAACCGTTAATGTGCCCCTCTACACAGTTCATGAGGTGGAGGAAGCAGTTACTGGGTCCATCTCTAAGATCTGCAAGGAGGAGGAAGACTACATGGGAAAAGGGTCCGGATGGACTTTGTCGGCCGTTAAGCGACTTCAACTTCGCATAAACAAGCTCGATCCACTCCGTGCCAGCTCCTACATCTCACTGCCTACCACCATCGAGTCAAGACATGCGGTGATAAATCCACAAAACCTCGAAGACCACATGTGTTTTAAGTGGTCTATTCTTGTGAAGTACGTGGAAGGGTGGAATCCTGAGCGTGTCAACCAGCGATACCATGACTTGGAAGAGAAATTCAACTTCACGAACATAGAGTTTCCTACTCCAATCAGGCAAATACCGCTGTTCGAAAAGCAGAACCCTGGAGTCTCCATCAACATTTACAGCATCGACGAGAATCTGAATGTTGTACCTGCACGAGTCGCTCCTGAAGAAAAAGAACTTCATTTCGATCTTCTGCTCTTGGTTAATGACGATTCGTCCCATTTCACATACATTAAAAATTTTTCTGCCCTGGTTCGGTCCCAAATCACTACACACGAGCAACGAATTCATGTCTGCAAAAGATGCTTCAAGCATTATGATGATCAGGATAGGGTTAGTGGGCTCACTGGTCTTCAGTGTTTGGAAAAACACAGTGAGCTCTGCAAACAGTATGCTGCTGTTCGAATGGAAATGCCATTCCCCGATCAAAATGGGCAGCCACCTGTTCTGCAGTTCAAAAACTTCCACCATGCTGATAAGATGCCCATCGTGGTATATTGCGACTTTGAAGCTATTCTGGAGAAAATCCATACATGCCACCCGAATCCTGATGAAGCATACACACTGCAGTATCAAAAGCATAAAGCATACAGCTACTGCATTTATGTGAAAGCTGATAACACCATCATTCCTGTACACCTCACTTCAGCACTTCCATCAGAGCCTGAATTGTATCGCGGTTGTGACGCAGAGGATAAGTTCATCTCACGCATTGTGGAGATTGGTCATGATGTACAAAAAATATTTTCTACATCTGTTCCTATGACTCCGCTCACACATGCACAGAACACTGCTTTTCTGCAAGCAAGAGTGTGTTGCTACTGTGCAGGAAAGTTCGGAGGAACTGCAAAGAAAGTTCGTGATCACAATCACTTTACCGGTGAATATCTGGGGCCTGCATGTAATGACTGCAACCTTCTCAGGCGCAGACCAAAAAAGTTGATTGTGTTCTTCCACAACCTGACGTACGACCAGAACTTCATTATCAGGAAGTTGGGGTACGACAGTAAAGACATCTTCATAATCCCGAATTCAGAGGAGAAGCTGATAACTTTTTCCAAGAAGTTGTATGATAAGTTCAGCATTCAGTTTGTCGATACGTTCCGTTTCATGAGTCGGGGTCTTGCTTCGCTCGCTGAGTTCTTGCCGGCAGACAAGTTTGTCAGTACTGCTGAGTTTTTCGCGCCTGATGAGTTGGAGTTGGTTACCCGCAAGGGTGTCTTCCCGTATGATTTTGTGGATTCTTTTGCTCGACTAGATGATACTAGTCTTCCGCCTATCGGCGATTTCTACAATAGTCTGACTGATTCCATGATTTCAGAGATGGAGTACGCTCATGCAGTGAAAGTCTGGGACAAGTTTCAGTGTGCTACTTTGGGGGAGTACGCTGACTTGTACCTAAAGACGGATGTTCTGATTTTGGCGGATGTATTCGAGAATTTCCGTTCCATCTGTTTGGAGACATACAGCCTAGATCCGTCTCACTATATTTCTTGTCCAGGGTTCGCTTTCGATGCAATGCTTCGAACCACAGGTGTACAGCTAGAGCTTCTTACCGATTATGATATGTACATGTTTGTGGAGGCTGGTATTAGGGGGGGAGTAGCGCAAAGCATTAAACGTCATTGCGTAGCCAATAACTCCTACATACCTGAGACATATGATGCATCCAAGCCATCCACATTCCTGGAGTACTTTGATGCAAATAACTTGTACGGGTGGGCGATGTCTCTGCCGCTTCCGATTCGACATTTCCAATGGGCAGACACATCAATTGATGTCGTGTCTGTTCCAGATGATTCTCCTACAGGCTACATTATTGAGTGTGATGTGGAGTACCCTCCCGAGCTCCACGAAAGTCATAAAGACCTGCCATTTCTCCCCGTAAATCAGTGTCCGCCCGGCTCAAATCAATCAAAGCTGATGACAACACTTGAAAATAAAGAGCACTACATTGTCCACTACAAAAACCTACAGCAAGCAGTATCTCATGGGTTGAGAGTGACTAAGATACACCGAGTCCTACAGTTTGAGCAGTCGGCATGGTTGGAGCCCTATATTCGGCTGAATACCAACAAGCGGAAAGCAGCAGCCAACGAGTTCGAGAAGGAGTTCTTTAAGCTCGCTGTGAACTCGACATTTGGTAAACTGATGGAAAATAAAAGGCGGAGGCTCAAAATGGAGTTGGTGTGCTCTGAGAAGAGGTTCAAGAAGTTGGTGTGTCGTCCATCCTTCAAGGACCGTACAATGTACGAACCGAATTTGTCTCTAGTCCACCTTAATCACGAGACCATCATTTTCGACAAGCCGATCTATGCCGGACTGGCCGTACTAGATCTTTCAAAGACTCTCATGTACGACTTCCACTACAATACCCTGAAACCCCGTTACCATGACAATATTCACATGATGTATATGGATACAGACAGTTTTGTGTATGAGATCCAGACAGCAGACTTTTACTCAGACCTCAAAGCCAACCCTACACTGATGGCTAAATTCGACACCAGCTGCTACCCTTCCGACCACCCATGCTTCTCCCCCATCAACAAGAAAGTTGTCGGTAAATTCAAAGATGAATGTGGGGGGGAAGTGATGGAGGAGTTTGTTAGCCTACGGGCCAAACTCTACGCCTACAGGTGTGGTGGTAAGAGCGAGAAAAAGGCCAAGGGCATCCAGCGATGTGTGGTCAAAAACCACATAACATTCGATGACTACCTGGATGCCCTGCAAGACCACCGCACAATGAGGGCAGGCGTTAGAGCAATTCGCTCCCGTCAGCACATACTCTATACTGAGTACAGCAATAAGCTGGCCATAACGTGGGAGGACGACAAACGGTTGATCTGCGAAGATGGTATCCGCACGGTCCCCCACGGATATGTTGGATGCGATGAATAATTTTTTTTCTGTAAATAGTTTGGTTGTTGTTTCCATTAATTTTATAGTTTTTCTGTTGTTTTTTTTCGTTTTATAGTTTGCATTTTGTTGTACAGTTTATGTTTTTGCTGTATAGTTTTCATTTTTGTTATATAGATTATGTTTTTGATGTATAGTTTTCATTTTTGTTGTAAAGTTTCCGTTTTTTATGTGTTGTTTCTGTTTTTGCCCAATTTTTGATGTGTAAAATATGTTCTTAATTTAATAAATACAATTTTACCTACATATTGTTTATTATTTTTAATATAGAATCTATATCCGACGAGGTACTGATACTTATAAATGTCTTACAGAATGGTGAAATGTAATTATACACAAACATTAAAATATCTGCTTCCATGCAGCTTTTAAACACGAGTACGCAAACACGGACCTGTTTATAAAAGTGAAATGTAATTATACACAAACATTAAGATATCTGCTTCCGTGCAGCTTTTAAAACACGTGTACGCAAACATGAGAAGAGATTATTACTTGTGAGTTAGGACTCTGAAAAATTTCTCGTCCGCTAAGATGGAGTAATAAAGGTTTTTTTAAATTATCATTACTTTAACTAACGCATCCACAACGATAGTATAGATAACATATATTTTAGTTAAAACCTATAAGTGATAAGACTTTAAGAAAAAATGTCGGTTAAAACATCAAAATGACTGTGGATTTTGTGGATTTTGTGGATTTTGTGGATTCTGTGGATTTTGGTCTATAAGGTTCATAACAATGTTGGTAGAGAATTGTAACTCGACCTTACATACACTAACATACTTTATAAACCTACAACCGATGATGACACCCATCATATGAAATCAAGATGGCAGTCTCCACTAAATAAGATGGCTGCCTCCAGCAGACAATGATGGTGTATATATTTTTTCCTGATTTTCTAAGTTAATAATTATGATTTTCCAAGATGGTGGATGTAACGAAAAATTGTAACAGGAATGAGTGGGGTGTTCGATGACGATGTTATTGTAACAGAGGGGGAGGGGGTGCTAGATGATGTATTTGTAATTTAGAGGAGTGGGGGTTCGATGCGTAGGTTTTTAATTAAAATTTTATTAAATAACATTTTTTTAATTTTATTTTAAAATTTTGATTATTTAATTTTTTTATAAATTTTAAATTTTTTTTCCATTAAAATCGGATAATAAATAAAGATTTTCAAGATGGTGGACGAAACTCAAAATGGCGGAATGTTCTAGAAAACAAAATGGCGGATAAAAACAAAATGGTTGCCGGAAGTGACGTCATCCAAGATGGCCGCCGGAAGTGACGTAATCCAAGATGGCCGCCGGAAGTGACGTAATCCAAGATGGCCGCCGGAAATGAAGTAATCAAAGATTGCCGCCGGATCCTCGGATCCCCCTCCCCCCTCCCCTGCCCCAGGACCTACTATATTTACCTACTAATTTCTGTCACGTCTTTTAAAAATAAACTATTTTCATTTGATGTGAAATGCATCTACAGAGGCAGTAATGACTGAGGTGAGTTCTGTAACTGCATCATATAAGCTATAGCGATCAGACATCAAGTTAAAATGTAAAATGTATTGTTTTGGATATGGCCTCCCTCGTGGAGAGGAAACACATATAATACGCTACCAATATTATTCGTCATATTTGTTTGTAGCATAATATTATTGTGCACGATTAAGGCTGCGAGTGTTTTTTTTCTTTCATTAAAAATACCACATTGAAATGGATATATTCACAAACATTTAAATATAGGCTTCCATGAAGCTTTTAAATACGAATACCCAATCATTGACTTTCTTAGAAGAGAGAAATGAAAATTTTTACGCAAACATTAAAATATCTGCTTCCATGCAGCTTTGAAAATCGAATACACAAACACGATCATGCTTAGAAGAGAGCATTACTCGTGAGTGAGGATTCTGAAAATTTCTGGTCCTGAACGGTGTAAGATGGATTAAATAAATGAATATTTGTTGGGAGAAAAGTTTTTAATTAATATTTGTATAAACACCGTATCCCCATTTGATATATGATTGCAGTACATATATCTCAAACTACGTATATAAACATTATATATTAGGTCTTAGATAAAAAAATGGTGGTCACGACCACCATTATAAACAAAATGACTGTGGATATTGTGAATTTATTGGTCTATAAGGTACATAGCAACACTGGTAGGAAATAGAAACTCGACCTTACAAACACTGGCGTTCTTTAGGAACCGACACTCAGGGTTATCTCCATCAGTTGAAATCAAGATGGCGGACTCTGCTAAACAAGATGGATGCATTCAGCAGACGATGGGGTAAATTTTTATTATAATTTGATTATGATTTTTTGAATTTTTATAACTATTATTGGTTTTTATAATAAATATATTTTAAAATTGGTGGACATAACAAAAAGTGCTACATGCAAGAGTGGGGCATTCTATAATGTCGTAACTAAAGTGCAACGCACAAGAGTAGGCTGCTCAATGATGATGTCATCGTAACGAAAAGTTTAACGCACATTATTGCGGCGCTCGATTATGATTCCATCGTAAAGAAAAGTGTAACGCAAAGGAGTGGGGTGTTCGGTGATGAAGTCATCATGTTTTTAATAAAAATTTTTTTAACTCTTTTTATAAATTTTTATTTTTCCCCTGAATTTATATGTTAATAATTACGGATTTTCAAGATAAAGGATGTGTTGTCAATTCAAAATGGCGGAATATTCTAAAAAAAACATAATGGCTGAATGACGCCCAAATTAAAAATTGAGGAATGTTCTAAAAAACAAAATGGCGGAATTCTAGAATGCCGCCAGAAGTTACTTAATCCACGATGGCTGCTGACGTGACGTAATCCAAGATGGTCAACGTAACTCCCTAAATCCGAGCCTGAAATAATTAGCTAAATAACAGGTATAGAGATTTACAGGTCAATCTAGCACTCTACAAAATAAAGAGAATATAACCTCTTAGGAGAGCTTGTGACCCTCCCTGGGGAGCGTGTGACCCCCTCCCTCCCCGCCCTGGGGAGATTTCACATTTGGATATTTTTCAGGGGGAAAAAGGGAAACTTTTCTCGAAAAGGGAGATTTACTCTTTAAAAGGGGAATTTTTTATCGAGCTCTTTTTACAGCCGGAAGTAACGTAATACACAATGGCTGCTACGAATTCCTGAATCCCGACCCAAGATCCGGTGTCCCGGAACGAACATAATACACCTACTCACATTTTCTCGTCTCGTGTCTTCGTGCATAACTGTTGTTTGAGATAATCTTGTTACAGTAACTGTATCAATGCTCGATAGTTGTTGACTTATCACCAACCATTGAAGTCTCCATTGACGTAGAAACGTAATTCATTGAGGTTTAATCTGCAGCCAGCAACATTGTCATTAATGACTCTTCTTCTGGTGGTACCACGCCTGTTGAAATCTCCTCTAGTTTTGTTGGTGACGATGATACAAATTCAATCAAAATCTGCGTCTTTGGTAACGAGATCTCCGCAGTCGATGCTACAGCTACCATCAAGGTCTTCGTTGTTTTCATCGACTATGCCAATGGTACCTGCGTTGCTGTCGGCGTCGCTGCCGTCAGGGGTTCCCATAGACAATAGTACAACTTTCATCGAGTTTGATATTAAATATGCTAAATATGCTATCAAGATATTTAAAAAATAGGTAATAACGCGACTTATACACTAGATGAGACAAACTAGATGATCCTTACACCGCCGTAGCCAGTAACAATCTGATACTAGCACAATTCTGAGACTCGCTTATATATCCGCGGAATTTGCAAGTCAAAACACGAACCATTTACATAATACACGAATTAAAACAACATTAAAAAACAAAGAACTTTTAACGAAACGACACACATTCAACAAAATAAATGGACAGGCAATTGACGAGCAATACACACAGTGTACACAAATGACACTAGTAGTATGTAAATGGGCGTCCGGGACTGGGTTATGGGTGTGGTGCCGGTGCCGGTGTCCGCCATCTTGGATTGTGACGTCACGGCGGCCATCTTGGATGAGTGTAACGGGACACAGCGTAAAGGGACAAGTAGGACATTGACCTTTGACCCTCAAAACTTGTCAAAATTGGGCAAAATTTCCCCAAAATTCCTCAAAAATCGCCAACATTTCCATTTCTATGGAAAAAAATTCCGCCAAAAATTCTCCAAAAATTCCACAAACCAAAAATTGGGATTCCGATAATCCTCAAAAGTCTTTTCGCCCTAGAAAGAACACAAATTCCTAAAAGAGGCTTAAAACTCCTAAGAGACAGCCGCTTTAAGCCTCTGAAATCATCTAGGATTATGGCCGCCATTTTGAATTATGACGTCACCGTTGCAATTTTCGTTACGGTCGCCATCTTTAACTTTTTTATTTATTATCCGATATTAATAAAAAGAATTTAAAAATTATAAAAAAATATAATTAATAAATTTTAATAAATTATTTATAAAAAATGTACTTTTACAACACGGAGCTCGGAGTCCTCGGTTCGAACCCGGTGAGGGCAATAAAATAAAAATGACGACCGATCCTTCCCCCCGTGGCGGCTGCTGGCAGACTGACCCCCACCACTTTTACCAATAGCATATATATCGTCAGGTAACATGATGTCACGTCCGCCATATTGTCTTCGATGCTGGAAGCCATCATCATTGTATCGTCGGCGAGAGTGCGCTGACGCCATGTTAGTTTGATTCTTATCCGCTAGAGTGAAGTAATCATTTATTACTGTGACACCCGCCATCTTGAAATTTGGACACCATCTTGAAAATCCGTAATTATTTAGCTAGAAATTCGGGAAAAGTTCCAAAATTCATTAAATAAATCACTCATTAATTTACATATTGATTCGATCCGCTCCTGTCTTCAGTTCGATACCTGATCGATGCAATAATGTTTAATTTTATGTAAAAAATAATAATATCAATAAACCATGTTCAACATTCTTAAAGAGACTTTAAATCCTCTACTACCATCATCCTATCAGACATCAAGACCAACATATTGGTAATTCATAAGTTTAATGCTAGAGATTCGGGAAAAAGTTCAAAATTCAATAAATAAAAATGTAATCTTTATACTGATTGATTAGATCGAGTAAGGTCCATGGTTCGATCCCTGGCCCATACAAAACAACTTTAATATTTTAAAAATGTACCACTAAAACGGCAGGTTTGAGAAAATAAAAACACCGCAAGTTCTCTTAAAAAAAATTTTATTACACAAATACTACACTACTACAAGTACAAAAAAATACACAGACAAATTACTAAAGCCTTTTGGATTCCTCGATGTCTGCATCTGCCACCCACGAATTAAAGCGAGGTGGAAAGCCCCACTACTTGATGTAGGACAGTACATTTCTTCGTTTTATAATCTTCTAGTCTGCAGTCGGTATCGGGATCTCCGACTCCATCATCGCTGCTGCCATCGAGGTCCCCGCTGCTGACGGTAAACAGTCTATTCCGGTCAGTAGTATAGTTTGGCCAGTCCGGAAACAGGCCTCAGGCGGTGGATTGAAGATTGCCGTCCGCCATCTTGGATTTGTGACGTCACGGCGGCAAAAATTCCTCAAAATTCCTCAAAAATGACTCAAAATGACTCAAAATTTCCCGTTTTAAGAAAAAATTTCCCGTTTTCGAGGGAAAAATTCCCGTTTCGAGGGAAAATTTCCCGATTTAGTCCTTAAAAATCCCAACGGCTAGAAATGTCCTGATAGAGGCTTAAGCATCCTTAACTCAAGCCTCAGTTAAGCCTCTATCAGGATGTGACCTTGACCTTTGACCTTGACCCCGACGGCCATCTTGGATCCACCATCTTGGATGACGTCATTTCGTTTTCTCGAACATTCCGGCATTGTGTTATCCGCCATTTTGAATTATGATGTCACCATTGCAATTTCCGTTACGGCCGCCATCTTAAAATTTATTATCCGATTTTAATGAAAAAAATTTTAAAATTATAAAAAAATTAAATAATATTTTTAATAAAAAATATTTAAAAAAAACATTTACGACACGGAGCTCGGAGTCCTCGGTTCGAACCCGACGAGTGCAAAAAAATTAAAAATGATGACCGATACTTCCCTCACAGTGGACGCAGGCATACTGACTCCCACCACTTTTTTTTTCAAAGCATATATATCGTCAGGTAGTATGATGTCATGTCCGCCATCTTGTCTTCGATGCTGGAAGCCATCATCATTGTATCGTCGGCTAGAGTGCGCCGATGACATGTTAGTTTATTTCGTATCCGCTAGAGTGCAGTTATAATTTATTACTGTGACACCCGCCATCTTGTCATTTGGCCGCCATCTTGAAAATCCGTAATTATTTAGCTAGAAATTCGGGAAAACTTTCAAAATTCATTAAATAAATCACTCATTAATTTACATATTGATTCGATCGATTCCCGTCCTCGGTTCGATCTTGGATGATGCAAAAAAAATTAAATATAACATCAATTTAACATAATAGTAACAGGTTCGAGGAATTAAACACTGCAAGTTCTTTTACAAACATAATATTTATTACATAATTTCTATTCTACTACAGGATCATTTGAGAAAGCCAGCAATCTTATAATCATTTAGTTCCGCAGCGGTGTGAAATGACTAATTCTTAGCTCCAATCGGTTTATACTAGACAGAGTCCAGCCAGAACCTTTACAGACATAGTCCACCTCTTCTTGACAGAGTTTCTGGATACCGTTTTTAACAGTTTGCTTCACATCGTTAGAACTGTAAATTACTGCAGCCGATGTCTTGAATGCACACTTCTTCACTTTGTCATCGAACGGATATGGCTTTCCATATATACAGTCCAACCACAAGTTATATTTCAAAGGTCCGTTTGTTGCTACATCATCAGTAAGCTGATTGATTATGTCCTCTCTGATATCATCAAGAAAATTACAAATGTCTTTCGACTCACCTAACGTATTTAAATAATAATATTCCTTCAATGTTCCACGAAATGCAGACTGCGCCAAGTAGAAGCCATTATCGTTCACTTGTAATGCTCCGAACACAGTCTTAGGTTTATTTTCCTGTTCAGACATCATACCAATCGGTTGCTGCACATCGGTTTTCTTGCTTGTACGCTCACGAGCCTTCAACCTAAACCGAGGAGTCGAAATTTCTGCAGGTAGTTCAGCAGTAGGCACACGGACTTCACCTTTACAGTTTTTCGCATGTCGTCGCAAATTATCAATTCGAGTAAACCATTCATGACACTCATCACATCGAAACTTCATGCGAGATGGATTCTTCGTGCATTTGCTCCGCTCATGTCTTCGTGCATCATGGGAAAATGCGAACGACGTATCACAGTAGCTGCAAGGATACCGTGGTGATGAAGACGATCCTTTCAGACCCGATCCAGATACAGGCGTTACAACAGTAGTACCATTTCCAGGCATTCTCTTATGCACATCGATGCATCGTTGTTGCGACGAAACCTTTACTTTCTGCCGCACAGCAGGACCTTTGCATGCCTTCATGTGCGTTTTCATATTATCTTTTCTGGCAAACTGCTTATGACATTTCTCACAAACAAACATTTTACGATATAGGTTCTTGACACATTCGCTCCTCTCGTGTCGCCGAGCATTGCTGCTGTTTGAGAAAATCTTGTCACAATAACAGCACCGATGTTCACTAGTTGTCAAATCAGCATCCATTGAAGTCTCCATCGAGGTCGTATCGTCGATCGTCGTGGTTTCCTGCACATCCAGCTCAGTAGTCATTGAGCTATCTTCTGCTGGTGGTATCACATCTGTTGAAATCTCCTCCAGTGTTGACATCGACGTTGTCAACGGAATCTGCTCCTTCTCCGTCGTAGCTGTCGTCAAGGTTCCCGTAGACGATGGTACAACCTCCATCGAGTTCGTCGTTAAAGTCGGTAAAGATGCCATCGAGTTCGCAAGAACAGGTAATTACATGATTAATGCAACAGAAGAAACAAACTAGGTGATCCTTACACCGACGACGTCAGTAACAAACTGAGCGTCCTGTTGTCTAGGACTCGCTTATATACATGCACCGTATGGAATAAAACGCTAGTCAAATCAAGAACCATTTACAATAATACTAGAGTCAAAACAACATTAAAATAGAAGGACCATCAACGAAAAGGCAGCACATTTGGAAGCACCGACAACGAAACGGCAGCACATTTGGAAGCACCGACAACGAAAAGACAGCACATTTGGAAGCACCGACAACGAAAAGGCAGCACATTTGGAAGCACCGACAACGAAATGGCAGCACATTTGGAAGCACCGACAACGAAAAGGCAGCACATTTGGAAGCACCGACAACGAAACGGCAGCACATTTGGAAGCACCGACAACGAAAAGGCAGCACATTTGGAAGCACCGACAACGAAACGGCAGCACATTTGGAAGCACCGACAACGAAACGGCAGCACATTTGGAAGCACCGACAACGAAACGGCAGCACATTTGGAAGCACCGACAACGAAACGGCAGCACATTTGGAAGCACCGACAACGAAACGGCAGCACATTTGGAAGCACCGACAACGAAACGGCAGCACATTTGGAAGCACCGACAACGAAAAGGCAGCACATTTGGAAGCACCGACAACGAAAAGGCAGCACATTTGGAAGCACCGACAACGAAAAGGCAGCACATTTGGAAGCACCGACAACGAAAAGGCAGCACATTTGGAAGCACCGACAACGAAAAGGCAGCACATTTGGAAGCACCGACAACGAAAAGGCAGCACATTTGGAAGCACCGACAACGAAACGGCAGCACATTTGGAAGCACCGGCAACGAAAAGGCAGCACATTTGGAAGCACCGACAACGAAAAGGCAGCGCATTTGGAAGCACCGACAACGAAAAGGCAGCACCATCATCAAAAAGGCCGCACATTTGTCATTGGCTCCAATATTCATTGGCTCCAATATTCATTGGCTCCATTATTCATTGATTCCATCAGTCTATTGATTCCATCAGTCTAGTGACTCCATCTGTCATTGGCTCCTACAGTCATTGGCTCCAACAACTGTCTTTTGTCTCACCAACTCCAAATATATATATTTGGCTAGAATTCTACGAGTCTAAGAGACTATGAGACCACATGGCTACGAGTCTAAAATGATCTAGCTGGTTACGAGTTATACATGGCTTGCGAGGCTACAGAGCTACGAAGTTTCTAGTACACAGGTTTACATGACTGCGTGGATACAGGAATACAAGTCTGCATGAGTTCTTGACTACGAAGCTACTCTTCTACAAGGCTCCAATTGACACATCTGTCTTCGATGGAATTTTCTCTTTTGCTACATCTACACCATCAGCATTATGTTATAAGATTACAAAGCTACTTGCTTACGTAGCTTCAAGTCTACGAGGCTCCAATACATCATGACTACGAGACTACGAGCCATGAGGTTACGAGACTATGCGATTGCAAGTCTTCAAGGTTACGTCATCGCGAGGCTATAGGACTACGAAGCTTCCAGAACGCATGGTTACGAGAATGCATGACTAATTGGCCGCATGGCTACGAAACTTTATGTCTCTAACTGACTACAAAAGCACTATTCAGTGGTGAGAGTTAATTTATTTAATGCAAAGGTACTTGCTGCAAGCAGTTCCACTTTTCAACATCAGATGACGTCACGTTTTGCTTGCAGGTAAAATAATATTTATTTATTTTATGCGGGATGCGGGTTGTTCACTATCGATCGCATAAGAAGAATGGCATCGATAGTCTTCAAGGAGAAGGAAGTTCGTCCTTCCTGCTAGTGCTTCTCAGATTTCTCACGGTTCGCCATCTTGGATTGCGACGTCACGGCTGCCATCTTAGATGGGTGTGACTTTGACCTTTGACCGAAACCACAGGAATGATCACAAGCACACGGATTAACCATCAAAATATATATAAGAATTATCAGGAGCACACGGAGAAAACCATCATAATATTGGCAAGAATAATCAGGAGCACACGGAGAAAAACGACACATGTTTTCTTTGATATCATAAAATTACAGAAAAAAAATATTTAGAAATAAAAAAAATTAATAAAAAAATTTAAAATAAAAACAAAAAATACATAAATAGATTCTGCTAGCTTGTAAACTTATCATTGCTGAGCAAAGATAGAGTTCTAGTAGGCTACAAGCCAGAATTTTATGTATTTTTTGTTTTTATTTTAAATTTTTTTATTAATTTTTTTTATTTCTAAATATTTTTTTTCTGTAATTTTATGATATCAAAGAAAACATGTGTCGTTTTTCTCCGTGTGCTCCTGATTATTCTTGCCAATATTATGATGGTTTTCTCCGTGTGCTCCTGATAATTCTTATATATATTTTGATGGTTAATCCGTGTGCTTGTGATCATTCCTGTGGTTTCGGTCAAAGGTCAAAGTCACACTCATCTAAGATGGCAGCCGTGACGTCGCAATCCAAGATGGCGAACCGTGAGAAATCTGAGAAGCACTAGCAGGAAGGACGAACTTCCTTCTCCTTGAAGACTATCGATGCCATTCTTCTTATGCGATCGATAGTGAACAACCCGCATCCCGCATAAAATAAATAAATATTATTTTACCTGCAAGCAAAACGTGACGTCATCTGATGTTGAAAAGTGGAACTGCTTGCAGCAAGTACCTTTGCATTAAATAAATTAACTCTCACCACTGAATAGTGCTATTGTAGTCAGTTAGAGACATAAAGTTTCGTAGCCATGCGGCCAATTAGTCATGCATTCTCGTAACCATGCGTTCTGGAAGCTTCGTAGTCCTATAGCCTCGCGATGACGTAACCTTGAAGACTTGCAATCGCATAGTCTCGTAACCTCATGGCTAGTAGTCTCGTAGTCATGATGTATTGGAGCCTCGTAGACTTGAAGCTACGTAAGCAAGTAGCTTTGTAATCTTATAACATAATGCTGATGGTGTAGATGTAGCAAAAGAGAAAATTCCATCGAAGACAGATGTGTCAATTGGAGCCTTGTAGACGAGTAGCTTCGTAGTCAAGAACTCATGCAGACTTGTATTCCTGTATCCACGCAGTCACGTAAACTCGTTTTCTAGAGGCTTCGTAGCTCTGTAGCCTCGCAGTCTCGTAAACATGAAGATTCGTAGTCACGTAATCTCGTAACCTTATGGCTCGAAGTCGCGTAGTCCTGTATCCTCGCAGTCACGTAAACCTGTGTACTAGAGGCTTCTTAGCTCTGTAGCCTCGCAGTCTCGTAAACTTGAAGATTCGTAGTCACGTAGTCTCGTAACCTCATGGCTCGTAGTCGCGTAGCCTGGATGTCTTGGGACCTCGTAGAATTGTAGCCTCGCAGTCTCGTAACCATGCGTTCTAGAAGCTTCGTAGTCCTATAGCCTCGCGATCATGTAACCTAGAAGACTCGCAATCGCGTAGACTCGTAACCTCATTGATCATAGTCTCGCAGTCATGATGCATTGGAGGCTTGTAGACTTGAAGCTACGTAAGCAAGAGGCCTTGTAATCTTATAACATAATGCTGATGGAGCAGTTGGAGCAAAAGAGAAAATTCCGTCGAAGACAGATGCGGTAACTGGAGTCATGTAGACGAGTACCTTCGTAGTCAAGTACTCTTGCGGACTTGTAGTCCTGTATCCTCGCAGTCATGTAAACCTGTGTACTAGAAACTTCGTAGCTCTGTAGCCTCGCAAGCCATGTATAACTCGTAACCAGCTAGATCATTTTAGACTCGTAGCCATGTGGTCTCATAGTCTCTTAGACTCGTAGAATTCTAGCCAAATATATATATTTGGAGTTGGTGAGACAAAAGACAGTTGTTGGAGCCAATGACTGTAGGAGCCAATGACTGTAGGAGCCAATGACAGATGGAGTCACTAGACTGATGGAATCAATAGACTGATGGAATCAATGAATAATGGAGCCAATGAATATTGGAGCCAATGAATATTGGAGCCAATGACAAATGTGCGGCCTTTTTGATGATGGTGCTGCCTTTTCGTTGTCGGTGCTTCCAAATGCGCTGCCTTTTCGTTGTCGGTGCTTCCAAATGTGCTGCCTTTTCGTTGCCGGTGCTTCCAAATGTGCTGCCGTTTCGTTGTCGGTGCTTCCAAATGTGCTGCCTTTTCGTTGTCGGTGCTTCCAAATGTGCTGCCTTTTCGTTGTCGGTGCTTCCAAATGTGCTGCCTTTTCGTTGTCGGTGCTTCCAAATGTGCTGCCTTTTCGTTGTCGGTGCTTCCAAATGTGCTGCCTTTTCGTTGTCGGTGCTTCCAAATGTGCTGCCTTTTCGTTGTCGGTGCTTCCAAATGTGCTGCCTTTTCGTTGTCGGTGCTTCCAAATGTGCTGCCTTTTCGTTGTCGGTGCTTCAAAATGTGCTGCCTTTTCGTTGTCGGTGCTTCCAAATGTGCTGCCTTTTCGTTGTCGGTGCTTCCAAATGTGCTGCCGTTTCGTTGTCGGTGCTTCCAAATGTGCTGCCGTTTCGTTGTCGGTGCTTCCAAATGTGCTGCCGTTTCGTTGTCGGTGCTTCCAAATGTGCTGCCGTTTCGTTGTCGGTGCTTCCAAATGTGCTGCCGTTTCGTTGTCGGTGCTTCCAAATGTGCTGCCGTTTCGTTGTCGGTGCTTCCAAATGTGCTGCCTTTTCGTTGTCGGTGCTTCCAAATGTGCTGCCGTTTCGTTGTCGGTGCTTCCAAATGTGCTGCCTTTTCGTTGTCGGTGCTTCCAAATGTGCTGCCATTTCGTTGTCGGTGCTTCCAAATGTGCTGCCTTTTCGTTGTCGGTGCTTCCAAATGTGCTGTCTTTTCGTTGTCGGTGCTTCCAAATGTGCTGCCGTTTCGTTGTCGGTGCTTCCAAATGTGCTGCCTTTTCGTTGATGGTCCTTCTATTTTAATGTTGTTTTGACTCGAGTATTATTGTAAATGGTTCTTGATTTGACTAGCGTTTTATTCCATACGGTGCATGTATATAAGCGAGTCCTAGACAACAGGACGCTCAGTTTGTTACTGACGTCGTCGGTGTAAGGATCACCTAGTTTGTTTCTTCTGGTGCATTAATCATGTAATTACCTGTTCTTGCGAACTCGATGGCATCTTTACCGACTTTAACGACGAACTCGATGGAGGTTGTACCATCGTCTACGGGAACCTTGACGACAGCTACGACGGAGAAGGAGCAGATTCCGTTGACAACGTCGATGTCAACACTGGAGGAGATTTCAACAGATGTGATACCACCAGCAGAAGATAGCTCAATGACTACTGAGCTGGATGTGCAGGAAACCACGACGATCGACGATACGACCTCGATGGAGACTTCAATGGATGCTGATTTGACAACTAGTGAACATCGGTGCTGTTATTGTGACAAGATTTTCTCAAACAGCAGCAATGCTCGGCGACACGAGAGGAGCGAATGTGTCAAGAACCTATATCGTAAAATGTTTGTTTGTGAGAAATGTCATAAGCAGTTTGCCAGAAAAGATAATATGAAAACGCACATGAAGGCATGCAAAGGTCCTGCTGTGCGGCAGAAAGTAAAGGTTTCGTCGCAACAACGATGCATCGATGTGCATAAGAGAATGCCTGGAAATGGTACTACTGTTGTAACGCCTGTATCTGGATCGGGTCTGAAAGGATCGTCTTCATCACCACGGTATCCTTGCAGCTACTGTGATACGTCGTTCGCATTTTCCCATGATGCACGAAGACATGAGCGGAGCAAATGCACGAAGAATCCATCTCGCATGAAGTTTCGATGTGATGAGTGTCATGAATGGTTTACTCGAATTGATAATTTGCGACGACATGCGAAAAACTGTAAAGGTGAAGTCCGTGTGCCTACTGCTGAACTACCTGCAGAAATTTCGACTCCTCGGTTTAGGTTGAAGGCTCGTGAGCGTACAAGCAAGAAAACCGATGTGCAGCAACCGATTGGTATGATGTCTGAACAGGAAAATAAACCTAAGACTGTGTTCGGAGCATTACAAGTGAACGATAATGGCTTCTACTTGGTGCAGTCTGCATTTCGTGGAACATTGAAGGACTATTATTATTTAAATACGTTAGGTGAGTCGAAAGACATTTGTAATTTTCTTGATGATATCAGAGAGGACATAATCAATCAGCTTACTGATGATGTAGCAACAAACGGACCTTTGAAATATAACTTGTGGTTGGACTGTATATATGGAAAGCCATATCCGTTCGATGACAAAGTGAAGAAGTGTGCATTCAAGACATCGGCTGCAGTAATTTACAGTTCTAACGATGTGAAGCAAACTGTTAAAAACGGTATCCAGAAACTCTGTCAAGAAGAGGTGGACTATGTCTGTAAAGGTTCTGGCTGGACTCTGTCTAGTATAAACCGATTGGAGCTAAGAATTAGTCATTTCACACCGCTGCGGAACTAAATGATTATAAGATTGCTGGCTTTCTCAAATGATCCTGTAGTAGAATAGAAATTATGTAATAAATATTATGTTTGTAAAAGAACTTGCAGTGTTTAATTCCTCGAACCTGTTACTATTATGTTAAATTGATGTTATATTTAATTTTTTTTGCATCATCCAAGATCGAACCGAGGACGGGAATCGATCGAATCAATATGTAAATTAATGAGTGATTTATTTAATGAATTTTGAAAGTTTTCCCGAATTTCTAGCTAAATAATTACGGATTTTCAAGATGGCGGCCAAATGACAAGATGGCGGGTGTCACAGTAATAAATTATAACTGCACTCTAGCGGATACGAATTAAACTAACATGTCATCGGCGCACTCTAGCCGACGATACAATGATGATGGCTTCCAGCATCGAAGACAAGATGGCGGACATGACATCATACTACCTGACGATATATATGCTTTGAAAAAAAAAGTGGTGGGAGTCAGTATGCCTGCGTCCACTGTGAGGGAAGGATCGGTCATCATTTTTAATTTTTTTGCACTTGTCGGGTTCGAACCGAGGACTCCGAGCTCCGTGTCGTAAATGTTTTTTTTAAATATTTTTTATTAAAAATATTATTTAATTTTTTTATAATTTTAAAATTTTTTTCATTAAAATCGGATAATAAATTTAAAGATGGCGGCCGTAACGGAAATTGCAATGGTGACATCATAATTCAAAATGGCGGATAACACAATGCCGGAATGTTCGAGAAAACGAAATGACGTCATCCAAGATGGTGGATCCAAGATGGCCGTCGGGGTCAAGGTCAAAGTTCAAGGTCACATCCTGATAGAGGCTTAACTGAGGCTTGAGTTAAGGATGCTTAAGCCTCTATCAGGACATTTCTAGCCGTTGGGATTTTTAAGGACTAAATCGGGAAATTTTCCCTCGAAACGGGAATTTTTCCCTCGAAAACGGGAAATTTTTTCTTAAAACGGGAAATTTTGAGTCATTTTGAGTCATTTTTGAGGAATTTTGAGGAATTTTTGCCGCCGTGACGTCACAAATCCAAGATGGCGGACGACAATCTTCAATCCACCGCCTGAGGCCTGTTTCCGGACTGGCCAAACTATACTACTCCGGTCGACATAACTAAACCTCACGAAACTACCTGAAGAGAGCAAGTCCGTACTGCACCGTGGTCAGAGGTGAACTGCGGGGCCAGTCATCTGAACCTCGCTTTTATACTCGCGGTCTACTGGTATACTACATGAGTCAAAATATTGTCTGTATTTAAAATTATTTTTTTTATTAGGTACCGAAAAATTATAGAAATAAAAACACACACAAGTTCAAGTTTTACACATTTATTTATAAAATTTGCACAAATACACATTAGGTTAAGGAATCAAGCATTTTCACAAGCAAAGTCTTTAATGCCGCACGCACTGTATCATCGAATCCGGTTCCAACAGGTTCGCAGGCCACGGGATCAGGAACACAGGTTTCCAGCTGGTCATCTTCTGCAACGTCGACAACTCTGACAAGACATGGTCGATGACGTCTGTGACCACGTCTACGCCTGGGCTTTGGCTCAGTGCTAGTTGGGACAGATTCACTGCCTGAACTGCGACGACGAGACGCACACCGTTTGGACGTCTGCGTAGAAGCATCACAGGTCGCAACAGGTTGCAACACGTCCATGTTTGGTGTTGCACATGCAGACGAGGCGACTACCTCAGCGATGCTAGCAGGAAGGATTGTGTGTGGTCTCATGTGATAGACGGCACAGTTTCCAGGTTCGCAACAATCTACCAGCTGCTGAGTCGGTTCGTAGGGCACAGGAAAGTGCGCAAACCGCCAATGCTGAGCGCCTCCATCACAGGTTTCTGTATATGTACGTAGATACCCGGAATCCCAGTAGCTGTACTCGACACTGCTGAAGCTAGGTCTTGCGCTCACGTACACGTTAGCAGGATGAAATGTAAACATCTTCTTGCAGGTCGAACGACAACTGAAGGCACGTACGTAGGTACGTCATTTATATATGCAGGCTCCTACTAACACTGTGCGTGCCATTTCTGCATTAACTGCGAGTTTGTACAGGCACAGACACGTTCAAACTTGTCACGTGGCTGCACGTCGTATATTGCACTAAGCTTGCGCAGGGAAAGACAGCCGTAGTCGGTCTGTAAGTCTACAATTACAAATGAAGCATCACACAACTTGCTCAGCCATTTCTTCTGTTGAGGTCCGGCAACGTAGATTATTTCGTTTTGAACTAGTAAATCTTCAATAGTGTTTTTCACTTGGTGGTACGGAATTTTTCCTTCGTCCCACTCTAGTCCGTGATAATATTTACATAGCCATTCATTCGACCATTTACTTTTTTCGTCTAGTAGTTTCCACGGATACGGAGGTCGGAAAGTGCGTGTTCGAGTCTTGTCTCCGGAGGTGACGCTAATTTCCTTGAGCACGAACCCATTTTGACTCTGGAAACCTTGCAGGTTGCAGTACATCTTGTCGCTAGCAATGCTCGGTCGTAACTAAATTATTATCGAAAACGAAACAGTATTTATGTCAGAATTTTCACAAGTTTGTCTCGACAATTGTACGATGCAAGCCGATCGTGAAGTATCAGACAAAAAGCATAGGTGTTTGGCGGAATATTTCCGCTAGTCGTTATCTCGATCCTACAGTCAAAGATGTTTCAATTTATTCGATCATCCTGTTTGGAAACGTCAAACACCATTAACGGAGCCTTGTTCTTGAAACTGTCGGGACTCAGTATCAGTGACTGTCTCTGCCCATAGTAAGCTTGCTGAAACTTGGCATACATTTGATATGCGAGAAGAAATCTTCCACTTTAAAATCCATGTTCATGTCTACGTACGGATAACTTTCGCTTTTTAAAAATATTTTTACATTACGTATTTGACAGTTATCGAATACGGAGCTGTCTTCCGCTCTGAAGCCTGACGATGATGTATCTTGGTTTTTCCGTAGCGAAGCTGGACTTTACTATCCAATTGATACACTGACTATGAGGCAAGCCAGAATAAGTTTCCAGGCTCCAGGATCGGAATGGCACATCGAAGTTCTTGCCATTTTCTATGTTCTCAACATCTTGACTCGTTCAACGGTGCTCACTTGGATGTGGGGCAGCATCCACTCGATAGACTGTAGTGTTAGCGAGACATCTTGAGGGTTTTCTGCAGCGGCGACAATTGCATTAATGTGCGTGTTGGCTAGAAGCAGTACGAGCTCTTGTTTAGAATTAATGATTATATGCTTGTAGTCCTCAGCGAATCCAAGAAGCATGGACAGAGGAACACATACTTCGAACTTCCATTCGGCATAAACCGGAAGCTTATATTCATCCTCGAGAGCCCAACCGACCATCTTTGCAGCAGACAGTTCATTTGGCGTGTGCGAAAGGTAATTTTTCATAGCAGATGTTATGCCTACATCTCTCGTCTGGTCTACCTCGACACCATTGATTACATATGTAATGCGCTCGATTAGGTGAAGAAAACCATTGCAGGATATTGACATCGTTTTCGGGTGCGTACCATCCGCTTTTGTCAGCGTGCCTCTTATACGTAGAAATGACTGCGAAGGTAAAGTACAAATATCTTGGTGCTGTACTGCAATGCGTACTTCCGATAGTAGTGCGTACGGTCCGAGCAGGAAAGGCTGGTACTCGTGCAACTCCATTTTCGTAATGCTGTCTTCAAAAATGACCGGCTCTTCCACGTTGAGGGATTTCGTCTTCCATTTTTATTCACCACGTGTCCAATACTGAGATGATACTCTATGCTGTCAGGTGTTAATGCACCGATGTCTGCTAGAGAACTGTTCTTATTAACGCCAATACGATTTCTTTTATAACTGTTCGGTGTTACGAACTTTATGCCCATCGCTTCAAGTGCAGACGTAATGTAATTTCTTCGTCTTGAAAATTCACCAATCGTTCTCGCTGGTCAACGATTCTGACGACGACTTCGTGTGCGCACTTCACGACGACTGGAACGTAAATGATACTTTGCGGTACTTCTACCAGTTTATATCCTGGCGGGACCATCAGCGAAAACTCGTGCAGCATGTTGCTTAGTCTTCCGTTGAGATATGTTTCACTTGCCAAATTACAGTTTATTCTTATGACATTCACAGGCAAAATGTTTACTGCGCGCGTAGATTCGTACGTTCTTCCTGTATCATACACCTTTGATTCGAATCCGAGCATCGTACCAATGGTCCCAGGTTTCGTAAAGCCGACATTTTCACTGCATGTTAGAATGCTTTTTGAAGTGTTTTGATTTCCACGCAGTTGAAAGTCTACATCCTGTGGTAACATATCCCTGATGTAATTTGCAATGTCGTCAATTTCGTAAGAGCCAACAGGTAACCGTAATTCATGAGCGGTCCCATCCCTTTTCAGGAAGCAGATCTTGCAATTTTCTTCGTCAATGTTCGGTATGGCATTATACGTTTGAAAATCTCCGAGTCCGATACACCATTCTCCGTCTAAATCCAGAGGCGGGAAATGAACCGCCCGCAGCTCAGATGCGTGACCTGTCAAGGTAAGTGTTATCGTCATGACTAATTAATTATCATCACTGCACAACCTTTAAGTAGCAAATTTTATTTGTCAGCTAATTTTTGTTTGTTAAAAAGCGAAGACACAAGAGTCCGCAGTTTGTTTGATTAGGCCTCTCTTCAGTTTCGTAATTGTAAAACAATGTAGTGGACCAGCCCAGGTACTGTCGCAGTTCTGGCGGAGGCCGTAAATTTCCAAAACTATCGTAGTACTCGGCCATTTTTCCAGACTTTACATAGGCCACCCAGTGCGTGCCGCGACCCGCCGACGTGTCTAAATTAATGATGGCACGTTCGTGCGTTTTTGGCTTGCTGGACAAACTGTCTCGCATAAACACGCCGCGGAAATTTGGTATTTTCAGTTTTCGAGCGTACCTGATCAAAGCTATATTGGTGAGCGGACTTATCGGCAAAGAACTTAGGATTTTTTCATTCGTTTCTTCCTCAAGCCTCGACCTGTTTTGTGAGGTTGCAAGTAGTTTCCTGCGCCGTTTTTTTTTACCCATGGCAATGGCTTTCATGCTGGCATTGTGTCGCTGTGCTTCTTTTAACTACTTGCCTTCGTTCTTCGAAGTGTTGACTGCCCGCACTATACCACTCGTTGCACCGATATGGCCGCCGAGAGCACCCAATGCAGGCATAAGCATAGGAAGAAAACCTCCTATAATCTTCTTGTTGAGAGTCTGTAATTTTTGCTTGGCTTTTTGCATGCCTGCACCAGTCTTGCGTTTGGTCTTGCGTGAGTTTGTCTTTGACTTGGCTGAGCTGGCTCGACGAGCACCCAGTCCTAATTTCGTCTTTGCCTTCATGATTTTAGATACGCCCCACGCTGCGATTTTTTCTCCAAGTCCCGCGTTCGACGATTTACTTATATCTTCGGCTTCCTGTGCCAATATCTCGTCGGCCCGGTGTCTGGATTTCAGATCCTTGCTGAGCGAGTAGGCGATATCGTGCTGCTTGCACTTTTCGTCGAGAAAATTAATTCCCACGTCACCGCGAGCTAACCGTTTCGCTAGTTTAGTGCCGCGGCCGCAGAATCTGTAGCCGGGAATGTGTAGCTCGAATGGTAGATTGTTTATCAGCGAGTTCACGAGTCCTGCAACGATGTGTTTTTTGTTCTTACCTCTTCGAGTCATTACGCACAACTGACTAGAAAGTATAAATGTGTTTGATTTTATACAATTTCTTTAGTACAATGCAGGTCGTCAAGCAAGAAGTGTGTTTGCCCGTGCGCATTACGCAAGACGATGTATTTAATGCGCGTGAATCACGACGTGGCTTACTGTTGCCTTCTGCCGTACGTTGCATAATGGCGGGTCCGTCCAACTGCGGCAAAACGTGCGTTATTCTGAGTTTATTACAGGAACCAAACGGTCTTAGGTTCGAGAACGTTTACTTGTATTCCAAGTCGTTGCAACAGCCAAAGTACCAGCGCCTAGCTACTGTTTTACGCTCGGTGGATGGTCTGGAGTATTTTCCGTTTAGCGATAATACCGATGTTGTCCTTCCAAGCGAAACAAAAGCCAATTCCGTGTTTGTTTTCGACGATGTAATGTGCGAGAAACAAGGCATAATACAAGAGTACTTTTCCATGGGCAGACACGCCAAGGTAGACTGCATATACCTGTGTCAGACATACAGTCGTATTCCAAAACATCTCCTACAAGACAACGCAATTGTCATAGTTTTGTTTCGCATGGACGAACTTAATTTACGCCACGCTTATGATGATCACGTAAACACTGACATGACATTCCAGGAATTCAAAGACTTGTCCTCCTTGTGTTGGAAAGAAGAACACGGATTCCTAGTTATAGACAAAGACTGGCCTCTATATAAGGGCAGGTACAGACGAGGTTTCGATCAGTTTATCGTCAAACATGAGTCATAGCATTTCCAAATTTGGACGCAGCAGTCGAGACTTACGTACTGCTCTCAAGTCTCATGACGACATTATCCGCAAATACATTTCGCTACTGGCTCAAAAGGTAGAAAGTGTGAAAAAGGAATTACTAGAGTATCTCGTTGCCATCGACCAGCGTGTGGAAGCCTCGGATTCTCGCATTCGCGACATGATCGAAGTATCGAATGCACAAAGACGTGACTATTTGAGAACTTTTCAAAGTAGTCTGAAATCATCACTATCTCACTTGTCAACAAATTCAGATTTAGCCAAACACAAGAAAGAAGTTGCTGCGAATGAATAAAAAAGTATATAAGGAGGTCTTGCAATATGTTTCCAGCTAGTACAATGTCGGACCTGGCCAGTGACCTTCATCGAGCTATACAGTCTGTTAGTGAAAAATATTTACTTGCTAGACAAACCAGACTTGCACGTGAGATGGAAAATGAGGAGATATTTAAACCAATCACTAGTCGCCTCGACGAACTTAAAAACAAGGAAGAACCAGCCATCAATGTGAAGGCAGAAGTTGAAGATCAAATGCCAACTGTTAAGAAGAGAAAGTATGAACCAGATCGAGAAGAAGAGGACTTAACAAGTGCAGAGTCCATGCACAAGAAGAAAATACCGAAAAAGGGACACCAAGTTAATGCAATGGTCCGACCATACCTGATATCGTTTACGAGCCGGAATAATGACACGATCTACGGAGTGTACAGAAAACATAATAAGTGGTTCCTCGGTGCTAAAGAAATAGACTTTCTACCAGGAAATATCGTGCGCGTAGCAGAGTTCAAAACGCGCGGGACTCCGGGTCTGTACGAATTTCTGTTTCGCAGGGAGCCTAAAGGATATTCTCACAAAGACTTACAAGAGTACAAAAAACTGCTAGAGCTAACCAATGCACTTTTTCGCGATAACGATCCAGATAGTGGTGTACATAAAGACGAAGATCATGAAAAAATCGACATTCTCGCTAATCTCTTCAGTGAACTAACTATACATGGCGAAGGTTTAAAAAAACTAGAAAGTGGTCAGATATTTGACTATGTATATTGGGACGACCCCAATGAATTAGTTGATCGCCTTAGAATTCTACATGCTTCTCTTAGTGTAGGAAACTATTCGCACATCAACGAAATAGTCTCCATACTTGAAGAACTGAGGGAAGCCGGCTACATACAATGAGTCGAACCGGAATCGCTCGCGAACTTCATGCTCCTGCTAGACGAAAATACCTTCGTCGCAAAGTCATAGTTCGTGGAATTGATGATTTATTCCAGGCGGACCTTGATGAGATGATACCATATTCCCGATTGAATAAAGGTTACAAGTACATGTTGACAGTCATCGATGTTTATAGCAAGTTCGCTTGGGCTAGACCTGTCAAATCAAAGACTGCAACTAAAGTAGCCAAGGCCATGAACAATATTTTGCGTGATGGACGTGTACCATCGCACCTGCAAACGGACCTCGGGAAATAATTCTGCAATGCAACCTTTAAGGCTTTCATGAAGAAGTATGGCATCAAACACTACTCTACATTTAGTAACGTCAAAGCCTCCGTTGTCGAAAGTTTAACAGAACTTTGCGTTCCAAGATGTGGCGACAGTTAACGGCTAACGGAAATAAAAAGTGGTTGGATATCTTGCCGAAACTAATAAGCGAGTATAATTCCACGGTGCATTCTACCACGAAAATGAAGCCAAATGACGTAACGGACAATCGCCTGCTTCAAACAGTGTTTTCCAACACGAAGAAGAAAGATTCACGAAAGCGAAAAGCTAACGTTGGTGACATTGTGCGAATCTCCAAGCAGAAAGGCATCTTCGAGAAAGGTTTCACTGCGAACTGGAGTCCCGTACTTTTCCGTGTGACACATGTTCGTGAATCAGAGCCTAGAACCTACTACCTCGAAGATTTGGACCACAAACCTATCCATGGCGGCTTCTATGGAGAAGAGATTCAGCCTACGTTGTATCCCGATACGTACTTGGTGGAGAAGATTATAAAACGAAGAAATGGACTGTCCTACGTCAAGTGGTGGGGCTTTCCACCTCGCTTTAATTCGTGGGTGGCAGATGCAGACATCGAGGAATCCAAAAGGCTTTAGTAATTTGTCTTAGTAATTTTGTACTTGTAGTAGTGTAGTATTTGTGTATTAAATTTTTTTTAAGAGAACTTGCGGTGTTTTTATTTTCTCAAACCTGCAATTTTAGTGGTACTTTTTTAAAATATTAAAGTTGTTTTGTATGGGCCAGGGATCGAACCATGGACCTTAGTCGATCTAATCAATCAGTATATAGATTACTAATTTATTCATTGAATTTTGAACTTTTTCCCGAATCTCTAGCATTAAAATTATGAATTACCAATATGTTGGTCTTGATGTCTGATAGGATGATGGTAGTAGAGGATTTAAAGTCTCTTTAAGAATGTTGAACATGGTTTATTTATATTATTATTTTTTACATAAAATTAAACATTATTGCATCGATCGGGTATCTAACCGACGACAGGAGCGGATCGAATCAATATGTAAATTAATGAGAGATTTATTTAATGAATTTTGTAACTTTTCCCGAATTTCTAGCTAAATACTTACGGATTTTCAAGATGGCGTCCGAATTTCAAGATGGCGGGTGTCACAGTAATAAATGATTACTTTACTCTAGCGGTTAAGAATTAAACTAACATGGCGTCAGTGCACTCTCGCCGACGATACAATGATGATGGCTTCCAGCATCGAAGACAATATGGCGGACGTGACATCATGTTACCTGACGATATATATGCTATTGGTAAAAGTGGTGGGGGTCAGTCTGCCAGCAGCCACCACGGGGGGAAGGATCGGTCGTCATTTTTATTTTTTTGCCCTCACCGGGTTCGAACCGAGGACTCCGAGCTCCGTGTCGTAAAAGTACATTTTTTTATAAATAATTTATTAAAATTTATAAATTGAATTTTTTATAATTTTTAAATTTTTTTTCATTAATATCGGATAATAAATAAAAAAGTTAAAGATGGCGACCGTAACGAAAATTGCAACGGTGATGTCATAATTCAAAATGGCGGTCATAATCCTAGATGACGTCAGAGGCTTAAAGCGGCTGTCTGTTAGGAGTTTTAAGCCTCTTTTAGGAATTTGGGTTCTTTCTAGGGCAAAACGACTTTTGAGGATTATTGAAATCCTAATTTTTGGTTTGTGGAATTTTTGGAGAATTTTTGGCGGAATTTTTTTCCATAGAAATGGAAATGTTGGCGATTTTTGAGGAATTTTGGGGAAATTTTGCCCAATTTTGACTAGTTTTGAGGGTCAAAGGTCAATGTCCTACTTGTCCCGTTACGCTGTGTCCCGTTACACTCATCCAAGATGGCCGCCGTGACGTCACAATCAAAGATGGCGGACACCGGCACCGGCACCACACCCAGAACCCAGTCCCGGACGCCCATTTACATACTACTGACACGCAATGGACACACAGTACCCACGCATGGGACATACTATACACACACAAACGGAACACGCATTTGACTAAAAGGAAGTATATTTGGACGAAAATTGAACTTGATGACATTTGATCTCATCACAGGAATACGATCTCGTCGCAAGGATACGAACTCGTAGCAGTCATACCATCTCATCAGTAGGATACGATAATGCTATGTACATTTAACGAAAAGGACGTACATTTTCACGAACATTAAACTAAGTAGGATGCGATCACCAATTGACGGTAGGATACAATGCCTCCAACAGTATCTGTCTCCAAACGTCTCTGGTTCCAACATTATTTCGCTCCAAATGCCAATGGCACCAAAAATATTTGGATCTAAAATTCTTTTGGCTCCAACAGTTATTGGCTCCAAAAGTCTTTTTTCTCCAACAATCATTGACTTTAACAGTCTTTGGCTCCAACAGTCAGTGGATCCAAGAGTCTTTGGCTCCAGCAGTCTTTGGCTCCAGCTGTCTAATGCCTGGCTGCTATTTGGGTACGAGACTAGGAGGCTATGAAGCTACAAAATTACGAGAATACAGGACTACAAGCCTACAAGGCTACAATAGTACTAGGCTCCGAGACTACATGGCTACAAGTCTACTATGCTACAAGTCTACAAGGCTACTACATGGCTACAATTCTACGAGGCTACAAATCTACGAGGCTAAGAATCTACATGGGTCTAACTGTCTTTGACCCCATTCAGCTGCGAGATTTAATTCATCTCATTCAAAAGAACTTTTGCAAGTAGTCCTTATAGTAGGTGTATTAGAAATGTATGTGGTCAGGGGCGGGGGGAGGGGGATCGGGGATCCAGTAGATAGGAAATACCGATTCAAGGAGAGGCGCAGGAGCCAGGAGCCGGCGGCCATCTTAAATGACGTCATCGGCGGCCATCTTGGATGATGTCATCTAATCCATGCTAATCCATGCCAATCTATGCTAATCTATGCTTATCCGTATGCCAATCTATGCTAATCCATATGCCAATCTATGCTAATCCATGACAATCCATGCCAATCTGTATGCCAATATATGCTAATCCATGCTAATCCGTATGCTAATCAATGCTAATCTATGCTAATCCATGCTAATCTGTAGGCCAATCTATGCTAATCCATATGCCAATCTATGCTAATTCATATGCTAATCTATGCTAATCTGTATGCCAATCTATGACAATTTATGCTAATCTGTATGCCAATCTATGCTAATCCATGCTAATCCATCCGCCATTTTGTATTTCTAGAAATTTTCACCAACTTCAAATCGTGACGTCACCGTTGCACTTTTCGTCACGGCCGCCATCTTAGATTCGATTTTTTTTTCGAACTTCAACTTTTCGAAAATAATGTAAACATCAGCCGCCATCTTGTTTAGTCTGCTAGTAGCCGCCATCTTGTTTCGTCTGCTGGTGGCCGCCATCTTGTTTTAGACTGCTGGAGGCAGCCATCTTGTGATGTCATATAATTCTGTTGGTCGCCACCAGGTAGCAGCAGGGATTTTTTTTTTATAACTAAAATATTCTCAGTGCCGAGGCTGGGATTCGATCCGCCGGACATGAAAACATCGAGGATGTCGAGGTTAGAAAGCAGACACTCTATCCACAGGACCACGAGACCAGTTGGGATATAGTGGAATAAATAATCTATATATGCTATGTACTGATGTCAAGTTTATGATAAAAGGGGGGAGGGGGTTTTTACTTCCTTGATGCATACCTAAGGCGCCACATTTGAAATTAATATTATTATACAGACGCCATCTTTAATTCCAGCACAGACTACCAGATGGCGCCAAATTCAAATACTAGTTAGGGAGTCGGCAGACAGGTGTCGCACGCCGCCATCTTGGTTCTCAATTTGGCTTGTAGATGTTGCTAGTATCGCGCGCCAAATTCAAAAATTATTTGCCAGAGTCGCCGCCATCTTGGTTCTCAAGTTGGCTGGTAGATGGCGCCACCGTCGCCTAATTTAATGTTCATATAATCGATACCAGATGACGCCACCGTCGCCATCTTTAATTCTTAAAGTTACCGCCGGAGCGCGCCACCGTCGCCATCTTTAGTTCCTAGTGTTGTTACCAGAGTGTGCCACCATTGCCATCTTTAATTCTTAAAGTTACCTCCGGAGCGCGCCAAATTCAAATTCAAAAACCTAGTAGATAGCGTCACTAGCAACCATATTGGCCGGAGAGGTGTGGCATGATGCGTCAAAGTATATGTACCCTTATGCGCATCAGACTCACACACGAGAATTTTCATTGTCAAAGTCCCTGAATGTATGATTATAGGGGATTACTCGTTTAACTGTATATACCTTTTAAGTAAATAACCTACAAGGGTTATGTAGTCAGTCGAGACAAGTCGGGAACGAGTCGAGACAAGTCTAGACAGAGTAAGTCTAGACAGTCGAGACAAGTCGGGGGACAAGACGAGACAAGTCGGTAGCCTGTATTTACCAAGTTCTCCATTGCCGTCATTGTCACCCGGGTATCTGACGAGTCCTAATTAATATACTCAAACACATCCTACATCTATGATTTCGACAAACAGACTGATTGTCTGCGTATAATTACATTTTACCATTCTCTAAGGCATTTATAAGTATCAGTACCTTGAAGGATATGGGTTATAACAATTAAAAATAATAAGTAATATGTAGGTAACATCTTATTTATTAAATTAAGAACATAAACTGAACAAGAAACTATACAACAAAAACAGAAACTATACAACAAAAAAAGAAACTATACGACAAAAACGGAAACTATTAAACAAAAAACAGAGAGTAGCCTATATAGGTACCAAAAATGGAAACTATACAACAAAATGAAAACTATAAAACAAAAAAATGGAAACTATACGACGAATGGAAACAACAACCAAACTACCAAACTATTTACAACAAAAACTATTTACAGAAAAAAAACACAGCAATCTGTAGACTGGTCTCGACGTACGGAACACGCGAAGGAAGCTCGACTTACGGAGAACTATAACAAACGAGAAAACAATGTAGCTAGATGTTACACGAAAAAAGTTGCAAACATAACCTCAAAACTCTAGCCCTCAAGCTTACTAACCTAAACTGTTAGCAATGTTACTAAATAAAAAAAAGTTGCCAACATAACCTCAAAGCTACTCCTTCATGTACAATCCTAAAAATGGTATAATATTTAAAGTACTGATAAAAGTTATAGCTGAAAAAGTATTCAATGTTAACTAAAAATGAATGATTACATAACCTCAAAACTACTCTAATGCACAACCCAAAAATGCTAGAATATTTAAAGTACTGTTAAAAGTTTAAGCTAAACAATTCCTGGTTACCCACACACAAGTGTACAGAGAAAAAACTAGCTATCTGATAACCTACAAAAAAAGCTAAGAAACATAAAAATATTAACAAAACATATAGCATACCTCAAAAAACGATGAAGTGGAGCTGCAGAAGATGTTGTAGCGTTGGCGGTAGGAATCGTGGTAGCAGCGAAACTCACACACGAACTAACTCACTCAAACTCTAAGAACACACTGAAGCTCCGACAGCTAATCCCGACCTTTTATAAGTAGTTCTGCTTTTCAACAACACTTGACGCCACGTGTTGCTTGCAGGTAAATATTATTTCTTTCTTTCATGCAGGATGCAGGATTCTCACTAACGATCGCAATAGAGGGATGGCTTCGCTTGACTCCAAGGCGAAGGAAGTTTGTTCTTCCAGTTAGTGTATCTCAGATTTCTCAGGACATATTATCATTTGACTGAATAATGATTTTTTTTTAAATTCCACCAGATAAAAATAAAATAGGAGCACTCAGAGAAAATAAAGAGCACTACATCGTTGACTACAAAAACCTACAGCAAGCAGTATCGCATGGTCTAAAAATCATAAGAATACATAAAGTTCTTCAGTTTGAGCAGTCGGCATGGTTGGAGCCCTATATTCGGATGAACACCAACAAGCGCAAAGCAGCAGCCAACGAGTTCGAGAAGGAGTTCTTCAAGCTCGCTGTGAACTCGACATTTGGTAAACTGATGGAAAACAAGAGGCGGAGGCTCAAAATGGAGTTGGTGTGCTCTGAGAATAGATTTAAGAAGTTGGTGTGTCGTCCGTCCTTCAAGGACCGCACGATGTATGAGCCAAACTTGAGTCTTGTCCACCTGAACCATGAGACCATCATTTTCGACAAGCCAATCTATGCCGGACTCACAGTACTTGATCTATCAAAAACACTCATGTAAGACTTCCACTATAATACTATGAAACCGAAATATCAGGAAAATATTCATCTGGCATATATGGATACAGACAGCTTTGTGTATGAGATTAAGACACAGGACTTCTACCATGATCTAAGAGCCGACCCTAAGTTCATGTCTGAATTCGACACCAGCTGCTACCCTCCTGACCACCCATGCTTCTCCCCCATCCACCTAGAAAGTTGTGGGCAAATTCAAAGATGAATGTGGGGGAGAAGTAATGAGCGAGTTTGTCAGTCTGCGGGCCAAACTTTATGAATACAGGTGCGGTGGCAAGGTCGAGAAGAAGGCTAAGGGCATCCAGCATTGTGTGGTCAAAAACAACATCACATTCGGTGATTACCTGGACTCCCTGCAAGACCACCACACAAACAGGGCAGGTGTTAGAGCCATACGGTCGAGAGAGCATGTGCTGTACAGCGAATACAGCAATAAGCTTGCCATATCGTGGGAGGACGAGAAACGTTTAATCTGTGAAGACGGTATCCGCACGGTCCCCCACGGCTATATCGGAGGCGATGAATAATTTTTTTTCTGTAAATAGTTTTTGTTGTAAATAGTTTGGTAGTTTGGTTGTTGTTTCCATTCGTCGTATAGTATCCATTTTTTTTGTTTTATAGTTTTCATTTTGTTGTATAGTTTCCATTTTTGGTGTATAGTTTCCATTTTTGGTGTATAGTTTCTGTTTTTTGTTTAATAGTTTCCGTTTTTGTCGTATAGTTTCTTTTTTTGTTGTATAGTTTCTGTTTTTGTTCTATAGTTTCTGTTTCAGTTTATGTTCTTAATTTAATAAATCATATTTTACCTACATATTACTTATTTTTTAATTGTTATAACCTATATTCCTCAAGGTACTGATACTTATAAATGTCTTAGAGAATGGTAAAATGTAATTATACGCTGACAATCAGTCTGTTTGTCGAAGTCATAGATGTAGGATGTGTATGAGTATACTAATTAGGACTCGTCAGATACCCAGTTGACAGTGACGGCAACGGAGAACTTGGTGAATACAGGCTACCGACTTGTCTCGTCTTGTCCCCCGACTTGTCTCGACTGTCTAGACTTACTCTGTCTAGACTTGTCTCGACTCGTTCCCGACTTGTCTCGACTGACTACATATCACTTGTAGGTTATTTACTTAAAAGGTATATACAGTTAAACGAGTAATCCCCTATAAGCATACATTCAGGGACTTTGACAATGAAAATTCTCGTGTGTGAATCTGATGCGCATAAGGGAACATATACATTGACGCATCATGCCACACCTCTCCGGCCAATATGGTTTCTAGTGATGCTATCTACTAGGTTTTTGAATTTGAATTTGGCACACTCCGGCGGTAACTTTAAGAATTAAAGATGGCGATGGTGGCACACTCTGGTAGCAACACTAGGAACTAAAGATGGCGACGGTGGCGCGCTCCGGCGGTAACTTTAAGAAATAAAGATGGCGACGGTGGCACGCTCTGGTAGCAACACTAGGAACTAAAGATGGCGATGGTGGCATCGTCTGGTATCGATTATATGAACTAAAGATGGCGACGGTGGCGTCATCTGGTATCGATTATATGAACTAAAATTAGGCGACGGTGGCGCCATCTACCAGCCAACTTGACAACCAAGATGGCGGCGTGTGACACCTGTCTGCCGACTCCCTAACTAATATTTGAATTTGGCACCATGTGGTAGTCTGTGCTGGAATTAAAGATGGCGGCTGTATAATAATTTTAATTTCAAATGTGGCGCCTTAGGTATGCATTAAGGAAGTAAAAAACCCCTCCTCCCTTTTATCATAAACTTGATGTCAGTACATAGCATATATGGATTATTTATTCCACTATATTCCAACTGGTCTCATGGTCCTGTGGATAGAGCGTCTGCTTTCTAACCTAAACATCCTCGATGTTTTCATGTCCGGCGGATCGAATCCCAGCCTCGGCACTGAGAATATTTTATTTAAAGAAAAAAATAATCCCTGCTGCTATCTGGTGGCGACCAACAGAACTATATGACGTCACAAGATGGCTGCCTCCAGCAGACGAAAACAAGATGGCGGCCACCAGCAGACGAAACAAGATGGCGGCTGATGTTTACATTGAATTTCGAAAAGTTGAAGTTCGAAAATAAAAATCGAATCCGAGATGGCGGCCGTGACGTGACGTCACGATTCGAAGTTGGTGGAAATTTCTAGAAATACAAAAGGCGGATGGATTAGCATGGATTAGCATAGATTGGCATACAGATTAGCATAGATTGGCATACAGATTAGCATAGATTGGCATACAGATTAGCATAAATTTGCATGGATTAGCATACGGATTAGCATGGATTAGCATACAGATTAGCATGGATTAGCATAGATTGGCATACAGATTGGCATGGATTAGCATAGATTGGCATACGGATTAGCATAGATGAGTATAGATTGGCATGGATTAGCATGGATTAGCATGGATTCGATGACGTCTTCCAAGATGGCCGCTGGCTCCTGGCTCCTGCGCCTGTCCTTGAATCGGTATTTCCTATCTACTGGATCCCCGATCCCCCTCCCCCCTCCCCTGTCCCATACATACCTAATACACCAACTCCTGATTATTGGCAACAGATATTTCTACGTTTGTTTTGTGGTAAATATATTTTTTTTATGTGGATGCTCACTCACGATCGCAAGAGAAGTATGGCTTCGCAAGGCAGCAAGTAGAAGAAAGTTGGTCTTGCATGGCAGTATTTCTTAGGTCTATATGCTCATAGTAATAGACTGAGGTTAATTTTTTTTTACGAACCACTTAATAAAAAATGTTTGCTAGTGATAGTTTGGTAGCGGAAATTCACTAATTAAATGTAACTCTGAATAAAACTGCGTGTCTCATTTAGTAAAAACATTTTCGTGCAGAGATATATTTCTCATAAATAACTAGAAGTATTCGGAGAACATCAGCTTTGGTTTCGCCAGAAATAATCAGGAGCACATGAAGTTAACCAACAAATATTGAAAGTAATAATCATGTGCACTCGGAGAAATCCATAAAAATATTGGCAGCAATAATCAGGAGTACACTGAAAAAACTAACGCATGTTTTCCTTAATCATTATCAGCGATCTACAGAAAAAAATAAATAAAAACTACACAATAAAAAATTATATTTCGAAATTATAAAATAATAATAATAAATTACAAAGCATTATGGCTTGTGGTAGAACTGTATCATTGCTGAACAAAGGAGAAGTTCACAAGCTGGCAGAAGCTGTTTTTGTAATTTTGTATTTTTTTATTTGTTTGTTTTTTTAACTTTCAACGGAAATTGCAAAGTTTTAGATTTTTAGTTGGTGACCGAAACGAAAAGTATAACGATGATATCATACACATCCAAGATGGCATGCTTAGCAAAATGTTAAACGTAAATGAGTTGCGCACTCGATTTCATGATGGTGGAAAGTTATAGAATCCATGATGGCGGAAAAACTTAATGGTGGATGTATTCATAATTTAAAATTGCGGAACCCACTATGGCAGCCGGGATCAAGGTCAAGGTAAAAGGTCAAGGTAATCCAAGATGGCCATTGTGACTACACAATACAAGATTGCGGACATTGACTCTGGCTCCAAACTCTAACTCCAGGGTTCGGATGCCGTTTTATCCAATAAAAAGTTATACTTTTTTATATTGAAGATTAAATGTGACTTATTCACATCTTTAGCTCTGAAGTATTTTGAAGTATTATTAGAAATAACTTAGCAGTTGGACCTTCTGTTTCACCTCACTGTATTTGAACTTTGAAATACAATAAAATTAAAAAAATATATTTATTTTTAAGGAGTTTTAATCTTTTCCATTGGTTTTACACTACTATATTTTCATGAATAGAAGAAACACTTGGCCTACACTATGAATACTCTTAATCGTTACTCTCTTTTAGGAGCAGAAATTAAGAATGAAAAATTTATTAATATTTGCATTTAAAGTAGTAAATACATTAATTTTACATCCCTAGATTTACAACTTTAACTTTATCAAATCTTACTCACCTTTGATCTCTTTGATTGTCGCATTACGTCACGATTTACATCCCAATATTAAATATTTAAGATGTACAGACCTACGCTTTGAAAAATTTTACAATTTATATGTATATTAAAGTATGAACTTATAGTTTGCAATGATTGGAAATCAGTTATTCTCAACATGGCTGCAGATAGTACAAATTACAAACTTTATTTAAGAATTTATGCAAAATTTTCTTCTCTAAACGTACTAACATCATGCAACAAGTAATATAATTTTCTGATTTAGGATTACGTGAAATGTTAAGGTTCAGTTATACACATACAAATACAACTACATAATAAATGTTGCATTTAATGCGGCAGTGGTGCTAGTGTGTAGTGTCGTTTATGGATTTGTGGACTTGAACGTTGTTTATTTGAACGCCATGTAGAAACAGAGTTCTTTTGTCTGAAGCTGGATGAAAGCGAAAACACATACTAAACCACACAACGGTGCCAAATCTTATCCTTCTACACTCCTTTCGTCCTCTTATTTATCCACACGAGCCTCCCTGCCATTAATCGATTTCCTATTGGGAATGAATTCGTTGGCAGTCGAATCCATTCAGTCCTCTCCACAAGTAGGCTACATCGTTTTATAATTTCTGAGATGATATTTGGTAATTTTTTGTTTTAACCTTTACTCTATTAGTGCCCAGTATGCCTACATCGTCTTTACAATATATCAGACAGGTTTTTGTAATTTATTACTTTACAATTTTTCCCCCATAAAACATACAGATTTATTTAGCAGAAATGTAGCTATTTCTTTTTTTTAAAAAATCTAATTATTATTCAGAGTATTATTCTTGTGCATTGATCATTCAATAAAAAACATACGTATGTTCTTATTGCATGGACAGCTCAACGCACAAAAAATATATTTAAAAAAACATTTTTCTTGTTTTCAAAATGCCACGACGTAAATGTTCGCGAACTCCATTGCCTGTGTAGTTCATACATCGCCATTAACACCCACAATGTTTGAATGGCTTTAATGGTTCGTCGAAAACTAGGTCATTAGATAATGGATGATTATATGAGAATGGATAATTGACAGAATCAGTTTGGGAGAGGAGACATGACGAGACATGATAACCCCGAGAAGACCCAATATTACGGAAACGTCCGCCTTGTTTTACAATTACGAAAACTTCAGACTAAACACCGTAGGTAATCAAACCCGTACCTCCTTGGTAGGAAGCGAGTGATCTAATCAATTAATTAACGTGGTCACTTAATTAAGTATAAGGACTTCGGGTTGATTTTTTACATTCATTTGTGCAGAATTAAGAGGCTGGTGATGCTTCAAAAATGACCTTACCCTCAAAATCAACCACAAGTTTACATACCATATGTACGCTAATTCATTGATTTTGCCACTAAATATTTTCAAATCATATATTACATTTGGTTAGCAAATTTTATTTAAATCATCCTCCAATAAAAATATTTGGCTACTATAATTTGACTGGCTACAGGTGATATCTCACTAATGACAACAAGCGTTATTTACTTCCCGTTAGATGACTTAATCTGCTACCGCAGCGAAAACATCCCGAGCATTCCATTGCTCTGTCACTGCACAAGACATTGCGTAGGTACGTCAATACAATTTATTTTTCTCAATGGAATCATTATCGAAGTTTCAAACTTCACTACAGGTGCAACTGTACTACAAGGTCAAAGCTCACCAGAATGAAGACACCTAAGGCTACGGCCAGACGAGCGTTATTTGCAGCTATGTTGAGCGCGACAAATGAAGCTAGCGTTAAAAGTCGCAGCGCATGGCCAGACACGAGCGTGAAATGTCGTAAGTGAAACAATACACGGCCACACGTGCAACAAATAGCGCTCGCTGCAGCCAGTTGATTGCAGTGCGCCAACTATGGATTTCGTGGAGGAAGCTGCAGTAGTAGTAGCACTTGTACATCGCCGACGAAAACGCCGAAGGAAATTGAGGGTACACCCTTTAATTAGTGAACGATCAACAAAGGGTAAGTATATAATACTGCATGAAAAACTGAAAGAGTACCCCAAAAAAATTTCACGAGTATTACCGTATGTTGGTGAATTCATTTATTTACCTGCTATCAGCTTTGACTGTGAGTGGTATGTTAGCAAAACAGAACACCGTTATGCGGGACTGTATAGAGTTGGAAGAAAAACTAGCAGTTACACTAAGGTAAGTTTAATGTAGTGATAATACAGTGTTACTTGATATCAAATTAAAATTTGAAAGCACCAAACCGTTGTGCATCACGGCAACTTAAAAAGTGACATGATAGACTAGTCTGACTCATGTGATGCCACAGACGTCGGCGACTGTAATGAAATATATTGGGTACACGGGACGAAGGATGGTGGGGCACCGTAAGATGATGGTGCGTGTGGATAGAAACCCAGAGTTGGTGCACTGGAGAATGATTTCATTACCTCCAGCATGCTAATCTGCATGTCCAATTTATACTCAGGTTTGACAGCTTTCATGCTAGGTAGCAAAGACAATAGAAACATTCTGTCTGGGTCGCGTTCAAGTTCTTCATTAATATTTCGTGATATCTTGTTACTCTGAAGAACATCAGTGAGTTCCCGCTCAAAAGAATTGGCACCTCTTTTTCGTTGGTGAGAATTTGTCGGCCTGCTGACTGTAGACCCGATCACTTGAACATCCCCTTGCTCGTCCTCCGTCCTATGCCCTGATCCATCCATGTCAGGTGAAGGATGTGACTCTTCTACATCCATATTGCCAGAGGTCCTGTAATATATATTATACGGCGTTAGGAAAAACTTCCACGTCTTTCTGTATTGTATTGATAACACTTATGCTTATAATACGCACCGTCTGCTAACTGTTAAATGGTCCCTGGCATTGGTATTGCGCACACACCACCACGAATTTGAAATGTATTTGAACTGTAGTGCACTAATCGACTAACACATATCATTTAACAACAAAAGACATTAACTTGCACTTGTTTCCCAGGTATTGCACTTGTTTCCCAGGTATTGCACGAAGTTATTAACAGAGTAGTTCGCTGTAAATTGTTCTATATTATTGTGTCATATTTGAGTTAAATAAATATTTATATTTAGACATAAATAGTGACCTTGGATTGTCACCTTAAAACATTTTTAGCTGTCATTGTTTGTCTATTACATGGTTAAACTGTGCGTGTTACGGTTTTACGCATAAAACCACAACCTACTAAGTTAACTACAATCAGTATTGTACACTAAAAACGAACTCATG
Source organism: Bacillus rossius redtenbacheri (assembly GCF_032445375.1). Lineage (NCBI taxonomy): Eukaryota > Metazoa > Arthropoda > Insecta > Phasmatodea > Bacillidae > Bacillus > Bacillus rossius. The sequence continues at coordinate 66,253,847 of NC_086331.1, forward strand.
TGCTACTTCAGCATGTATTAAAAACACACACATTAATATGTTTGTATTTTAAAAATTACTTAAATTGCCTAAAATATTTCCAAATCATCTTTTCTTTTTCAACTACCAAAATATTCGGTGTTATATAAAGGTATACAAGTAACCCATTACATAGTTTATCTGTGCACATTGATTCATGCAGTTTAATTTATGGGGTTTAGTTATATTCACAACACCCCTTAATGCTAATTTTGTCTATGAAATTACCTTTAAAAAATATGGAAGCTACAAAAATATCAATGATAGGAAAACATAGTCAATTATTCTACAAACTAAACACTCGTAATCGTCCCCTTAAATGACACGCCGTTGCACGAGACCGTTCCTACCACGAATACATCTATTAAAAAAATTGATAATTATGCAGATGCACATGCATCATGTTTATAAATTATTTGTCCATGCAATGTTAAGAGAACATGTTTACTAGCAAGTGAAGTGTAGGCACATCTGTCAATATACCTGAACATGGTGTGTAGCGTGTATAAAGTGTCAGAAACCACCTATCTCACAAATATAATCATACAACGTACAAATGTACTGCATACGTACGGCCTTGGTTGTAGGGTGCGTGTGAGGGAGCTCATATGCTTGTAATACACGTACGGCTTACATTTCGTAGCACCACTGCCACTGCAACCTTCCTGGTTCTTCAAGGCTCTTGCAAACGAATCCTTCAAAGATTTTCATCGTTTTTGTATCTTTCTTCCTGAAAGCATAATATATAAATATACATTAAAAAATACTTTACTACGAAACCTGCATATTAGTAGAAAACATTAATATAAAACGGGCAATTGCAAATATACGCACTGGCAATAGTTTTCGTACTCGTACATCGTACTACAGAGTAGATTGTTGTAATACTGTATATTCCATTTGTTTCAGATATCTCGGTACAGGTTGCTCATTACGTTCCCTCCACTACGAGTATCTGATTGGGTGGGCAACAGTTGCTGAAATAGTTGCCGAAACATGTGCAGCGTTGTGAAATGTTCTACGCGGAAAATACATTAAACAACCGTCAACAGAGGACTGATTACGCATTTCAGAAACATTCGCAGCAAGAGCCGACTACTACACTACCCCGGCGCAATAGACGGGAAGCATGTGAGAATAATTCGTCCAAGTTACAGTGGGAGTGATTTCTTTATCCTTAAGAAATTTTTCTCTGTTGTGCTAATGGCAGTAGCTTACTCCAACTATTGTTTCGCGTACATAAATGTTGCAGCATACAGGAAAGAAAGCGACTCCAATGTACTAAAAAACACAGCGTTAGGGCAGAGGATTTATTCCAACACCTCAAATGTACCACAACCCAAACCACTGGTTGCTGACACTGACGGTGCACCAGTTCCTTACACCTTCTTAGCAGATGAGGCATTCGCTCTGGCCGAAAACATCATGAGGCCATATCCAGGAAGAAATCTCACACATGAATGGAGAATATTCAAGTACAAACTGTCGCGTGCTCGCAGGTTTGTGGAATGCGCTTTCGGGATACTTGCAAACAAATGGTGACTTTTTCATCAGCCTATAGATGTCAGCTGTGACTTTGCAGACAATATAATTAAGGCATGTTGTGTACTCCACAACTTTCTGAGACAGCGTGATGGGTATAACTTTGACGACACACTGACATGTCCTCTGGACAGCGTCCCTCCTCGTGGAAAAAGAGGCACTTCGACTGGAATGAACATCAGGGATCACCTCGCACAGTATTTCTGCAGTGACCTAGGTTCACTTCCATGGCAAAATAGCATTGTTGATAACATGTAGTTGTTCATTGTGTACGGAAAGTTTATCCTGTGTTGTTTTGTTAGTGCATAGTATTGTGCAAACATGGGATCCTAATTTAGTTCCCTTATTATCTTTGTTAGTATTCTGATGTCATTAATTATGTTATGTTTTTTTGTCACATCTCCAGTGCTGTAATTTGGCGATGGTTTACCAACAACTAAGATTGTAAACATGAAAAATTTCCCACAGTATTGTATCAAGTATAAAGGCAATGATGTTTAACACAAAGAAGGTGTCTACCAGACTTGTATAATATATTATATATAATATGTATTAGTTGTCTGTTTTCATTACTGGAGAGTGACAGTACTGCCTGTTTATCTCCTACATCTTTTAAGACATCCGAATCTATACACACCAATTTTACTGATAAGGTAGTATTATTTTATGTACATTGGTTACAATTTTGCCTATGAAGATCTATAAATTCCTGTTCGTATATTTTTACCACCCTGCCTCAAAATGTCAAACATGTGATTTAATTTATAACTGTTACATCATAAACGTACCGCAAATATGTGTTTACAAACATACATGCACATATTGTGAGATACTATTAGCTACGTCTATTGCACTTACCACATACATTTTTTTCTTCATTCGTCATGTCGTTCCATTTCTCGCTGACAAAATTTTTTGCGACGCTCAACCACGAATCCATTTTCAAAGTACGATTCTTGTATATTACGCATTTTGTATCGTATAAACATGGTCGACTTTCAATTACCAGTATCATTCGTTCGCTGTCAATATAACTCAAATCCATTGCGCGCTACGTAGATCACCGTGCGTGGCTCTTCGTTCTTCCGTCTGCTGCAAATGTCGTACGTCTGGCTGGTGTAAGTACTGCCGCATTTTTCGCGCTCAGAAATGGGTCCGGTCCTATTCTTTCTACGTCACGCGCGTGTCTCAGCTAGCTTCACTTGCTGAGGCGCGTCATTTGCGGTGCGTCTGGCCAGCCACACTTGCTGCCATGCGACGCATTTTATGGCTACATTTGGCAGCGCACGAACCGCTTCAAATAACGCTCGTCTGGCCGTAGCCTAAAAAGTGTTTATTGTGGAATTAAACCGTACGTAGCTTAAACTACTTTATGGCTGCGTGTCGCACGAGGGAAGCCTACAGTCCATTGACCGCCGATCAGACACGGACACATCCAAAGTTCAACTCTCACTCCTGCAAATTTTCAATCGGAATTTTTAAAATAATGTTATTCTTTTAGTGAGAATTCATACCTTTGCAAGATTTTAGAGTACTTTGAATGTCACTGACTTGACCTAACCAACCTTTAAACAATACATTTCGGAAAATACAAAATAAACATTGATTTTTTCTTCTTATTATTATTAATGGAAATAGCCTCACTTAATCACAGTTTCATTCAAAGTTTCCATCAACTATATATACGAAAACATTTTCACCCATGCGATAAAAAAAATGGTATTTTTGTAACCTGCCTCACCTCACCTAACTTTTACTTAAACAACAGCAACAAAAAAAAGATACCCGAACGTAGATTATTTCAGGCGTATGATAAGCGGTCACTGAATGGTAGGCTTTCCACCGCACGTAGACCAGCCACTTACAATTTCACACAATTCTTCTGCGTCTGAGGATGACGGACTGCCACCTCGTCCCCTGCGCCGGCGACGCGAAGGCGCAAGGCCGTAGCCAGGATTTTATGAATAAGGGGGTCCAGTATACTCATTATATTCATTTTTTACGAGTGAGATTTCTGTACTATTGGATTTTAAGAGAAAATTGGTTGTCACACTAAAATCTCAGGGATAAGAAATTTAAGGAATGATTTTGATTTTGCTTGAAAAAAGAAGAAAAAATTAATATTTTAAATTAGGATTTTAATTGTATTTAAAACTTTTTTCAAGTAAATTGATTTATGATATCCGTTGAAAATGTTATATATATATATATGTTATAAAATACACGTCAATTTGTATGAAAGACATAATACTCACAGTAATGAATATGAAAGCGGCATTATATATTGACTGCTTGGGCACAAAATTCCTGCGGTCTCTGTATATAGGGCATTTCTGGTTATAATGGAGAGTAAATAGTTTCAATGAGGACTGCAATTAGCCTTCATAAATAATCTCTTTATAATCTTAATTTACCAATTTCCTGTAATTTTTCTGTTCTAACTTCGATTGTTTTTTTTTTTAATCCTGTGAGGAGCCTGGACCCCAGCGACTCTCCCCCCCCCCCCCCCCCCCCCCCCGAATACGTCTTTGCTCGGCGCCGTCCTGGGTGCCTGACCAAGAGGATTAGGCTGGGTCAAGAGGCTCCTACTACAGAACACATTAGACAGGTAAAGACTGTGGTAAACGAATGAACTCGGGTTCATCATTCTAGACAGACTGCTGGAAATATACAGTTGTTCGGAATTTGTGGAGCATAAAAGTTATGGGTGGCAGGGAATGTCAAAACAAGCATTTTTCTTAAGGAACATTATTCCCGGAAACGCAGAACTGCACATTTACAGGCACTAATAGTGCCACAAAAATTTTAATTTCGCGCACAGAAGGGCACCAATATATTGGTTGAGAAGACGGAAGTTGTTAAAGTGACTCTTAAGATTGAAAACAAGATTGTCTAACGGCTGTTATAACTCTGTTTCAAATGATACATTGGATTATGTGTAGCCTTAGTATATATTAAATTACACAAAATGTGAAACATGTCCTAAACAAAGGATTTTGCGAAAAAATTTAACGAACAATTTTTTTTTGTAATAAACTTATCAATTTTGGCTTAGAGTTTGGCCTCAAGAAACTGATACTTCCTATTTTTGAAACTGTATGACTGGGAGAATGTGTATCATTAAAGGTTTACATTTCATGAGCATAAATGTTAGAACAAGCAGACATTTTTGGGGGTTTGCGTTAGAAATATTCTACATTTTAACACGAGCGAAAGCAATTACTATTTTATCTTAGTCGAAATGAATCATAAACTTAATATACTCTATCTTAAAGCTAATTAAAAAATACATAAATGTGCATGTAGATAAACATAAACAACATAACAATCTTTTTCCTGTACCATTCGCGTATAAAATTTAATTGAGCGCTACACATGGAAATTGTTTCACGTGTTGATTGTTTGAAGGGCTTCGTGCAGTATAGCGACAAGCCACATCATGCACAATTAGAGATATAGCAATTTTAAACTTTTACCAAATTCAATAATTCTTGTTATTGCTTTATTTAATGTGAGGATTAATGATTATCTAACTTAATTATTAGAAAGCATATTGGCCACTTGTATTTTCACCAATGGTGTAAATTGAGACCAGTAGTATTTTTTTAACTTTCATTTGTGTAAATATTTGTGGCTTATCACTTTATTGCTCATCTGTTAAGTTGCTCAATGTAGATAAATATTACTGTGATAATGCACATGTATGTGAGGCATGTCATATTATTGCCTTGCTTTAATTATCAAATTATATATGTAATAAACACATGTGGTGCATATAAATGATTCTTTATAAAAAGGTATATTGCCCCCCCCCCTCTTTAGAAATTTAGTTGTTGCACCCCTGTGTGATGCATATGGAAAATGTCTGATCAGTTACTATAATATTAGTGCGACTTATTTAACTTAAATTACGCGAACAAACAGCAATACCAAATAGGCAGTAAGTGGAAATAGCACTATAATACTGTAGTATATTCTTTTTACATAACAAAGTTTAAGTCAACAGTTCCACATCTGCATCAACATCCGTAGCACTATCAGGTTGAAGTCCATAATAGAAGTTGTGGTGGACAGAAGGAACAAATGGAAGAAGGCTTCGCATATCATCCAACTTCTTCTTGTTAATCTTCAGTGATGATGTACGTATAGTTCCTCAGCAGATTACAAAGTTTTTTTCCCGTAGGTCTGCCAACCTTGCACAAATTCACCTCTTTGTAGTGTTCATTCACTGCATGCTTAATGAAGAAGCTAGTTAGTTTTTCAGAAGTGAACTTGAATGCAAGCGCGGAAGAAAATTTCACTACCTGGCCACATTTTGTTTCCTTAGATTTCCTTATATTTTTTAAAAGACTATCCATACTAACAAAATCAACTTGTGACATACTTATCACTTTCAAGGGTCTCTTTCTGTTTGCTTTTTTTATTATATTGAGCCATTCTGTTGGTGAAAATATTTGAGAAACCTTCCTGTGGCACTTCTCTATTAAAGCAAAATCTCTGTCAGATGGCATATGTGTGTGTCCAGCTATAAGAAAATAATGATGAATTTCCTTAAGGCGTTGTTCTTTGATGAGTTGATTCCAAAGAGCTACCACTGGCCAGTTCTTATTTTGGTAAGGTAAGTGGTCTATGCATCTCATCAACATAGATTTTTTAAACCATAATATTTTTGCCTTTAAACTTTCATTTGCATCAATAACTTGACGACTGCTCGTTGCAATCAATATATTGGCTACTGCCAACTGCCGATTGAAGACTGCTAAGCAACAGCACTCTTTCCTATATTTTAAATAAAAATGTAATAATAAATACTAATATTGTTGTGTGATAATGCCGTGCTAATGTAAACATACCAGCAAGATAATGATATGCCAAACTTTTTTCACACCGGGGATATTTACATAGGTTATTAATTATCCAGACAATATAACATAATTTACAACATACTTATGTAAATAAAACTTATTATCTAGTGATATGGATAAAATTTGCAATCGTATTCATTAAGGTATTAATATTTTGGCATATCATTAAATGTGACAGTACGTAAATACCATTGGGAGCAAGAGTATGATAAGCCAAAAATTACAATTAATACTTACATCAGACGAATTACTTGCAGATTCGTCATCCTTTGGTTTGTAGGTTACATCCGCATCACTATCATAGAAAATGGAACTATTACTTCCATTGTCACTGTCCAAACTTGCCTCAGAAACACGTTTTCTTGAGCTACATTGTGGCATGTGTTCACTGATATCGGCCATCTTTAACTGTGGCTTATCATGGTATAGAAGAGAAACGCATGAAAATGGCAGTTGAGCATTATGATGATTTTGAGGTACTGCTGCTATCTATTGAGATATTTACTAACCTTTTGCACACACGATAGATACAGCAACCCTGGCTCTAAAAGTAATAAAATCTCACTTTTCATAAAAGTGTGGCTTGTCACTATACTGCACGAAGCCCTTCGTTTGTATTAAAACCACGTTATTAATCTGTTTTCATGTTCCATCTAGGCTGTAAGTAAACGTTTAGGCTTATGCTTGCCAAAATAAATGGCTAACAACTACCTTACCAAGAGTAAATGGGTCACCGAAAGCAATGTAGAAAACAAAATCTATTTCGTGCTTTAGCAGTAAGGCAATATTTCTCTTAAATGGCACAGAGCACATATAAATGCTGGGTTTAAATTTCCGTCTATCATTGCTAAAAATTCATAAGTTTAACGACTAAGGAAAAACATAAAGGAAACTCGTGAATTCAACTGCCTCCGGCTTCTCCCTGTTTACTCAAGGGAGTTTCAACAGTGAGCGTTAAAAGTTACTGCGGAATTATGCAAAATACCAGAAGAGAATGTGTTTCAGCCTCTTCCCGCGCGGAAAGCGACCAAGAGTTTGTGCAGTGCTGCACGGAAGCTGGCAAGCTCCGCAGTTTCATTCATTTCCTCCACGAAGCCGCACATCACACAGCAGCCTTCACGTGCATAGATGTTTTTCTAAGCGTGATATTAATACGGATATATTTATTTAAAACGTTTAAACTTACCATATTTGATCAAACATTTAAACAGTAACAGTTTTTTGATATGTGTTGTGAAAAATTATTTTGTCATTTTATTCCTACTTTGAAACGAATCTATTGTTTACAATGACACTGCCTCCTTTTCCTCAATTAAAAAAAAAAGATAAAGGAACAATTTTTTCACACTTTTTTATTATACTTCAAATTATTGTTGATGTGTTTATTGCACATAATAACAGTCTTACTTAAGCTTATGGCTGTAAGGAATTTCCTTCTTTTATGGTCCGGCATTCTGAATTTTATCTTTTGATATTTCTTTGTTTGTATCTAGTAACTTTATTGAGATATTAAGTACACATTAACCTAATAAATATTAGACGTGTTACAAATTTCGTTACTTGTGTACTTTGGTATATGATGATAACCGATACTGCATCCCCGCCTCTTGATCATTAAACTTCTGGACTGTTTGGGCTATAGTGGAGGGGGGGGGGGGGTACGTATGGGTACGTTGATAGGAAGGGGGAGGGGGGCGAGAGAAAGAGCTGGTAGGGAACAGTCACCTCACATGAATATTCATGAAACCGACTTCTCGTGCGTTCACTGCAAACGGAAAAATTTAACATTATAATTAATGTAAAGCCGATCTCCCCGTCCTTTGATTTATCTGTGGAGATGCTCGGTACAGGAAATGCGCATGTTTCTTGTGATTTATACATCCCAAAATATTCACTTACCTTTTTAAACTTTCTTTCGAATAGACAGGAAAATAAGCAATGTCACAGGCTATGATAAGAAGTTAAAATATAAATTTTGTAGAGTCGGTATAGTTGATTTAGGATTGGGGATAATTTTTTAATTTTATTTCGTGTTTCAATTAAGAATTACATGCCTTCTAGAATAAATAAACATTAGGAATCGCAGACTGTAGAATAATTGGAGTATTTGAGAAAGTAGACAGTGAAACCGAAATACCTTAATTCGGACCAAAAAATATATACCTCATTTGTTTTAACAACAATTTTAAAACAATTAAAAATTTTTACGTAATAACTTTAGTTCTAGAGTTCTTGTATGTGTTGCTTTTCAACAGACGAATTTATTTTTAAAAACTACTATTTAATGGCTTTTGAAGCCTGTAAATGTAATTTTACAAAAAAATTAAGGCAACAACAAATATTTTTTCTGAACTGCTATTTGTTTATATAATTTCTTTACTAATCAATATTTTTTTAACAAATAACCGTATTCATAAGAAATATTTTTACTAATTTTAGGTTCGTCGGATAATACAAAAACAAAATCCATTTTTTTCAAAAACATAAAAAAAACTATTATAGTAGTAAAGATTACCTAGAACTCGAAAAATACAGAAAACATTCTCAAAAATATTTAAGAAATAAGACAAACATAAAACTTTTTATGAGGATACTTAATATGCTCCTTTATTGTTTACCAGCAGCAGTCATTGTGAAAATCCATAGATATGACCCTACAATTTGTACAACATGATAAAAGTTATAAATATATTTTTTACTAACACGTTTGTTGTTTTCATTGATTACAGTTTTGATTCGATCTCTGAACTGTGTAAAAATTAATTTAGACGTTAAACATATTTATTAAAGTGCATTCGATAAAAAAAATGTAGCCTCATTTGATGAGGTTATAAACTTCAAAGTCCCTGGGTCCGAATTAGTGCGACATTACAAATGGTGCCATTTACAAGAACAGCAGCCAACAGTTTCCCAAATTCAGAATCTACAGATACGAAACTCGTGTCGTGACCACGATGAAGACGAAGCTGAAGACCCTACTCCGAGGCACGTTCCCTATATTTAATATCTCTGGCAAGCGCCCAGTTTCAATGTTTCTTTCCTGTCGATGGCGCGGTGGCTCCGAGCATTGTCCGAGAACACCGCTGACCACACATCGCCTTCCTCCACCCGCGTCGATGAAGCTCAGGAGGGCTGTCTTCATTACCCCACCACAATGTGTTTTATAATCCTACACACATTTGATCTTTTCTGGTAAAAATTCTACTTATTTAGTACCGAGGAACCAACCATATTTTATTTACTTCATTGGTTCGTGCCATTAATTTAATTCTAAGACATTTAAGATTTAAGATATGTTCTAACCAGTACTTTAAATTGGAATACACGTTGCTGTCATTTTCTCTTCTTTATCAACCCAGTACTTTACAACTTCCCTTTTTTCGGAATGGTGTTCATTTTCTGTTCTTTGCAGATAGTACACCACCGTCTACTTCTATTGTTACGGTGATAGGGAGGTACTTAAGTTTTATAGGTTCGTAAAGGTGAATGCTGATTGGTTTGTATATTTCTTCATTTTATATTTCATTTCATACTGTCTCTAAGTAGGCCACTGACATTGTCTAACATTGTACTAATTCAAAATAAATCCGTTTATCTCCTTTTAAACATATATTTATCCAAAATAACTTTATCAATTTTTCCGCACGAGTCGAATACATTGCTACTGTATATAGTCAAGAGTGTCACAAATTCGCAATCCGAGGTCTCTATGCACTCATTAATATTCACCAATAGTTCATTCATTTCGGTAACACTGTTTATTTACATATTGGCCAAGTCGGGAAATGTCATTACGAAATTCGGAGGTTTTTGTACCTAGAGCATTGTGCACACCATATTCATCTGTATTGCAGCGGCAACTACCAAAGCTCGGTAGTCTGTAACTCATTCTTGATGTTTGACGACTAACATCTCGAAGCTACGTCGTTCTGGTCTTTATACCCGTATATAGGGTAGTACTAAGTAACAAAGGCTAATTTTTTTTTTGTTTCAAGGATCTTGGAACTGATTTTAGCTATATTTGAGGCAATAAATATAAATCTAAATATTTTTTTCTATCAAATCTACTTTTTGAGATAAGTGTGAAAAAAAATGTAAAACCGCATGCTTGACTCAAGCCACTTCATCACGGGGATACCCGAGGCTTAGTATCCCTGTTTCGTCAATGGAATATCCCAGGTTGGGAATCCCATCCTCAATTTAAATACATGAACTAAATTTGAAGCCAGTTTGTGAGTTTTAGCCATGCAGGGAAGACCGAAGTTGATAAAAAATTAGTACCAGTAGAAGAAGTTCTGTAAATCATCCTGATGTGTTTTGTTACAGAAATACCGTTAGTGGCCTTGTAAAGAGAGCCTATTATGGATACTTTGGTGTTAAGCTTGGTGATCATGATAAATTCTGGGAACCGCATCAGTTTTGTAAAACTTTTACAGATCTTTTACGTCAGTGGACTAGCGGGAAAAGAAAAGTTTGAAATTTGGCGTAGCGATTGTTTGGAGAGCACCCAAAAATACCACATCGATGACTGTTATTTCTGCCTCGTAGATATTTCTGAGATAAATTGAAACAAACGTAGCAAGTGGACGTATCCGGATTGAGTCTCTGCAAAACGCCCAGTCCCTCACTCAGAGGAAGTACCGAGCCTAGCATTTCAATAGCTTCCAGAGCTTTCTGAGGTTAAGTGTTGTCTCTGTAACCACCCTTTTGATATAAATGAATTTGACAGTGGTTATCAGGGGATGTCAAACATTCCTCAATGTTTTAACCAAGATGAATTAAATGACATCGCCAGATATGTTAACCTGTCAAAAGAAGCTTCTGAATAACAGTTTTCCAGATCGTGGGCAAAAAATTACAGGAACAAGAAACAAAAATTACTTTTTACCGTACAAGAGAAAAGGATATGATACTATTCTTCTCTCAAGAAAAACATCTTGTATTTTGTCATGATATTAGAGTACTCCTGTTAAAAATGAGTCCTTCTGAATATTTTCCAGATGATTGGCGCCTATTTATTGATAGATCAAAGCGAAGCTTGAAATGTGTTCTTCTACACAACGGGAACAAATATGGTTCAATACCAATTGGTCACTCAAAGACAATGAAATAAATATACAGCACCATATCTTTGGTCGAAAAACATAAGGTATCGTGAACATTAAAGGGTAATTTGTGTGGACTTAAAAATGATAAAATTTCTTCTCGGACAGCAAAGTGGCCACACCAAATATCCTTGTTTCTTGTGCCTCTGGGATAGCAGAGACAAAACACACCACTGAGTTAGAAAAGAGTGGCCTAAAAGAGAAGACGTGGCCGTTGGAGAAAAAAAACGTTATTAACGAACCCTTAGTTAAACGAGAATCATCTGTCCTCCACTGCATATCAAGCTGGGCCTTATGAAGCCGTTTGTAAATGCTCTTGATAAGAACGGATCATGCTTAGCATTTAGAGGGGGGGGGGATCCTCACTTGAGTAAGGAAAAAATAAAAGCAGCAATATTTAACGGCCCAGAAATAATAAAATGCATCAAGGACTAAACCTTCGTAAATTCCATGAATGAGGCTGAGCGAAAATCCTGGACTTCATTTCTTGCAGTTCTCGAAAATTTTCTGGGACAACGAACAGCAGAAATCCATGTTGCACTGGTAAATGATATGCTTAAAAATTTCGAACTCTTTGGGTGCAATATGAGTATTAAGGTGCACTATTTACACAGCCACCTGGACCGTTTTCCTGAAAATTTAGGAGACAGCAGTGAGGAGCAAGTTTAAAATATTTGATCAAGATCATAAAATTATGAAGGACCGCTTTTAACGAAGATGGGATATGCATATAATGGTAATTCATTGCTGGAGTTTAAAAAGGGACTGTTCCAAGACATTACAAGAAGTTCACGAAAAAGATGCTTCCGAAGTATTGAGTGACCATTTTTTTTCATCGATGACTTGGTACTAGCTTTGAATATATAATAACATTAGAATGTACTGCTATTATTCATATAATATAAAAATATTTGTATAATATAAATATATTTGTTTATTATAGTATTTGAGTAATTTAATAATAATAATACATGTATTATTTTTAGATTTGAATAGCCTAATGGATTTAACCTAAATATCGTTAAACATATAATTCACTAAAACGTTATATCTAATAAATTTGACTTTTTAGGAAAAAATTAATGTCATATTTGAATTCAGGGCATCAATTTCATATGAAATCAGCTCCAAATACCCCGGCACCAAAACTTTTGTTAGCCTGTGTAATCATCAGAATTCGGTGCTCATCTTTCCCGTACAAGATAGGTACATATATATTTAAATTCATGATTTTGCATGTCATACAGCTTCCGCACACTTGGCGGCCACGGAGCGGCGGCCAGAATGACACAATTAGCATAACCCTCAGCTAACTGGCCACGTATGCAGCTACGACCACCTTCAGGCCGTAGTGACACGTCTGGCCGCCGCGGCCAAATGTGCGCTCTTTAATTGTTTACACGCGCTCTCAGCCGCCGCGACTTGGCCTCCTAGAGTGCGCGAGCTGTTAGGAGGCGAAATGTAAATTCACTTAGTCTATAAGAAAACAATACAATAACGGTTGTGTCTACTTAAAACTGTGTTGGTATCTCGCTGTAGATTTGCACAAGCACACTAGTGAATCCGCCATGCTTCTCATAAGCGACATCATCAAACTTTTGGGTTTTGCTTTGCAAATAAGTAATGTTAATTACCCTATTTGCACCGACTATGTAGTGAACTAAGCTCTGAAATCGATAAAAGCATTAAAAATAATTAGGCTTATATATTTTTAATTTCTGGAATACCATTCAAATGTTTTGGGTAAATATTTATAGATAAGGGCCAATATGATAGACAAGATGGCCCACAACATGATGAAAAACAAACTGGTTATTGATACTAATGTGTTCAAGTAGGCAACATGTGAAGTGAGATGACGACCGACACTGGAAGTGTTATTATTATTATTATTATTATTATTAATTGCATTCTGTAAATCCCACATGAGCATAGTCACTGGGATTTAGAAAAATATAAGCCAATGAGTTACGCATATAATATACTTTAAGTATATTTTATAAACCCAAAAAATTAGGATAACTTTAAATATTGTATACACATAACCAAAATAAACAGCAATCACAAATTCAACAGAATAAAAAAATATTATTCAACAAATACTTCGTTGCAGAAAAAAATATTTTTATTTAAATTAATTTATTTACCTTGAAATAATATATAACTGAAAGCCAGGAGTATGTAATATAATCAAGCTTATAGTAAAATTATTATTATATAATTAGTTTCTTGTCGTGCATGTGTTGAAAGCTAGCATTTAAAACATTAAAATTAATATTATATATTTAATGCGTTCAATTGTAAATCATCTCTAAGTTTCACCTTGTTTTAAGGTTTAATGGTAAAATGTTGTATAGCTTTCTACCTAAAAAATTGGACACCTTTTTGGAATACTATATAAGTACTAATTGTTTGAACATAGTAGTATATAATAGCCGGACCGATCCCTGGTTTTGAGAGAGGATTGAGAATGAGGTCGACCATCTTGTATTCAGTTGTCACGGCGTCCATTTTAGATGAGCTTTACCTTGACCTTCAAAATTTGACAAAAATGACTCAAAATTTTCCCTAAATCCACAAAAAATGCCGAACAATACTTGGTTTTCTTTTTTTTGGAAAAAAATTCCTGTAAAAGATCTGAAAAAATTTTGAAAAATAAAAAAGTTACCTATTACGAGAGAAAAATTCACGTTTTCAGAGAAAATTTCCCGTTTATGTCCTCAAACATGCCAACGGAATGAAAATTCACCAAAAAGTCTTATATTCTCCGGCGAAAAGCCGCTCTAAGCTGCCAAGGTCATGACATCTACCATTAGGGTATCACGGCCGCCTTTTTGAATTATCACGTAACCGCTTAAATTATCGTTACGGCCGCCGTCTTGAAAGTTCGTATTTTTAATGCTAGAAAACCGGGAATTTTTAAAATTCACAAATAAATAATTAGTTCATGAATATTAAAAAAAAAATTAGCCATCTTATATAATGATGTCAGGTCTGCCATAATGAAAATCTGTAATAATTATCAAATTTTAATGAAAAAAATATTTAAAATTGATTTAAAATTAACTAATTAAATTTTAATAAAACATTTACCTATGTCATGGAGTCCTTGATTCGAACCCAACGAGATTATTCGATTCAAAATAGCGATTGATACTTTCTCCACGGATGCCACTGGCAGAATGACCTCCCGCCACTAATGCCAATGTATATATATCGCTAGCTTGTATGCTGTCATATCCGCCATTTTGTTTTCGTCTGCTGGAGTGTACTGCCACCATGTTAGTTTAATTTTAATTTTTTTTCCACTAGAGTCCAGCACTCATTTATTACTGTGGCACCCGCCATCTTGTAATTTGGCTACTATCTTGAAAATTCGTAATTATTTAGCTATAAATTCAGGAAAAATTCCAAAACTAATATTAAAGTCTGCAATTAATATACTGATTGATTCGATCGATAACTGTAATTGGTTCGATACTTTATCGATCCGAAAAAGTTAATTTAAATAAAAAAATACCAAAAAAGTGACAGTTTCGAGATAAAATTCACCGCAAGTTCTTTTAAAAAATCAAAAATGTATTACATAAATTCTACACTACTACAAGAACAAACAAACGAGCAAATTACTAGTGTGTTTAGCATCTCTCGATTTCTGCATCTGCTTCCCCTCGAATTAAATCTTAGTGGCAAGCTCCACCATTTGACGTAGGAACGACCATTGTTTCTTTTGATATTCTTCTCCACCAAGTACGTTTCGGGATATATCGTAGGCTGAATCTCTTCTGCAAGAAGCCACTACGAATACGCTTGAGGGAGTAGGTCCAAGGCTCCGCTTCACGAACATGTGTCACACGGAATAGTTCAGGACTCCAATTCGCAGTGAAACCTTCATCGAAGACGCTTTTCTGCTTGGATATTCGCAAACGTCACAAATGTTAGCTTTACGCTTTCGTGGATCATTCTTATTTGTGTTGGAAAACACTGTTCGAAGCAAGTGATCATCATTTACGTCTTTAGCCTTTATTTTCGTGGTAGAATGCACTGTGGAATTGTATTCGCTTATTAGTTTCGGCCAGATAACAAGCCACTTCTAATTTCTGTTAGCCATGAACTGTCGCCACATCTTGGTGTGCAAAGTTCTGTTAAACCTTTCAACAATGGAGGCTTTGGTATTAATAAATGTAGAGTAGTGTTTGATGCCAAACTCCTTCATCAAAGCCTTGAAGGTCACATTGTAGAATTCTTTACCGAGATCTGTTGACAGGTGCGAAGGTATACTACCATCACAAAAATATTAACCATGGCTATGGCTACATCTGTTGCAGTCTTCGATTTCACAGGTCTGGCCCAAGCGAACTTGCTATACACATCGATGACCGTCAAAATGTAATTGAAACATCTATTCAATCTGGAATATGGTAACATCGCAATAAGTTCCGCTGGAATAAATCATCATGTCCGCGAACTATGACATTGTGATGAAAATATTTTCGTCTCGCAGGAGCATGCAGTTCGCGAGCGATTCTGGTTCGACTAATTGTAACTAGCTTTCTTTTTTCAGTTTTTCGACTATGGAGACTCTTTTGTTGATGTGCGAATAGTTTCCTGCAATAAGCGTAGCATGTAGTAGTCTTAATCTGCCGATCAATTCATTTGGGTCGTCCTAATACACATAATCAAAGTTATGATCACTTTCAAGCTTTTTTAAACCTTTACCGTGTACCGCTAGTTCACTAAGGAGATTAGCGAGAATGTCGAGTTTTTAATGGTCTTTGCCTTTATATACGCCACATTCCGGATTTTTATCGCGACAATGTGAATTGGTTACTCTAGCAGTTTTTTGTTCTCTTGTAAAGCTTCGTGAGAATAGCCTTTAGGCTCTCTGCGAAACAGCAATTCGTACAGATCCGGAGTCCTGTGAGTTTTGAACTCTTCTATAGGTGCACGATATTTCATTGGTAGAAAGCGTATTTCTTTAGCACCGCGGAACCACTCATTATGTGTTCTATACACTCTGTAGGTCATGTCATTACATGTCATTATTCTGACTCGTGAAAGATCTCAGGTAGGCCCTATTGCCGGACCATTTAATTAACTTGGTGTCTTCTTTTATATTATTTTTTTCTGGTGCATAGACCCTTTACTCATAAAATCCTCTTCTCGATCTGGCTCAAATTTCCTCTTCTTTACAGTTGTTATTTCGCCATCAAATTCTGCATCCACGGTGATGGGTGGTACTTCCTTATTTTTAAGTTCGTTGAGACGACTAGTAATTGGTTTAAGTATCTCTTCATTTACCATCTCACGTACAAGTCTGTCTCTTCTAGCAAGTAGATACTTTTCACGAACAGACTGTTTAGCTCGATCGAGCTCACTGGCCCAGTCTGGCATTGTACTGGGTGAAAATATTTTGCTAGACTTCCTTTTATACTGTTTTATTCGTCCGCAGAAATTTCTTTCCCTTGGTTGGCAAGATCTGATTTTGTTGTCAAGTGAGTAGGTTATACATTCAGACTACTTTAGAAAGTCCTCAAATCGTTGCGCCTTGTGCGTTGGATACTTCGATCATGTCGCGAATTCGAGAAACCGAGGCTTCCACAAGCTGATCGATGGGAGCAGGTAATATAGTAATTCGTTTTTCACACTATCTACTTTTTGAGCCAGTAGTGAAATATATTTGCGTAATTCGGTGTCGTGAGACTTGAGAAATGTATGAAAGTTCAGTAGTGTGACTGCTACGACCGAATTTCGAAAATACCTATATTATCTATGTTGGACGATAAACTGATCGAAACATTGTTTATACCTGCGCTTATATAAAGGCCAGACCTTGATTATCACTAGGAATCCATGATCGTTTTTCCAACACAAGGAGCACATGTCTTTGAATTCCTGGAAATTCATGTCGGTGTTTATGTGATCATAATAAGCTCGATATAAATTGAGTTCATCCATGCGAAAAAGTACTGTTATGCTCGCGTTGTCTTTTAGGAGATGTTTTGAAATATGAATGTACGTATTACACAGGTTAATGCAGTCTACTTTGGCGTGCCTGCCCATGGAAAAGTACTCTTGTATTATGCCTTGCTTCTCGTACATGACATCTTTGAAAACAAACACGGAATTGGCTCTCGCTTTGCTAGGAGTTATCACATCTGCATTATCATTAAATGTAAAATACTCTAGGCCATCCACTGATTGTAGAACCATTCCTGGACGCTGGTACTTCGGCTGCTGCAATGATTTGGAATAGAGGAACACATTTTCTAACTTAATGTAATTTGGTTCTTCCAGAAAACTCAGTAGAATGCACGTTTTCCAACAGTGGGATGGTCCTGCCATTATGCATCGCAAGATAGAAGGCAATAATGAGTCGTACCGCGATTCGCGGGCACTAAATACGTCATATTGCGTAATACGCATGGTTAAGCATACTTCTTGCTTTACGAATTTCATTGTACTGGCAAAATTGTATATAAGCGAACCCACTTTTAATTTCGGCTCAGTTGTGCATAACAATAATAATATTTATGATAATTTAAATTAACTTAGTTTGCTTTTACCTGAAATTATATTGTTTTGCATAAATCAACGATATAACCGAGGACGGATATCGTTCGAATCAATCATTATTTTAATAAGTTGTTTTTTTTTGATGAATTTTGGAATCTTTTACCGAATTTCAAGGTCAATAATTACAAACTTCCAAGATGGCAGATATCGTGAGAGATAACTGTCCGTTGAAAAATAATACTTTACTGTGGTGGTTATGAATTAAACTTATATGACGGTAATGCACTCTATCAGATGACATGTGTACTACTTGACACAAGAGCTTTTAGTAACAGGTATCGAAAAACAAGATAGCAGCGACGTCTTCTAGCAGGCGACGTGAGTTAACTAGCGCTCCTGGTAGCGAGTACTGAACTCATGATGGTGGATCCAAGATGGTCACCATGGTCAAAGTCAAATATTAATGTCAAGATCAATGTTCTTGGTCGAGGTCTAGGTCAAAGGTCAAGGTCAAGGTCAAAGTCTCAGTTTTAAATCAAGGTCAAGGTCAAATTTCAAGTTCAACGTTAAAGTCAAAGGTCAAGGTTAATTGTCAAGGTCAAAGGTCAAGTTGTAGTGAACAAAAATTATACTAACATGGTGGTAGTGCACTCTAGCAAATTAAAACAAGTTGGTGGCCTCCAGAAGACTAAAATAATGGCGGATGTGACAATATACTAGCTGGCGATATATATATATATATATATATATATATATGTGTGTGTGTGTGTGTGTGTGTGTGTGTGTGTATATACCTTGGCATTAGTTTTGGGGGATCAGTCTGCCAGTGGCATTTGTGAAGGAAGGATCTGTTGACATTTTTTTGCCCGTCGCCGGGTTAGAACTAAGGTCGTAAGTCCATGTTGTGAATAATATTTTGTTAATATTTGATTAATTAATTTTTTATAAATTTAAAAATTTTCCCATTAAAATTTGATAATAAATACCGATTTTAAAAATGGTGTACATGACGTCGTAATCGAAGATGGCGGAGTTTTATTATGATTTTTTTTAACTTTTTAACTTTTCCCGATTTTCTAGCATAAAAATGACGGATTTTCAAGATAGCAGCTGTAACGAAAAATGCAATGCTCTAGAATCAAAGATGGTGGAATTATTTTCATTCAATTAATTTTTTATTATTTTTAAATTTTTTCCCGATTTTCTATCATAAAAAATACGGAAATTACAGATGGTGGGGCGAAACCAAAAAATGCAACAGTTACATCACAACCAAATATGTCGTCAGAGGCTTATTGGAGGCTGTAAATGTGGATTCTTAAGATTTCATATGTACATTTTAAGCCATTGGAATTTTTAAGGACAAAAACTTGAAATTTTCCCTCGAAATTGGGAACGTTTTAGGAATTTTGAGTCATTTTAAGTCGATTTCAGTCATTTTAGAGTCCAAAATTGTTGCCTTGATGTCAGATGGTGGTCAGTCATTGAACCCATCCCAATCAACACCCTGCAACCTGGCGCAGAAGCACCATTCATACACTACTGACATGTTTCTTGGTACTTAAATTATACGTTTTGCTCTTTTCTAGAGGCGGAAGACCTGTAATTCGTGTAAATATAACGCTCAGTAATGCACTCCAAATGACGTTATTAAGTCCCAATATGCAAAATATATTTATTTAAGAGACGAATTTCATACAAGTTAAGATAATTTACGCAAAAAAACAACTTTCTGCAGAGTGTTTTAGAAGAATCGTTTTAATTTGTTTTTGACACAAAGTGTTGTTTAACATTAATACGAGACATTTAGTCGATTGGCTTTCACTGTGTTAGGAACTATTATTTATGACAAAAAAAAATGTTTTTTTTTCTTTCAAAAATTTAATAGCCAGATTTATCCATATTAAGTGCAAGGATATTTGCAAGAAACCATTGCTTTAGCTCGTGACTATTAATGGTTAATGATATGGCAAGGTTTTGAGTGTCCTACACTATAAAAATTGTGTAATTTTACACTAAACATATGTGGCAGCAGTGTGTCCGCCGATATAAGTGCAATTTTACATCCACATATGTTGGTGAATTTTTACAGTTTATGGTGCTCAAGCAAAAATACTATATAAATTGTATAAGTAGAATCTTTATTGTTTTAAAAAATCCTTTCTTTTTGTGTATTTTTAATTTGTGACACATAAATTTACAAATCCATGCATTGTGCATATTTACCACATCTCAGTTAATTTAACTACATTGTTGAGTTGATTTATAAAAAAATGAACATGTTTATTTTTACTACATCCCAATTTTTTTGGCTTCTAGCTGTTAATGAAAAATGTGCTCTTTAGAGTGATTTTTTATTTTATCACTTTAATTACTAAAGTATACACATCTTACAAACTTATTGACTTAATAGAGTAACGAATCAACGCTTTCATGATTGTTTGTCTAGCGTTTAACTTTTCGTCCATCATGCACACTAATATTTCATTGTGTAATCAGAATAAAACTTTTTTAACCTTATGTAAATTAATTGGCGTTTGTTGTTTTCAATTGCTAAGTACATAGTTGTTTTTCAGTTCCTTGTTATTTGTAAATCTACTTTGACAAATATTTTGTACTTTTCCAATGGTGTATGTGTGTGACTACAATTACATTGTCCTTAAAATAACCATGTCACTGACAATTTGTTAGTGTAATTTCATCCTTGAATTCAAATGTGTAGTTTTACACATTAGCTTTTGTAATAACAGGTGTACATTCATGTATTTTTTGCCAATGCATGTAGTATTGTTTGGTTTATGGAAACATTTTTGTAAAATGACACCAACTGTGTTAGTTTTTCAAAATTGCACAACAAATATGTAAAGTTTGCACTTATAGTTTTACATATTTTCATAGTATAATCAGCAAAAGAAAACATTTTGCTTTATTTGAAATAAAAGAGGGAAAGACATTGACAAATACAAGTGGTCCCATAAAAGTCGCTTGAGGAACACCTTTTTGAAAGGTCGTATACAAATAATATTTTTCTTTAATGGTGACATGATGAAAACTCCTTTATAAACAAGAGGTATACCAGGTTCATGTTGCGACACCGAATCCATAGTATTTGAACCTATCTATAAAAATTGTATGGACCAGAAGCCTTTTTCAGATCATTAACTTTACCCGCTACTTTCTCTTTATGATCTAATGCTTTGAGTATATATGTTGATAACTTGTATGTAGCTTCATTGATTTACATACCTGCACGAGAGTTGAATTGGGCTTAAGTAAAGAGATTATTGCTTTCTAAGTAAAATAACTATCCGTTATAATAAAGTTTAACATTACTGTGACAAATTTTGAACTAAAGTGAGATTGTTTGATGGTTGGATGCTAAATTTTTGTTTTTTATGAAGACGTTTTATAATTAAAAACTTAAGACTAGCTGGAAAATATCTGATTCCAATGATGAGTTTAAAATCATGCCAATATGTGTACTTATTTGACTTAAATAATTGTTAAAAAAAAAGGTTTATTTGATATTTTATCTAACCTTAAATAGGTTCTGGAGCAAACGTATGTACTGTGTTACGTACTTTCTTAGCATTTGTGGACATTGTAATAAAGTTGAAGTTTATAAATTAGTAGTAGTTAAGTTCGAGTAGATTTACTGTGTGTTTACTTTTAAAGGGATTACAGCACTTCTTGCTAGAGGGCGCTACCGACATATTAATTTAATTTTACCATCTTGAATGCAGTATCACCGTACAGTCAAATGTCATGTCATCCGCCATCTTGTCTGCCGTCTTGGCCGCTATCTCGGAATTCTGTGATGATTGACATATAATTCCTAAAAATATCCTAAATCCATAAACTATTTGCTTATTAAAATAATTATTTATTTGATCGCTTATATTGCTTGCTTCGATATTTGCTGAACGCAAAATAAACTTATTGTAGGCATAAAATACTTAATTAATAAAACATAGTGAACAATCATAAGAGACTTGCATTACTCATTTAATAGCCGCCAGTAAGTTACCGAAGCTATCTTGAATAACAGCTTGGAAATTCGTCATTATTAACCTAGAAATTCGTGAAACAATTCCAAAAAATCATAAAAGATAGCTTATTAAAATAATGATCGATTCGATCATCTCGGGCCGATCCTTGGCGGTTGCAAAAACTTTTATTTAATTAAAACTAACATTTAAGCTATAGCTTCATGAAATAAATTAAAAACAAATAAAAATAAAATTTATTTACAAATAAAAATACCCATTTTTTAACAAATAAAATTCATACCATAAATTCTAAACTAATACAGGAACACTTGCAAAAGTTAGCAATCTTATAAACATTTATTTCTGCATTTGCTTTATTAGTCAACAGTATTCGTTAAAAAATGTAAAATTGACCACCAAAAAATATATATATATATATATATACATACATGACCCTTACATAATCTACATTCGGCTCTTAAAAACATTTATCAGTCTACTTGGTTACTCTCAGCCCATCACCACTAAAATATGTCAACTAACCAACTATAATTTGCTTACATTCAGGCATTAAAATGTCTACTTGCTGTTAGTCAGTTGAGTACTGCAGTCAGAAAAAATCTAAATTAATAAAAAAAAATTGATGGAATGTTGTTATTTATTCACATAAAGGTCTGAATTTCTAGCTTAATAATTCAGATGTCCAAATGGTGGCCATCAAGATGGCGGCTATGTGACATTAGTGTTCCTAGTAATGAGTTTTGAAAACAAGATGGCGATAGTGTCCTCAAGCAGACGATGAGTGCATTACGTGACAGTAGCACTCCAAGTAGCATGTACTGAAAATAAATATGGCGGCTATGATGTCACCATCCAAGACGGCAGCCTCTAGCAGACGAAAATATGATAAAAGCTGTTCTGTCATAATCTAAGATTGTGGCCTCCAGCAGACGAAACAAGTTGGCGGATCCAAGATGGCGGGCAATACGTCATACTAGCTGCTGTAATATATTCTTAAATGTAAATGGTGGGAGGTCAGTCTGCTGGTAACCTCCTTGGAGGATTGGTCATGAAGGGAGATGGGGTCGGAGTACACACGAAATGGGAAGTTAAGTGAGCGCAGTAGGTATGGAAATGGGTCGCCGCGTACATTTTAGACGATATTTAAAATAGGTTGAAAAACAAATGGCACTCGGAATAAAAAAAGGTTCCGCTGATACGGAGGAGCTCGGAGCGAGAGCTCTGGGTAACGTATTGTGTTTGACGTAGGGAGGGGGGAGTCTCGGTCGACGCGACAGCCCCGCTCATAATTCTCCTGTGCGCCCACAATGCAGCGCGGCATGCTTGCGCGCGTCATTGGCGCCGCACAGATACTCCCGCACCCTCCCCACACCCTATAGAAAACCCGCACCCCACATGGTTTATCTTTTAATGGTGCGTTCCCTTTCCCTGGGGGGGGGGGGGGGGGGGGGAGGGGGTGCCTATCGCTCCCTGGCCGAGCAGGGACCCTACCTGGCGCGCGAGCAGCGCCTGCCGCCTGCAGGAGGTTCGATCTCACTGTCGAGTGGGTCATTCCACTTCTTTGTCATTACTATTAGGCAAGGCATTTCCCTGGATAACTCTCTTGCGTTTGTTTTTGACTCACTATTTCCTCACCAAATATTTTCGAGCTGTAAATTATTGTGATAATAACTACAAACACTTGCGAGACTCTGTAACACAATTAGATTACAGTAGTGTGTAAATGTATGTCCGGCACCAGTCTTCAGGCTGTGGAGCCGAGGAGCAGACCACCATCTTGGATTGTGACGTCACAGTGGCCATATTGAATGACCTTGACCTTCAAAATTTGCCCAAAATTCACTAAAATCCGCCAAAATTTCCAGTTTTTTGGAAAACATTTCCGCCAAATAATCTAAACAAAATTTGTAAATAAAGCACTTCCAGATTTCGCGGGAAAAATTCCCGTTTTGAGGGAAAATTTCTTGCTTTTAGTCCTTAAAAAAGCCAACGGCTTAAAATATCCGTAATGAGGCTTAAATTCCGCATCTCCAGCCTGCGATAAGCTTCTGACATCTTTTATATTGACGTCACCGTTGCAATTTCCGTTACGGCAACCATCTTGAAAATCTTGATTTATTATTCGATTCTAATGAAAAAAATTCTAAATTTTTTTAAAAAATAATTAATCTAATTAAAATAAAATATTAATTAAAACACGCACTTACGTCCATGCTTCAAACCCGTGTAGGAAAAATTAAAAAAAAAAAATGGCGAAAGGTCCTTTTTCCGTGGAAGCCACGGGCAGATTGACCTTCCACCACTAAGGCAAGGTATGTACCGACAGCTAGTATGATGTCATGTCTGCCATCTCAAAAATCCGTAAGTATTATGCTAGAAATTTGGGAAAAAATTTAAAATTCATAAAAAAATTTGAACTAATAAAATTTTAATAAAATAATACTTAAAACACGCACTTACAACCTTGGTTCGAACCTGGTAAGGTCCAAAATAAATAAAAAATTACTTTAGATCCTTCCTTCATGGATGCCACTGACCGACTGACCTCCCACCACTAATGCCAAGGTATTATTATAGCTAGTATTAAATTATTTACGCCATCTTTTTTTCGTCTGCTGGAGGCCACCATCATGTTTTCATCTACTAGAGTGCGCTACCACCATATTAATTAATTTTTTTATCCCCTAGAGTGTAATATTCATTTGTTATTACGGAGGCACCCACCATCTCATTATAATTTTTTTTGTATATTCCTGTTGCGATGCCCTTCGCATGATTTGAAAATTACTGCCAGTAAACAATGTAAATAAGCCAGCTCAGTAGTATAGAAAAGGGGCTACTGAAACAGGGTCCAGGGTGTGGTGCCTGTGGTGCCGACCACCATATTGGTTGTGAGGTCACGGCGGCCATCTTGGATGGTTGTGACCTTGACCTTTGACCTTGACCTTGAAATTTGACCCTCGAAAATCGCCAAAAGTAGTCCAAATTGGGCAAAATTTGCCCAAAATTCCTAAACATTCTTCAAAATGTTCATTTTTGTGGAAACAATTCCGCCAAAAAATCTCAAAAAATTCCACAATTCAAAAATTATGATTTCGAAAACCTGAAAAGTCGTTTTGCCCTAGAAAATACCCAAAATCCTACAAACGGCTTAAGCATCCATGTCTAAAGCCTCCGGTAAAACATTTCTAGGAATAAGGATACTATGACCGCCATCTTGGATTATGACGTCACCGTTGCAATTTCCGTTACGGCCGCCATCTCGAAAATCTTTATTTATTATCCGATTATAATGAAAAAAAAATGTTAAATTTATAAAAAAAAATTAATAAAATTTTAATAAAAAAATTAAAAAAAAACATACATTTTACGGCACGGAGCTCGGAGTCCTCGGTTCGAACCCGGTGAGGGCAAAAATTAAAAAGATGACCGATCCTTCTAGCCCGTGGTGGCTGCTGGCAGACTGACCCCGACCACTTTGTTAATAGCATATATATAATCAAGTAGTATGACGTCATGTCCGCCATCTTGAAAATCCGTAATAATTATGTTATAAAATCGGGAAAATTTATAAAAATCATCAAAAAAATTAATCAATCGAATTAAATTATAAACATATTTAAAAAAAACACCGTTGCACTTTTTGTTACGACCGCCATCTTGAAAATCTGTAATTTCAATGCTAGAAATTCGGGAAAAATCCCAAAATCCATCAAAAAATTCACTCATTAAGGTAATGACTTATTCGAAACTTGGCTCGATCCCTGGACGATACAAAAAAATAATATTTATGTAAAAATACCTCAAAAATGACAGGTTCGTAAATAAAACACCACAAGTTCTTTCACAAACACTATATTTATTACATAATATATATTTTACTACACGAACACTTTGAAAGCCAGCAATCTTATAAACATTTAGGTTTGCATAGGCGCGAAATGACTAATTCATAGCTCCAACCGGTTTATACTAGACAGAGTCCAGCCAGAACCTTTACAGACATAGTCCTCCTCTTCTTGACAGAGTTTCTGGATACCGTTTTTTAACAGTTTGCTTCACATCGTTAGAACTCTAAATTACTGCAGCCGATGTCTTGAATGCACACTTTGTCATCGAACGGAAATGGCTTTCCATATATACCTACAGTCCAACCACAAGTAATATTTCAAAGGTCCGTTTGTTGCTACGTCATCAGTAAGCTGATTGATCATGTCCTGTCTGATATCATCAAGAAAAGTACAAATGTCCTTCGACTAACTTATCGTACTTGGATAAAAAGCAGTCTTTCAACGCTCCACGAAATACAGACTGTGGCAAGTAGAAGCCATTATCGTTTACTTGTAATGAACCGAACACAGTCTCAGGTTTATTTTCATGTTCAGACGTCATAGCAATCGGTTGCTGCACATCTGCTTTTTGCTTGTACGCTCACGAGTCACCAATCTAAACCGAGGAGTCGAACTTTCTACAGGTAGTTCAGCAGTAGGCGCACAGACTTCACCTTTACATTTTATCGCACGATGCCGCAAACTGTCAATTCGAGTAAACCATTTCTGACACTCGTCACATCGAAACTTCACGCGAGAAGGATTCTACTTGCATTTGCTCCGCTCATGTCTTCGTGCATCATGGGAAATGCGAACGACGTATTACAGTAGCTGCAAGGATACCATAGTGATTAAGACAAGCCTTTCACACCTGAGCCAGATACTGTCGTTGCTACAGTTGTACCATTTCCAGGCATACTCTAATGAACATCAATGCATCGTTGTTGTATAGAAACCTTTACTTTCTGCCACACAGCAGGACCTTTACATGTCTTCATGTGCGTTTTCATATTATCTTTTCTGGAAAACTGCTTTTGACATTTCTCACAACCAAACATGTTGCGAGGTGGATTCTTAGCACATTCCCTCTTCTCGTGTCGTCGAGCATTGCTGTTGTTTGAGAAAATCTTGTCGCAGTAACGGCACCGATGTTCGTTGTTTGTTGTCGAATCACCATCTATTGAAGTCACCATCGAGTGAGAAACAGCGTTCGTCGAGGTTTCCTGTACAGCCAACACTACCGGCATTAAAGTCTCTTCTGCTGGTGGTATCGTGACTGTTGAAGTCTCCTCCAGTGTTGACGTCGACGTTGCCAATAGGATCTGCTCCTTCTCCATCGTAGCTGTCGTCAAGGTTCCCGTAGACGATAGTACAACGTCCATCGAGTTCATCGTTAAAGTCGGTAAAGATGCTATCGAGTTAGCAAGAACAAGTAATTACGCGACTTATGCGCCAGGCGAAACAAAGTAGGTGATCCTTACACCGTCGACGACAGTAACAAACTGATCGACCTGCTGTCTAGGACTCGCTTATATACATGCACCGGATGGAATAATTCGATAGTCAAATCAAGAACCATTTACTACAATGCACGAGTGAAAGCGACATTTAAAATAGAAGCACCATCAACGAAAAAGCAGCACATTTGGAAGCACCGTCAACAAAAAGGAAGCACATTTTGGAAGCACCGTCAACAAAAAGGAAGCACCGTCAACGAAAAGGCAGCACATTTGGAAGCACCATCAATAAAAAGGAAGCACCGTCAACGAAAAGGCAGCTCATTTGGAAGCACCGGCAACGAAAAGGCAGCACCATCAACGAAAAGGCAGCACATTTGGAAGCACCGTTAACAAAAAGGAAGCACATTTTGGAATCACCGTCAACGAAAAGGAAGCACATTTGGAAGCACCGCCAACGAAAAGGCAGCACCATCAACGAAAAGGCAGCACATTTGGAAGCACCGGCAACGAAAAGGTAGCACCATCAACGAAAAGGAAGCACATTTGGAAGCACAAGTTACGAGAACTATGTCTTAGTAAGAAATCAGAATACAAGAAATAAAAACATTAAATTTTTATAATTGATATTATTTATTATATTTCTTTACATTATACAAATGCAAGTAAAACAAGCCATTATTGTATGTAGCCAGCTTTCCTCAGTTCTTTGAGTATGAAGGATATTTCTTTGATGCACGAATAGTTTCCTGCACAAAGCGAGCCATGTAGAAGTCTTAGCCGGTCAACCAATATGTTTGGATCTTTCCATGATGTGTAATCAATCTCTTCTACCACCATCTTACTTGCTTGCTTGTTTATTATAAATATTATGATCTCTGGTGTCTTCCGTTTTAACACCAACCTCAGGGTAACTTTCATTATCGAGACAGTGATCATCACAAGCTTGATCATATTTATTTAATATATCACGACGTTTCCATCGTTTCGGTCTCAGGACACCGCCACATTCTTCGATCTTGTCAGCTTTAGGTGCTTCATCACAGTCTACGCCTTTGTCAACAGCCTCAGAGTCACTGTAACAATCACTGTAGAGGACATTTCTTTACCCAGATTACCGTATGAATTCGATATCGATGATGTCGAAGTGTCTTTATCGTCTTCATGCTTCCTTTTTAGGAGTCCATCATTTTTACAAAGTAGGAAAGATATACTTGAATTCGGCTGGAATGTATTCTCACTTTTCACGTTGAGGATTCTTCCATTGTCTTCATTCTCCCATAAATCATCATACTTCAATTTAAGTTCTTCGTCGAGATCGGAAGAGCCACGAACATAATCTCTCCCAAGACAAGGAAAATTATTGTCGTAATGCAGATCTCTCTTCCTTAGTCTTGTAGATCCATCGTTGTCCTCCAGCTTGTACGCAGGCTTGGCGTTACAAGTTCTATCATGTCTTTTTAAGCTCTCTCTCCGCGTAAACGACTTGCCACATCAAACATAACTTATCATTTTGCGTAGTGGATTTTTAACACAGTCATTCTTCTCGTGTTGTCTTCCATTCTTTCCCAAGATAAATTCTTTGCTGCAAAACTTACACCTGTGTAATTTCGATACAGTGACAGTCAGCGACTTAGGATTCATATTAGTTACTGTGACTAATGTTAGATACAAACTGACAGTTTCCAATTCGATCCATTACTAAATATATTTTTTTTAATATTTCGTCAGGGAGAGTTAAGTTATCTCATGCAAAGGTACTTGTTGAAAGTAGTGCTGCTTTTCTACAACAGATGACACCACGTGTTGCTTCCAGGTAAATATTATTTATTTCATGCGGGATGCAGGATGCTCACTAACGATCGCAATATAGGGTCGACATTCGCTAGACTCCAAGGAGAAGGAAGTTTGTTCTTCCAGTTAGTGATTCTCAGATTTCTCAGAGCATATTACTAGACTGAGTAATAGTATTTTTTTTATTTCCATCTTATAAAAATATTGCAAGTGTCGATTTAGTAGCAGAAATTCACTAATTAAATGTAACTTTGAAAAAAATGCTTTTTTTTTTTAAAGAGTAAAACTCCTTCGTGGAGAGATCGGTTTCTCAGAAATAACCAGAAGCACTTGGAGAAACCATAGGAATGATCACAAGCACACCGAGAAAAACCATCATATTATTGACAAGAATAATCAGGAGCACATGGAGAAATACCATCATAATATTGACAAGTATAATCAGGAGCACACGGAGAAAACCGACATAATATTGGCAAGAATTATCGGGAGCACACGGAGAAAACAGCCACACATTTTCTTTGATAAAATGAAATTTTAAAAAAAATAAAATTTAAAATAAAAAAATTACAAAAAATACAAAAAATGATTCTGGCTTGATCTAGAACTCTATCTTTGCTCAACAATGAGAAGTTCACAAGCTATCTGGTTTTTGTTTGTTAGTGGCAGCCATATTTATTTTCAGTACTTGCTACTAGGAGTGCTTATTTCACGTCGTCTACTGGAGTGTACTGACGCAATAATCGTTTAATTTTTTTCCTGCTAGAGTGCATTAGTATTTTTTGCCAAATCTGTGTTCGGTGCATTACAAGTAAACGATAATGGCTTCTACTTGGTGCAGTCTGCATTTCGTGGAACGTTGAAAGACTACTATTATCTAAATACGTTTAGTGTAGTTGAAGGACATTTGTAATTTTCTTGATAACATCAGAAAGTACATAATCAATCAGCTTACTGATGTCGTTAGAACAAACAGACCTTTGAAGTATAACTTGTGGTTGGACTGTACATATGGAAAGTCATATCCGTTCGATGACAAAATGAAGAAGTGTGCATTCAAGACATCGGCTGCAGTAATTTACAGTTCTAACGATGTGAAGCAAACTGTTAAACACGGTATCCATAAACTCTGTCAAGAAGAGGAGGACTATGTCTGTAAAGGATCTGGTTGGTCTCTGTCTAGTATAAACCGATTGGAGCTAATAATTAGTCATTTAAATGTTTATAATATTGCTAGCTTTCGCAAGTGTTCGTGTAGTAAAATATATATTATGTAATAAATATTAGGTTTGTGAAAGATCTTGTGGTGTTTTATTGCTCGAACCTGTCACTATTATGTTAAATTGTTGTTCTGTTTAATTTTTGCATCATCCAGGATAGTACCAAGGACCTTAGACGATCTAATTTATCATTACTTTAATGAGTAAATTTTTTTGATGAATTTTGGATTTTTCCCGAATTTATAGCTATATAATTACACGATTCCAAGATGGCGCCAAAATTTCAAGATGGCAGGCACCTCAGTAATAATAAATTATAACTGCACTCTAGCGGGTAAAACATAGACAAGTATGATGGTAATGTACTATATAAGGAGAGTAGACGCAAAAGATGGTGTCCTCCAGCAGATGAAAACCAGATGGTGGCAATGACCTCTAGCAGGTGGTAGCTCCTGGTAGCATTTACTGAACGCAAAATGCCGGATCCATGATGGTCGTCAAGGTAAAAGTCAAATTTCAAAGTCAAGGCCAATTTTCAAGGTCAAGGTCAATTTTAAAGGTCATATTTCAAGGTCAAGGTCAAAGTTCAATTCCAACAGTTGAGGACAAAAGTATGGTGAACATACAATTATACTAACATGGTATCCGCACACTCTAGCAGACGTAAACAAGATAGTGGTCACCAGCAGATGAAGACAAGTTGGCGGACATGTCGTCATACCAGCTGACGATATATATATACCTTGGTATTGGTGTCGGTAGATCAGTCTGTAGGTGGCTTCTGTGAAGAAAGGATTTGTTGTTTTTTGCTCTTAGCGGTTTATAACCAAGGACAGGAATCGAATTAATCAATCGGCATGTTGATTACAAATTTATTTAATGAATTTTGAAATTTTTCCCGCATTTATAGCATAAAAATTACGGATTTTCAAGATGGCGGTCGTAAAGATAATTGCAACATTAATAGGATCCAATATAGCGGTCGTAACGTTAAGTGTAAGGATGGCATCGTACTCTACCAAGATGGTGGGACGTATCGAAACATGCAACATTAATAGGATACAATATGGCTACCATAACGATAAGTGCTACAGTGGTTTTTAAGTAATATTTAATTTAATTTTAATTATTCAATTCTATGTAATAATTTTTTTAATGATTTTTAAAAATTTTCCTGTTTTTCTAATATAAAAATTACGGATTTTCAAGGTGGCGGCCGTAAAGATAATTGCAATGGTGACGTCATAATTCAAAATGGCTGCCATTGCATCCTAATTTTCAAGGTCATGACCTGATAGAGGCTTAATGGCAGCTTGAGTTAAGGACATTTAAGCCGCTTTTAGGACTTCGAATTCTTTCTAAGGCAAAAAGTATTTTGAGAATTTAGAAATCCTAATTTTTGAATTGTGGAATTTTTTTGAGAATTTTTGGCGGGATTCTTTCCAAATATGGAAATTTTGGCGAATTTTGAGGATTTTTGGGCAAATTTGGGACAGTTTTGGCATATTATGGAGGTCAAGGTCAAAGGTCAAGGTCACGCTCATCCAAGATGGCCACCGTGACGTCACATTCCAAGATGGCGGACCGACAATCCCAATCCACACCCTGAACCTTTTCCCAGTAGCCCCATTCATATACTACTCACACACTAAATAAACATTCAACTAAAAAAACTCACGCTAAACACACTCATATAAAGGTCACACACTCGACACACAATGGACACACACGCATCAAAAAGAACACACATGAGTAGGTAATTATAGTATGTATGGGGACAGGGGTGGGGGGTGGGGGAGCCGGGGAGCCACGGCGGCCATCTTGGATTACGTCACTTCCGGCGGCCATCTTGGATTACATCACTTCCGACGGCCATCATGGATTACATCACTTCCGGCGGCCATCTTGGATTTGACCTTGACATTTGAATTGAAGGCCATTTTGTTTTTCTAGAACATTACTCCATTTTGTTTTCTAGATCATTCCGCCATTTTGAGTTTCGTCCGCCATCTTGAAGATCTTTATTTATTATCCGACTTTAAAGAAAAAAATTTCAAATTTATAAAAAATTAAATAATCAAAATTTTAAAAATATTTTATTTAATAAAATTTTAATTAAAAAAACCTACGCATCGAACACCCCACTCCTCTACATTATGAATACACAATCTAGCACCCCACTCCTCTGTTACAATGACATCGTCATCGAACACCCCACTCATAACTGTTACGATTTTTCGTTACACCGCATTCTTTAAAATAATTTATTATTAAAATAAAAAATATATACCATTGTTGTCTGCTGGAGGCAGCCATCTTGTTAATGAGAGTCCGACATC
The DNA here is from genome assembly GCF_032445375.1 of Bacillus rossius redtenbacheri. Classification (NCBI taxonomy): domain Eukaryota; kingdom Metazoa; phylum Arthropoda; class Insecta; order Phasmatodea; family Bacillidae; genus Bacillus; species Bacillus rossius. The sequence goes on from NC_086331.1 coordinate 66,286,543, forward strand.
GGATGAAATCAAGATGTCGTCATAACCATCCTAAAGTACCTCAGTGTATGTATGTTTACGGTCGAGTTTCTAACCCGTGACAGAGCTAATATGAGCCTTATAGACAAAAAATCTTCAATTTTTTTCCTAAAGTCATAATATTTATAATAATATATATTATTATATATTAAATTAACCAGCTCATCGTTGCGAATGCTAATAATTTTACAGAAATAAATTTAATATAAAATAAATTAAATTTTATGGAAGACAAATGTATACCACGGTAGTATCTCATTCAGGACCAGAATTTTTTTCATAGTCCTATCATACATGCAAACATACTAAATAAATTAATGTTTGTGTATTCGTGTTTAAAACTGCATGGAAGCAGATATTTAGGTGTTTGTGTATAATATCATTTCTTAGAGTTCGTGTTTGCGTTCTCGTATTTAAAAGCTGCATGGAAGCAGATATCTTAGGTGTTTGTGTCTAATTACATGATCATTTTACGATATCAAATTAAGTATAAGTACCTTGAGGAATATAGGGCATGAATTAAAAAAAAGCGATATATAGGTAAAATTATATTTACTGAATTAAAGAAATATATTGTACAAAACAAAATCCTCAAGGAGAGAAAAATATACTAGTCAAACGAAGCTATAAAAAAAAAACAGAAACTATTCAACAAAAAACGAAAAACTATACACGACAAAACAGAAACTAAATACAAAAACGAAAACTGTTTACAACAAAAAGACTGGAACTATACAACAGATAATTCATCTCCAACATAGCCGTGGGGAACCGTATGGATTCCATCCTCACATATTCGACGCTTATCATCCTCCCACGTTATGGCCAGCTTATTTGTGCTCTCACTATAGAGCACGTGCTGCCTCGAGCGTATGGCCCTAACTGCTACCCGTCGTGTGTGGTGATCATGCAGGGCATCCAGGTAGTCACTGAATGTTATGCGGTTTTTGACCACGCACCGCTGGATACCCTTGGCCTTCTTCTCAACTTTGTCACCACACTTGTATGCATACAGTTTGGCCCGCAGACCGACAAACTCACTCATCACTTTCCCCCCACACTCATCCTTAAACTTTCCGACAACCTTTTTGTTGATGGGGGAGAAGCAAGGGTGGTCGGAAGGGTAGCAGCTGGTGTCGAACTTCTCCATGAGTGTAGGGTCGGCTTTGAGGTCATGGTAGAAATCATCGGTTTGTATCTCGTATACGAAACTATCGGTGTCCATGTATGCCAGATGAATGTTTTCTGAATATCTGGGTTTCATTGTGCTGTAATGGAAGTCGTACAAGAGTGTTTTTGAGAGATCAAGTACTGCGAGTCCGGCATAGATTGGCTTATCGAAAATTATGGTCTCATGGTTCAGGTGGACTAGAGTCAAGTTCGGTTCATACATTGTGCGGTCCTTGAAGGATGGACGACACACCAGTTTCTTGAACCAACTCCATTTTGAGCCTCCGCCTCTTGTTCTCCATCAGTTTCCCGAAAGTACTGTTTACAGCGAGCTTAAAGAACTCCTTCTCGAATTCGTTGGCTGCAGCCTTGCGCTTATTGGTGTTGAGCTTAATGTATGGCTCCAACCACGCCGACTGCTCAAACTGGAGGACTCTGTGTACCTTAGTAACTATCAACCCATGTGATACTGCTTGCTGGAGGTTTCTGTAGTGTACAATGTAATGTTCCTTAATTTCTAGTGTTGTCATGAGCTTTGATTGTTTGGAGCCAGGCGGACATTGATTGATGGGGAGAAACGGAAGGTCTTTGTGACTTTCGTGGAGTTCAGTAGGGTACTCCACGTCACATTCGATAATGTACCCGATAGGAGAATTTTCTGGAATAGTCATGACATCAATAGATGTGTCTGACCATTTGAAATGTCGAATTGGAAGCGGCAGCGACATCGCCCACCCGTACAAATTATTTGCATCAATGTACTGTAGATATGTGGATGGCTTGGACACATCATGTGTCTCAGGAATGTATTTGTTGTTACCCACACAATGACGTTTGATGCTTTGCGCTACACCCCCACGAATACCTGCTTCCACAAACATGTACATATCGTAATCTGTCAGAAGCTCGAGTTGTACTCCTGTGGTGCGAAACATCGCATCGAAAGCGAACCCAGGACAGGAAATGTAGTGTGACGGGTCTAGACTGTACGTCTCCAAGCAAAGACTGCGAAAATTCTCGAATACGTCCGCCAAAATCAGGACATCCGTCTTTAGGTACAAGTCAGCGTACTCCCCCAAAGTAGCACACTGAAACTTGTCCCAGACATTTTGTGCGTGAGAGTAATCCGCCTTGGAAATACCAGAATCAGTCAGAATATTAAAGAACTCATCGATAGATGGAAGACTAGTATCGTCTAGTCGAGCAAAAGAATCAACGAAGTCGTAGGGGAAGACTCCCTTGCGAGTAACCAACTCCAACTCATCAGGAGCGAAAAACTCAGCAGTACTGACAAACTTGTCTGCAGGCAAGAACTCAGCGAGCGAAGCAAGACCCCGACTCATGAAACGGAACGTATCGACAAACTGAATGCTGAACTTATCATGCAACTTCTTGGAAAAAGTTATCAACTTCTCTTCCGAATTAGGAATGATGAAGATGTCTTTAGTGTCGTACCCCAACTTCCTGATAATGAAGTTCTGGTCGTACGCCAGGTTGTGGAAGAACACAATCATCTTTTTCGGTCTGCGCCTGAGAAGGTTGCAGTCATTACATGCAGGTCCAATAAATTCGCCGGTGAAGTGATTATGATCACGAACTTTCTTTACGACCCCTTCAAACTTTCCTCCACAGTAGCAACAACACCTTGCTTGCAGAAAAGCAGTGTTTTGTGCATGTGTGAGCGGAGTCATAGGAACAGAGGTAGAAAATATTTTCTGTACGTCATGTCCAATCTCCACAATGCGGGATATGAATTTATCTTCTGCATCACAACCGCGATACACTTCAGGCTGTGAAGGAGTTGAAGAAGTGAGGTGTACTGGAATCACGGAGTTATCTGCTTTCACGTAAATGCAGTAGCTGTACGCTTTATGCTTTTGATACTGCAGCATGTATGCTTCATCAGGATTCGGGTGACACATATGGATTTTCTCCAGAATAGCTTCAAAGTCGCAATATACCACGATGGGCATCCTATCACTGTGATGGAAGTTTTTGAACTTCAAAACAGGAGGCAAACCATTTTCATCAACCTGGGGCATTTCCATCCTAACAGCAGCATGCTGTTTACAGAGCTCACTGTGTTTTTCCAAACACTGAAGACCAGTGAGCCCGCTAACCTATCCTGATCATCATAATGCTTGAAGCATCTTTTGCAAACATGAATAGCCTCAGTGTGTGTAGTGATTTGGGACCGAACCAGAGAAGAAAAATTATTGATGTAGGCGAAATGGGACGAATTGTCATTGACCAAGAGCAGAAGATCGAAATGAAGTTCTTTTTCTTCAGGAGCGACTCGTGCAGGAACAACATTCAGATTCTCGTCGATACTGTAAATGTTGATGGAGACTCCGTGGTTTTGATTTTCAAACAGCGGTATTTGCTTGATTGGAGTAGGGGAGTCAATGTTGTTGAAGTTGAACTTCCCCTCCAAGTCATGGTAGCGCTGGTTGACACGTTCAGGATGCTCACCTTCCACGTACTTGACAAGAATTGACCACTTGAAGCACATGTGGTCTTCGAGGTTTTGCGGATTGATCACTGCGTATTTGTCTTTGATGGAAGTAGGTAATTCGATGTAGGAGCTGGCACGGAGTGGATCGAGCTTGTTTATTCTGAGTTGAAGTCGCTTAACGGCCGACAAAGTCCATCCGGACCCCTTACCCATGTAATCTTCCTCCTCCTTGCAGATCTTGGAGATGGACTCGGTAACTGCCTCCTCCACCTCATGAACTGCGTAGAGGGGAACATTCATGGTTTTGAAGGCCCTCTTGTCTTCATTGGCATCTACGGGTTTTTCGTAGTCGCACTCAAGTACGACATTAAACTTCAGTGGTCCATTCTCTTCAATCTCCTCAACAAGTTGGCTTATTATTTTTGCCTTGATGGAGTCCAGGTACGTACAAATGTCCTTGGCAGAACTTGACGTGTTTACAGAAACGTAAGTCTTCAAGTTGCCCTTGAATCCCACTTCGGCGGTGATGAAGCCATGGGTATTGGCCAAACCCCCGCCGGTCACCACCTTTGTTCGGCTGGTCGATGGTTTAGGCAGTACTGCTGGCTTAACTGCTGCCATCCTCTGCTTCTTTGTTGGAGGCGGAGCAGGCCCCTTGCACACCTTAATGTGGGCTTTCAATTTGTCAGCCCTGGCGAACTCTTTAGCACAGTTCGGGCAGAAATGTGCTATGCGGTTAGGGTTAAGACCGCAAGCCGACTTCTCATGTAGTCTGGCGACATCAGCACGGGTGAAGGCCTTATAGCAGAAGCTACACCGGGTGCCTGATGTCGTGGCGACAGCACCAGTACATGTTGACAGGTGCTGCTGCATCTTGTCGCTGCGTGCGACCATCTTACCACATAGGTGGCACTGCTGGTAGTCACGATGCTGGTTCTTGGCACACTGTCGCTCGTGCCGGTAGCGGTTCTTAGCTGCCGTGAAGGTAGCAGGGCAGAAACGACATTTCTGCGCGGTAAATGCCATCTCGACAATCGGTAGTCCGGTCTCAACGTACGGAACACGCGAAGGAAGCTCGACGTACGGAGAAATATAAAAAAAGAATTAAGAATACAATGTAGCTAGATGTTACATGAAAACAAACATATCCTCAAAACTCTAGCCCCAAGCTTACTAACCTAAACTGATAGCAATGTAACTAAATAAAAAAGTTACAAACATAACCTCAAAACTCTAGCCATCAAGCTTAATAACCTAACTTGATAGCAATGTTACTAAATAAAAAAGTTGCAAACATAACCTCAAAACTCCAGCCCTCAAGCATACTAACCTAAACTGTTAGCAATGTTACTAAATAAAAGTTACAAACATAACCTCAAAGCTACTCCTTCATTCATGTACAATCCTAAAAATGGTACAATATTTAAAGTACTGATAAAAGTCAAAGCTGAAAAATATTCAATGTTAACTAAAAATGATTGATTACATAACCTCAAAACTACTCTAATGCACAACCCAAAAATGCTAGAATTTTAAAGTACTGTTAAAAGTTTAAGCTAAACAATTCCTGGTTACCCACACATAAGTGTACAGAGAAAAAACTAGTTAGCTGATAACCTACGAAAAAGCTGAGAAACATTCAATGTTAACGAAACATGTAGCATACCTCAGAAAACGATAAAGTAGAGCTGTAGAACACTAAGTAGCGTTGGCGGTATAAATCGTGGTAGCAGCGAAACTCACACACGAACTAGCTCACTCGAACTCCAAGAACACAATGAAGCTCCGACAGCTAATCCCGGCCTTTTATAGTCGCGGACCTGCTTGTTCTTGGAAAAACCATTAGGAACATAGTATTTTTACCGAACATACCAATAGGAATATAGTATGTGGAGGGGAAGTACCATTGTCTTCGGAAAAACCCAACATGACTCATGTGCAGGTTGTAGCAGGTCTGTGAGGGGTGGGAGGTAGAAATGTAGGTAATAACTTAACATAGGAAACCACTCTCGGGTAAAACCACTAATGACCTAGGTGATTAGAGATTAGGTCGCGAGGCACTTCATGCATCGTGACTCATCACTCAGGAATGTCGTCTCGCAGTGCCGAGGGGACCCGAACAATAGACTTGACGGTGCATGTCACAACAGATCCATTAGTCGCCCGACTTTGTGGCGCCATGAGGCGCTCAGGTAGCAGTCATGGTCTACCGCAACAGACTCGTTAAAGTGTCATTACGAAGCACTCAAGCTGAGTTCGAGGAACATACAGCTAAATATTCATTATAGATATGTAAGGAAATAAATAAAAAATAAATCGGGTAAGTTTAATACATTTATTAAAAGTAAGAACACATTACAAAACTAAAACATTAAAAATTTATTCTACATTTATTATGACCAACATTCGTTTAAAAATTTTTAGAATTTCATTGCGAACAATCAGTTCAACATCCACAGAATAACACATTTTGCTGATGTTCCAGGAACAAACCTGTTTTCACAACCATTTAAGGAAACTTTCCTTAAGCTATCTTTTCATTGGTCAAATAAAACATCTCCCTCTCTTCCCCTCATACAATGATGCTGCTTCACCATCACACTAAAATTCTGTAAGACCAAAAAATATATACTTCCCTTAAACCTTATGGTAGAAATTTCATCCTAGGATGCTACTACTGCATCTAGAAATTCAAATAATTATATTATCTCATACAGGTTTTATTTACATGTTAGACTTAACCATCCTACCACACACACGCACACACTTACACACACATGCGTGCGCATGCATACACTGAGATGAAATACATACTTGCCCACATAATGTACTTTTATTTACAAAGGCAACATATTAAAACACATAATATTTAAATTTTGTGTAGATTGGATGGTACCAGAAACCATACTGCAAAACGAGCGGACAACACTTGAGTCTTTACTATGATTGGGCTGACGGATTGCCTCTGAACGCCCTTGTTACCTTCAACGACTCAGAATTAATACTTTCATCCATCAAAAAACAACAACAGTTTTACTAAGCAAACATACACCCCACACCCCTCAAAAAATTGTTATTACACAAGGCATTATTTTCATGGCAGGAGACCGCACATACGAAGTGCGCAGCTTCAGGTTAGAAATATTGATTGAAATAACTGCTAAAGATGCTAATTTGTTTATGAAAAAACTGCACATGAAATACAGACACTTAGTTATTTACATACACATACATACATACATACACCCTGCATGGCTTCAGAAGGAAGTACGATATTTTGAAAACCACTCAAGACTTTCATCTGTTTATGAAAAGGAGCTAAAAATTAAAATTTATCAAAGTTAATTTCAGAGATGAAACATCATGTCCAAGTCCTTGCATGCGAGAACATTTTATTATGTAATTATCTTCATTTCTCACAAACCATAGGTCTGATGTCTGGATACCACACAAATCTCATACTTAACATATGCACTACGAGATGACTGCACGCCAGTCCAAGCCCCCTGCGCTTAGAGACAAAACTGCACTAGAAGCGTTAGCAAGCATTGCAATTATCTCGCTTTACTAACGCAGATTCACCTCTGACTAGGTGGACCTCCTGAAACAGTAAACATAGGACAGTGAAACACATTAAAATAATGCATTTAATAATAATTGAATAATATAAAACACTGCATATTTCTCTAAAATCACCACGCAACTGACAGCCCTTTAAATCACAATTCTGCGAGTGCTATCACAGAATGCTATATTTAGAAAGAAAGGATCATTCATTCCTTCATTATGGAACACAGTAATACATCACATGAAGAGAAACAAAAAAGGAACACACTTCGTTCTTAGACTCGTGCCGCCTCCTTGACAGAGAGAAAAGATTTTACACATAAAATAGTATATATTTCTTTTCCAGCGATGAAGCTGTACTAATATCACCTTGACAAGCTTAGATTATCTAGGGAGAGACAAAGTAAATTAATTAACAAAAAAAAAGTCGACTAAAATCATTTACAAACAATATACTTAATATTTCTTCGATTACATATTTTTCTCAATTTAATAAATGAGTGAACACAAAAATTTGCTTAAATCACTTTTTATCAATTTTAAACTCTCATGTACATCAGGAAAAAATATATAGTATCAGACATTATTAGTTGTAATGTAAAAAATTCAATCAGTTTCTTTGTGGGATGTGGAATGCTCACTCACGATCGAAAAAAGGAGGTGCTTCGCTGTAACTCAAGGGGAGGGGGAAACCATCTTGAAAGTTGTCGTTTCTCATATATTTAGATATATAGTAATCAAGCAAGTAATAACATTTGGTGGTATAATCTCTGGCTGATTAAAGTTTATTTGTTAACATGAATTCACAAATTAAACGAATCTCTGAGTACAATTGCTTATCTTTTATAGAAAAAAAAATGCACAGATTGATTGTATTATCATGAATAACCAGGAGCACACTAAAAAAAACCAACGAAATTCTCGCCAATAATAACCAAAAGCACACGAACAATAGAAAAAAAAATATTTTCTCAGTAATAACATGCAGCATGCGGAGAAAATCACCAAAATATTGTCAAGAATATCCATCAGTACATGTAGAATACCAATAAAGTCTTGACATGAAAAAGGCTGAAGTGCACGGAGAAAATCATCAAATTCTTGTCAGGTAAAAAAAGCAGTACATGAAAAAAAAAAAACAAAATTCTAACACAGTAAAGTTGAAGCACATGTAGAAATCTATCGAAATTTTATGTGAAAAAATAGGAGCACTCAGAGAAAATCATCAGGGAGAAGATGTCGTTTAAAAACATCATAAATTATCAATGTTGCTTAAGCGACATGAGAGTTCTAGAACAAACTGAATTGTGCCAGAACTCTCATGTTGCTTAATCAAAGAGTTCACAAGCTGACTTATGCCAGAACTCTCATGTTGCTTAATCAAAGAGTTCACAAGCTGACTTGTGCCAGAACACTCATGTTGCTTAATCAAAGAGTTCACAAGCTGACTTGTGCTAGAACTCTCATGTTGCTTAAGCAACATTGATAATTTATGATGTTTTTAAACGACATCTTCTCCCTGATGATTTTCTCTGAGTGCTCCTATTTTTTCACATAAAATTTCGATAGATTTCTACATGTGCTTCAACTTTACTGTGTTAGAATTTTGTTGTTTTTTTTTTTTTCATGTACTGCTTTTTTTACCTGACAAGAATTTGATGATTTTCTCCGTGCACTTCAGCCTTTTTCATGTCAAGACTTTATTGGTATTCTACATGTACTGATGGATATTCTTGACAATATTTTGGTGATTTTCTCCGCATGCTGCATGTTATTACTGAGAAAATATTTTTTTTTCTATTGTTCGTGTGCTGTTGGTTATTATTGGCGAGAATTTCGTTGGTTTTTTTTAGTGTGCTCCTGGTTATTCATGATAATACAATCAATCTGTGCATTTTTTTTCTATAAAAGATAAGCAAATGTACTCAGAGATTCGTTTAATTTGTGAATTCATGTTAACAAATAAACTTTAATCAGCCAGAGATTATACCACCAAATGTTATTACTTGCTTGATTACTATATATCCAAATATATGAGAAACGACAACTTTCAAGATGGTTTCCCCCTCCCCTTGAGTTACAGCGAAGCACCTCCTTTTTTCGATCGTGAGTGAGCATTCCACATCCCACAAAGAAACTGTTTTGAATTTTTTACATTACAACTAATAATGTCTGATACAATATATTTTTTCCTGATGTACATGAGAGTTTAAAATTGATAAATAGTGATTTAAGCAAATTTTTGTGTTCACTCATTTATTAAATTGAGAAAAATATGTAATCGAAGAAATATTAAGTATATTGTTTGTAAATGATTTTAGTCGACTTTTTTTTTGTTAATTAATTTACTTTGTCTCTCCCTAGATAATCTAAGCTTGTCAAGGTGATATTAGTACAGCTTCATCGCTGGAAAAGAAATATATACTATTTTATGTGTAAAATCTTTTCTCTCTGTCAAGGAGGCGGCACGAGTCTAAGAACGAAGTGTGTTCCTTTTTTGTTTCTCTTCATGTGATGTATTACTGTGTTCCATAATGAAGGAATGAATGATCCTTTCTTTCTAAATATAGCATTCTGTGATAGCATTCGCAGAATTGTGATTTAAAGGGCTGTCAGTTGCGTGGTGATTTTAGAGAAATATGCAGTGTTTTATATTATTCAATTATTATTAAATGCATTATTTTAATGTGTTTCACTGTCCTATGTTTACTGTTTCAGGAGGTCCACCTAGTCAGAGGTGAATCTGCGTTAGTGAAGCGAGATAATTGCAATGCTTGCTAACGCTTCTAGTGCAGTTTTGTCTCTAAGCGCAGGGGGCTTGGACTGGCGTGCAGTCATCTCGTAGTGCATATGTTAAGTATGAGATTTGTGTGGTATCCAGACATCAGACCTATGGTTTGGGAGAAATGAAGATAATTACATAATAAAATGTTCTCGCATGCAAGGACTTGCACATGATGTTTCATATCTAAAATTAACTTTGACAAATTTTAATTTTTAGCTCCTTTTCATAAACAGATGTAAGTCTTGAGTGGTTTTCAAAATATCGTACTTCCTTCTGAAGCCATGCAGGGTGTATGTATGTATGTATGTGTATGTAAATAACTAAGTGTCTGTATTTCATGTGCAGTTTTTTCATAAACAAATTAGCATCTTTAGCAGTTATTTCAATCAATATTTCTAACCTGAAGCTGCGCACTTCGTATGTGCGGTCTCCTGCCATGAAAATAATGCCTTGTGTAATAACAATTTTTTGAGGGGTGTGGGGTGTATGTTTGCTTAGTAAAACTGTTGTTGTTTTTTGATGGATGAAAGTATTAATTCTGAGTCGTTGAAGGTAACAAGGGCGTTCAGAGGCAATCCGTCAGCCCAATCATAGTAAAGACTCAAGTGTTGTCCGCTCGTTTTGCAGTATGGTTTCTGGTACCATCCAATCTACACAAAATTTAAATATTATGTGTTTTAATATGTTGCCTTTGTAAATAAAAGTACATTATGTGGGCAAGTATGTATTTCATCTCAGTGTATGCATGCGCACGCATGTGTGTGTAAGTGTGTGCGTGTGTGTGGTAGGATGGTTAAGTCTAACATGTAAATAAAACCTGTATGAGATAATATAATTATTTGAATTTCTAGATGCAGTAGTAGCATCCTAGGATGAAATTTCTACCATAAGGTTTAAGGGAAGTATATATTTTTTGGTCTTACAGAATTTTAGTGTGATGGTGAAGCAGCATCATTGTATGAGGGGAAGAGAGGGAGATGTTTTATTTGACCAATGAAAAGATAGCTTAAGGAAAGTTTCCTTAAATGGTTGTGAAAACAGGTTTGTTCCTGGAACATCAGCAAAATGTGTTATTCTGTGGATGTTGAACTGATTGTTCGCAATGAAATTCTAAAAATTTTTAAACGAATGTTGGTCATAATAAATGTAGAATAAATTTTTAATGTTTTAGTTTTGTAATGTGTTCTTACTTTTAATAAATGTATTAAACTTACCCGATTTATTTTTTATTTATTTCCTTACATATCTATAATGAATATTTAGCTGTATGTTCCTCGAACTCAGCTTGAGTGCTTCGTAATGACACTTTAACGAGTCTGTTGCGGTAGACCATGACTGCTACCTGAGCGCCTCATGGCGCCACAAAGTCGGGCGACTAATGGATCTGTTGTGACATGCACCGTCAAGTCTATTGTTCGGGTCCCCTCGGCACTGCGAGACGACATTCCTGAGTGATGAGTCACGATGCATGAAGTGCCTCGCGACCTAATCTCTAATCACCTAGGTCATTAGTGGTTTTACCCGAGAGTGGTTTCCTATGTTAAGTTATTACCTAAATTTCTACCTCCCACCCCTCACAGACCTGCTACAACCTGCACATGAGTCATGTTGGGTTTTTCCGAAGACAATGGTACTTCCCCTCCACATACTATATTCCTATTGGTATGTTCGGTAAAAATACTATGTTCCTAATGGTTTTTCCAAGAACAAGCAGGTCCGCGACTATAAAAGGCCGGGATTAGCTGTCGGAGCTTCATTGTGTTCTTGGAGTTCGAGTGAGCTAGTTCGTGTGTGAGTTTCGCTGCTACCACGATTTATACCGCCAACGCTACTTAGTGTTCTACAGCTCCACTTCATCGTTTTCTGAGGTATGCTACATGTTTCGTTAACATTGAATGTTTCTCAGCTTTTTCGTAGGTTATCAGCTAACTAGTTTTTTCTCTGTACACTTATGTGTGGGTAACCAGGAATTGTTTAGCTTAAACTTTTAACAGTACTTTAAAATTCTAGCATTTTTGGGTTGTGCATTAGAGTAGTTTTGAGGTTATGTAATCAATCATTTTTAGTTAACATTGAATATTTTTCAGCTTTGACTTTTATCAGTACTTTCAATATTGTACCATTTTTAGGATTGTACATGAATGAAGGAGTAGCTTTGAGGTTATGTTTGTAACTTTTTTTTATTTAGTAACATTGCTAACAGTTTAGGTTAGTAAGCTTGAGGGCTGGAGTTTTGAGGTTATGTTTGCAACTTTTTTATTTAGTAACATTGCTATCAAGTTAGGTTATTAAGCTTGATGGCTAGAGTTTTGAGGTTATGTTTGTAACTTTTTTATTTAGTTACATTGCTATCAGTTTAGGTTAGTAAGCTTGGGGCTAGAGTTTTGAGGATATGTTTGTTTTCATGTAACATCTAGCTACATTGTATTCTTAATTCTTTTTTTATAGTTCTCCGTACGTCGAGCTTCCTTCGCGTGTTCTGTACGTTGAGACCGGACTACCGATTGTCGAGATGGCATTTACCGCGCAGAAATGTCGTTTCTGCCCTGCTACCTTCACGGCAGCTAAGAACCGCTACCGGCACGAGCGACAGTGTGCCGAGAACCAGCATCGTGACTACCAGCAGTGCCACCTATGTGGTAAGATGGTCGCACGCAGCGACAAGATGCAGCAGCACCTGTCAACATGTACTGGTGCTGTCGCCACGACATCAGGCACCCGGTGTAGCTTCTGCTATAAGGCCTTCACCCGTGCTGATTTCGCCAGACTACATGAGAAGTCGGCTTGCGGTCTTAACCCTAACCGCATAGCACATTCCTGCCCGAACTGTGCTAAAGAGTTCGCCAGGGCTGACAAATTGAAAGCCCACATTAAGGTGTGCAAGGGGCCTGCTCCGCCTCCAACAAAGAAGCAGAGGATGGCAGCAGTTAAGCCAGCAGTACTGCCTAAACCAACGACCAGCCGAACAAATGTGGTGACCGGCGCGGGTTTGGCCAATACCCATGGTTTCATCACCGCCGAAGTGGGATTCAAGGGCAACTTGAAGACTTACGTTTCTGTAAACACGTCAAGTTCTGCCAAGGACATTTGTACGTACCTGGACTCCATCAAGGCAAAAATAATAAGCCAACTTGTTGAGGAGATTGAAGAGAATGGACCACTGAAGTTTAATGTCGTACTTGAGTGCGACTACGAAAAACCCGTAGATGCCAATGAAGACAAGAGGGCCTTCAAAACCATGAATGTTCCCCTCTACGCAGTTCATGAGGTGGAGGAGGCAGTTACCGAGTCCATCTCCAAGATCTGCAAGGAGGAGGAAGATTACATGGGTAAGGGGTCCGGATGGACTTTGTCGGCCGTTAAGCGACTTCAACTCAGAATAAACAAGCTCGATCCACTCCGTGCCAGCTCCTACATCGAATTACCTACTTCCATCAAAGACAAATACGCAGTGATCAATCCGCAAAACCTCGAAGACCACATGTGCTTCAAGTGGTCAATTCTTGTCAAGTACGTGGAAGGTGAGCATCCTGAACGTGTCAACCAGCGCTACCATGACTTGGAGGGGAAGTTCAACTTCAACAACATTGACTCCCCTACTCCAATCAAGCAAATACCGCTGCTTGAAAATCAAAACCACGGAGTCTCCATAAACATTTACAGTATCGACGAGAATCTGAATGTTGTTCCTGCACGAGTCGCTCCTGAAGAAAAAGAACATCATTTCGATCTTCTGCTCTTGGTCAATGACAATTCGTCCCATTTCGCCTACATCAATAATTTTTCTGCTCTGGTTCGGTCCCAAATCACTACACACACTGAGGCTATTCATGTTTGCAAAAGATGCTTCAAGCATTATGATGATCAGGATAGGGTTAGCGGGCTCACTGGTCTTCAGTGTTTGGAAAAACACAGTGAGCTCTGTAAACAGCATGCTGCTGTTAGGATGGAAATGCCCCAGGTTGATGAAAATGGTTTGCCTCCTGTTTTGAAGTTCAAAAACTTCCATCACAGAGATAAGATGCCCATCGTGGTATATTGCGACTTTGAAGCTATTCTGGAGAAAATCCATATGTGTCACCCGAATCCTGATGAAGCATACATGCTGCAGTATCAAAAGCATAAAGCGTACAGCTACTGCATTTACGTGAAAGCAGATAACTCCGTGATTCCAGTACACCTCACTTCTTCACTTCCTTCACAGCCTGAAGTGTATCGCGGTTGTGATGCAGAAGATAAATTCATATCCCGCATTGTGGAGATTGGACATGACGTACAGAAAATATTTTCTACCTCTGTTCCTATGACTCCGCTCACACATGCACAAAACACTGCTTTTCTGCAAGCAAGGTGTTGTTGCTACTGTGGAGGAAAGTTTGGAGGGGTTGTAAAGAAAGTTCGTGATCATAATCACTTCACCGGCGAATTTATTGGACCTGCATGTAATGACTGCAACCTTCTCAGGCGCAGACCGAAAAAGATGATTGTGTTCTTCCACAACCTGGCGTACGACCAGAACTTCATTATCAGGAAGTTGGGGTACGACACTAAAGACATCTTCATCATTCCTAATTCGGAAGAGAAGTTGATAACTTTTTCCAAGAAGTTGCATGATAAGTTCAGCATTCAGTTTGTCGATACGTTCCGTTTCATGAGTCGGGGTCTTGCTTCGCTCGCTGAGTTCTTGCCTGCAGACAAGTTTGTCAGTACTGCTGAGTTTTTCGCTCCTGATGAGTTGGAGTTGGTTACTCGCAAGGGAGTCTTCCCCTACGACTTCGTTGATTCTTTTGCTCGACTAGACGATACTAGTCTTCCATCTATCGATGAGTTCTTTAATATTCTGACTGATTCTGGTATTTCCAAGGCGGATTACTCTCACGCACAAAATGTCTGGGACAAGTTTCAGTGTGCTACTTTGGGGGAGTACGCTGACTTGTACCTAAAGACGGATGTCCTGATTTTGGCGGACGTATTCGAGAATTTTCGCAGTCTTTGCTTGGAGACGTACAGTCTAGACCCGTCACACTACATTTCCTGTCCTGGGTTCGCTTTCGATGCGATGTTTCGCACCACAGGAGTACAACTCGAGCTTCTGACAGATTACGATATGTACATGTTTGTGGAAGCAGGTATTCGTGGGGGTGTAGCGCAAAGCATCAAACGTCATTGTGTGGGTAACAACAAATACATTCCTGAGACACATGATGTGTCCAAGCCATCCACATATCTACAGTACATTGATGCAAATAATTTGTACGGGTGGGCGATGTCGCTGCCGCTTCCAATTCGACATTTCAAATGGTCAGACACATCTATTGATGTCATGACTATTCCAGAAAATTCTCCTATCGGGTACATTATCGAATGTGACGTGGAGTACCCTACTGAACTCCACGAAAGTCACAAAGACCTTCCGTTTCTCCCCATCAATCAATGTCCGCCTGGCTCCAAACAATCAAAGCTCATGACAACACTAGAAATTAAGGAACATTACATTGTACACTACAGAAACCTCCAGCAAGCAGTATCACATGGGTTGATAGTTACTAAGGTACACAGAGTCCTCCAGTTTGAGCAGTCGGCGTGGTTGGAGCCATACATTAAGCTCAACACCAATAAGCGCAAGGCTGCAGCCAACGAATTCGAGAAGGAGTTCTTTAAGCTCGCTGTAAACAGTACTTTCGGGAAACTGATGGAGAACAAGAGGCGGAGGCTCAAAATGGAGTTGGTTCAAGAAACTGGTGTGTCGTCCATCCTTCAAGGACCGCACAATGTATGAACCGAACTTGACTCTAGTCCACCTGAACCATGAGACCATAATTTTCGATAAGCCAATCTATGCCGGACTCGCAGTACTTGATCTCTCAAAAACACTCTTGTACGACTTCCATTACAGCACAATGAAACCCAGATATTCAGAAAACATTCATCTGGCATACATGGACACCGATAGTTTCGTATACGAGATACAAACCGATGATTTCTACCATGACCTCAAAGCCGACCCTACACTCATGGAGAAGTTCGACACCAGCTGCTACCCTTCCGACCACCCTTGCTTCTCCCCCATCAACAAAAAGGTTGTCGGAAAGTTTAAGGATGAGTGTGGGGGGAAAGTGATGAGTGAGTTTGTCGGTCTGCGGGCCAAACTGTATGCATACAAGTGTGGTGACAAAGTTGAGAAGAAGGCCAAGGGTATCCAGCGGTGCGTGGTCAAAAACCGCATAACATTCAGTGACTACCTGGATGCCCTGCATGATCACCACACACGACGGGTAGCAGTTAGGGCCATACGCTCGAGGCAGCACGTGCTCTATAGTGAGAGCACAAATAAGCTGGCCATAACGTGGGAGGATGATAAGCGTCGAATATGTGAGGATGGAATCCATACGGTTCCCTACGGCTATGTTGGAGATGAATTATCTGTTGTATAGTTCCAGTCTTTTTGTTGTAAACAGTTTTCGTTTTTGTATATAGTTTCTGTTTTGTCGTGTATAGTTTTTCGTTTTTTGTTGAATAGTTTCTGTTTTTTTTATAGCTTCGTTTGACTAGTATATTTTTCTCTCCTTGAGGATTTTGTTTTGTACAATATATTTCTTTAATTCAGTAAATATAATTTTACCTACATATCGCTTTTTTTTAATTCATGCCCTATATTCCTCAAGGTACTTATACTTAATTTGATATCGTATAATGATCATGTAATTAGACACAAACACCTAAGATATCTGCTTCCATGCAGCTTTTAAATACGAGAACGCAAACACGAACTCTAAGAAATGATATTATACACAAACACCTAAATATCTGCTTCCATGCAGTTTTAAACACGAATACACAAACATTAATTTATTTAGTATGTTTGCATGTATGATAGGACTATGAAAAAAATTCTGGTCCTGAATGAGATACTACTGTGGTATACATTTGTCTTCCATTAAATTTAATTTATTTTATATTAAATTTATTTCTGTAAAATTATTAGCATTCGCAACGATGAGCTGGTTAATTTAATATATAATAATGTATATTATTATAAATATTATGACTTCAGGAAAAAAATTGAAGATTTTTTGTCTATAAGGCTCATATTAGCTCTGTCACGGGTTAGAAACTCGACCGTAAACATACATACACTGAGGTACTTTAGGATGGTTATGACGACATCTTGATTTCATCCGATGTCGGACTCTCATTAACAAGATGGCTGCCTCCAGCAGACAACAATGGTATATATTTTTTATTTTAATAATAAATTATTTTAAAGAATGCGGTGTAACGAAAAATCGTAACAGTTATGAGTGGGGTGTTCGATGACGATGTCATTGTAACAGAGGAGTGGGGTGCTAGATTGTGTATTCATAATGTAGAGGAGTGGGGTGTTCGATGCGTAGGTTTTTTTTAATTAAAATTTTATTAAATAAAATATTTTTAAAATTTTGATTATTTAATTTTTTATAAATTTGAAATTTTTTTCATTAAAGTCGGATAATAAATAAAGATTTTCAAGATGGCGGACGAAACTCAAAATGGTGGAATGATCTAGAAAACAAAATGGAGTAATGTTCTAGAAAAACAAAATGGCCTCCAATTCAAATGTCAAGGTCAAATCCAAGATGGCCGCCGGAAGTGATGTAATCCAAGATGGCCGCAGGAAGTGACGTAATCCAAGATGGCCGCCGTGGCTCCCCGGCTCCCCCACCCCCCACCTCTGTCCCCATACATACTATAATTACCTACTCACATATCAACAAGGACACACTTTGAACACACAATGGACACAATATCGTAAAAGACACACAATCGGACACACACTCGTCAAAAAGGAAGCACAATTGAAAACATACTCAAAGAAGGTAGCACAACTGGTAGCACATCCACAAAAATTACACACATTTGTAAGAACATTCATCTCAGAGGGATATGTTCTCATCAGAGAGATACGATCTCGTTTGTGTAATGTGATCCCAGCAGTAGGATACAATAGTACAGTCTTGTCTACTCGCATTTAACATAAAGGGCGTACATTTACACGAACTTCAAATGAGTAGGATATGATTTTATCACTAGAATACTATCGCCAATTTACGGTAGGCCTCAACTGCTCCAACTGTCTTTGACCCCAACAGACTTTGTCTCTAACTGCACCAACGAAATTTGACCACATAGCCACAAGATTATGAATCTACAAAGCTACAAGTGGCCATGAACCAACATATCTATGAGATTCCGAAGCTACAAAAGTATGAGTCTACCAGACTATGAGGCTACGAGGCAACATGACTAAGAGACTTAAAGTCTACGAAACTACGAGGCTTCATTTCTACGAGACTTCTTGGCTACATGGTTACATGGTTACGAGGCTACAAGCTTTCAAGACTGAGAGACTAATAGACTGCAAGGCTAAATGGCTATATGGTTGCGAGGATACAAGCCTACAAGGCTAAGACACTAATAGACTGCGAGGCTACATGACTATGAAGCTACAGGACAACAATACTTCGAGGCTACGAGCCAACAAGTCTATGAATCTATGAGACTACATGTCTACAAGACTACAAGCCTAATAGACTCCGTTGCTACATGACTACGAAGCTACGTGGTTACAAGGCTACAAGTCTTTAAGGCTCCATGGCTACGAGCCTGCATGGCTACAATACTAAAGGGATACGAGGCTCCAACTGTGTAAAATAGCTCCATTCAGCTGCATGAGTTAGTTTATTGCATTAAAAAAACATTTTGCAAGTAGTTACGATTCTTGCCAACAGTTGTCACCACATGCTGTGATGTACAGGCAGTCGCTCTTTTATGTGGGATGCGAGATGCTCAATCATGATCGCAATAGAAGAAGGGCTTCGCTGGACATCAAGGAGAAGGAAGTTCTTCTTGCATGATAGCGTTTCTCAGCTGTCTCAAGGCACAGTATTCATCTGAGTAATGAATATTATTTTTTGTCGTAAGAACACCTGATAAAAAAATAATTTAAGTGCTGATCTTGTACCAGGAATTCAGTGTGCCAATAATTATAATTTAAAAATAGAATAAAAAATTACAAAAAATTCTGGTTTGTTGTATAACTCAATCCTTGCTCGACAACGGAGAAGTTCACGAGCTGGCAGAAGCTGTTTTTGTATTTTTATTATTTTTTCTGTGATTTTCTGATATTAGGGAAAAGGTGCGTTAGTTTTCTCCGTGTGCTCCTGGTTATTTCTGTCAATATTTTGATGGTTTTCTCCATGTGCTCCTGATTATTCCTGTGGTTTCTGAGAAATCGATCTTTGCATTAAAAAGTTTTTACTTAATGAGGCATGCAATTTTTTTCATGTTAAATTAAAATTGAGAACTTCTGCCACTAAATTACCCAACTAAAAATATTTTTTATCGGTTACCAATAAAAAATAAACTTCCATTACTCAGTCAAATAAAGCACTTCTAGCATGCAAGACAAACTTACTTCTCCTTAGTGTATAGCGGAGCCATCCTTCTCTTCCGATCGTTAGTGAGCATACCGCATCCCGCATCTCACATAAAAGAAATAAATATTTTTACCACAACACAACACGAGACATCTGTTGGCAAGATTCGGTACTACTTGTAACAAGTTCTTTTGCATGAGATAAATTAACTCTCGCTGATGAAATATTTAAAAAATTCTATTTAAGTAATGGTTCCAATAAAAACTCTTAGTAAACATCTGATATTAGTCTCAGTAACTAATATGGATCCTCGTTCGGTGTCTGCCGCTGTATCGAAAGGATACATGTGTAAGTTTTTCAGCAAGGAATTTTTCTTGAGAAAGAATAGTAGACAACACAACAATAATGACTGTGTTAAAAATTCACTACGAAATATGTTAAGATGTGTTCGTTGTAGTTAGTCATTTACGCGAAGAGAGAGCTTAAAAAAACATGATGAAACTTGTTACGCTAAGCCTGCTTACATGCTACAGGACAACGATGGATCTACTAATATAAAGAAGATTGTTCTGCATTACATCGATTGTGCTTCTTCTTTGTTATTGTGTTTCCGATTGTGCTTGCTTTCGTTGATTGTGATTCCAATTGTGCTTCCCTTTCGTTAATTGTGCTTCCAATTGTGCTTCTTTTTCGTTGATTGTGCTTCCAATTTTGCCTGCTTTCGTTGATTGTGCTTCAGATTATGCTTCCTTTTGGTTGATTGTGCTTCCGATCGGGCTTCCTTTTCGTTGATTGTGCTTCCGATTGTGCTTTCTCTTTGTTGATTGTGCTTCCTCTTTGTCGATTGTGCTTCCTCTTTGTCAAATGTGCAGACATAAATACGGTAATAACATAAAAAAAAAATATTGTAAGGTTCCAGGCCTTCAGTGTCTCAAAAAAATGGAAACATAACAATGATTCAATAAAATGTATGGTCTAGAAATATGTTTCAAAATGTCAAGTGTTATACATCATTTTAAACATCATGAAATTTAGTTGTTTTTTTAATAAATTGGAAATTTTGATTTTTTCAATCAAAAAAGGTACTCGCTCCCCTGCCAGCAAGTCTGCTATATGCGCAGCTATAATGTTCTAGGCGCGACTGTACTGCCAGTTATGCCTTCCCTCTTCACCCCACAAACATACTCTCTCCCAGAAGGACTACCTTCAAAATTTCCAGGAACTGAGGGCATGCAATAACTTACTTGACAAGGAGTCCGTAGCCTCGCATTCACGATTCCACTAAAGTCGCGCTCTAGCTGCCAGCCTGGTCGGTCGAGCTCCCTCTTCGCTACAACCAAGATGCCGAACCCGCACCGAAGGAAGAGAGGGAAATACCGCGGCTACAAGCACCTCGAGCAGCGCGACCCAAGTCTAGAGGCAGACTTCGGCACGGATGTTTTGCCGATTCGTTCGCACTGCGGCCAACTTCTCACCTTCTACGAGGCCATGTACGAGGAACATATGCCTGCGGACATAGGTTTTCCGGCCTTTTGCACCAAGATCACTTGGAACGCAACCATCGAGCCGGAGAAACTGCACGAGCATATCCTCTTCTACTTGGAAGACTACGACAACGAAGATCACCAAGTTGAAGCTGATGTCGTAATGACACACAGCGCACCAGGCATCACAGAAGCGCTGGTGTATCTGCGGGAGGCATTCTGTATGGACCGGCTCCAAAGAGTAAGAGACTCCAGATACCGCATACGTATCTCCCCCCCGGCTGTTCGCATAACAGACCCGGTGGCCTACCTCTCGTGGGGCTTGTACTGGGATGTTGTTAAGTGCGAAGAAGCAGCCCGGTGCAGGAACAACAGCACCAACGACAGCTGACTCCAGTCTACTGAGTCCACAACAGAGGTGCGCGATAGCTGCACTCAGACATACTAAACAACGAGGCTACGACACACCTCGTGTCAGTCATCCGCCCCAGCTGAGTGGAAACACTCTGGCACCCAAACAGCCGTTCTCACGGCAGTTGAATGTACCAGCACTGACGTCACACACTACAAAACAGCTGCCGACACCGAGAGCCCGCCCAGCGACACAGGCCGCCCCTGCCAAGAAGAGGGAGGCGACCACAGCTGCGCGGCAACCACGAGAACAGCCTGCTGCAGAACGACGCCAGCAGCCTCCGCAACTGAAGAGAGTGCCCTGGCACTTTGTCGTCCTCCGGGGCGGCGGAGGGGCCGGGGTGCCGACTGAAGAAGTGGAGTCTGCACTGCGCGAGGCCGGCCACAAGCCAACCAAGTGCTGGCGCATCCGCAGCAAGGCAAAAGGGCGCCCCACCGGCCTCCACCGAGTGGCTTTTGCCACTTTAGAAGAGGCCACTCTACTCCTGGAGGCCGGACTCGTCACCCAGGGCGCCCACCTCGCAGCTGAACCAGCCCACACCACACCGCAGCTCCCCAGGGCCTAGGGCAACACCACCGAGACTCAAGGCCTTCCCACCCTGTCGCCTGGAGCCCGTAACTTCACGGGTAAGAGGCCAAGGGAGGGTTGGTTTGGCAGGCTCAGGAATGTGTAACGGTCAGTGCACAGCTACTTGCCTTGACCGTAGCAGGGGTATTTCAGCGGCGCGTTGTATGTTACTTTTAAATACTTTCGTCGCGAGTGAGTATAATAAATGTGTCATGGTATACAAGTTTTGTGTTCCACAATGTCGTGGAAATTATGAAGGTGGTCCGAAAGTTCACGTCTTCAAATTTCCCGACCGTGAAAATAGTAAAAACGCGTGCACGGGAACACTTAATACCCACAAAATATTCCAGGGTAAGTTGTGCATTAATTCTTTACCGTATTTATTTGCCGATAGTGCTAATAATCAGTTAGGGATTTTGCCTTTTGTTAATCCGTAAGTGTTTTAATCAATCTGGTTTTAAATCTATAAAACGTACAACATTCGTAGACAAATGGAATTACATTAAAATAGTATTCAGCAATAAGCATGATTCTCTACCTTTATTTTCCGCATAGTAAAATTATTCATTAAAACGCACTTAATAAGTAATAATAAATAATATCACGCCATGTCCGAAACTGCATATTTTGTATAAAACATCATGTGACCCAATTTTCAATAAAATTATTTGAAGACGCATTTTAGGGTTTATTATTACATATATTTTGTATCTAGAGATGTAAATAAATTTAAGTAGGTAATCTCAAAACTCACGCTGTGTAATTTTTAACCTTCGGAAACACGCGAATATATTGTAATATGTTTAAAAACAAATGAATCGGGAATTTGAGAAACAACATAAGTCCACATTTTGGCGAAAATGAGTTACGAACAATAACAGTTTGTTGGAGGGTAGTTGTACATGCTAGCAAATAACCACGTTAGTCCATGCAATCATTGCATAGATATAGCCTTCTCTAGTTGCTATGTATTTGAGAAACAACATAAGTCCAGGACTTATAATGTTTCTCAAATACCCAACTCAAACACCACAAAGCACCAATTTTCTTGATTCCCGTATAGCCGTAGATTAATTTTTTCTACGAAAAAGGTGATGCGACGTAGACGTCGCATTTCAAAGGAAGCTTCTTCAAAACCATCAAGAGGATGTACATATGTATACGAGATATCAACGAGTTCAGGAAAACATCAAATATGTAAAACAGCTTTCTGTAACATACATGCTATCTCGGAGGAACGTGTTCGTATACTCTGTAAGTTGCTCTCTGAAGGTAACAGTCCACATGATATGCGTGGGAAATCAATCCCAGGTAATACCAAATCAGGGTTGGTAATAGATGCTATTAAGCAGCATATATCCTCTTTTCCAGTTTAAATATCACACTACAGTAGCAAAGAATACCACTACTTAAGCGAGAAGCTAGACGTCAAGATCATGTACTCGCTCTTCCAAGAGAAGTACCTGAAATGTCAGCTGCAAACTATCGCTTCTATCTGAAAGTTTTCAGAGAGCATTTTTCTCTGTCGTTTGGACAACCCCAGGTATATACATGTGCGACTTGTGAGGAGTTGGATGTAAAACTTAAAAGCCTCTTTTTAAACCAAAAAGCAAAGAAAGTAGCTGAAGCAGAAACATGTGTGCAATTGCGTCGGGATTATAAATTTTCAGCAAAAATGAAGGAAATCAGCGAGATAATCAAAGCTGATAAAATGGGTGATTTGGGAGCCATTTGCATAGATTTCATGCAGAATTAACAGTTGCCTTGCATTCCAGTCCAGGAGGTGTTTTATCTTAGACAGTTTACCATCAGTGTTTTCTGCATACATAATCTCAAAGATGGCAATGCAACTTTATTTGTGTACCATGAGGGAATTAGAACAAAGGGGCCTAATGAGGTATGTTAATTTGTTTTGGAGTTCTTGAATACTTCATTGAAGGGAGTCAAAGAGTTGTACATATTTTCTGATGGGTGCAGCACACAAAATAAGAACCATACATTCATCAGAATGTTGTCTGCTTTGACTTATATTAAATGTTTTAGACATATCGAACATTACTTCCCAATAACAGGACACTCTTTCCTGCCCTGCGATAGGGATTTCTCAGTAATCAAGAAAAAAATCAAGAAGTACGACAGAGTGTAGACCATCAAGGAGTATGTTGAGATAATTGTAACTTCATCCTGCACGAGATCCTTCACTGTTGTAATAGCAGATTCCATCAGCATTCTCGACATCAAGCAATGGTGGCCCAAGTATTTTAAGCGGAATGTGCTGTCACAAGAGTCCTATGGAAAATCTGTGCCTAGAGACCAGAAAACAAGCTTCAAACCAAGTCAGTTCATGCACTTCAGTTATGCAAGTGACAATGCTGGACTTTTTGTGGCACGACCATTCATTGATTCCCTTGTCAAGCACCATTTTAGGGTTCTAAATTGCACCCGTACGGACCTTTTTCTTCCAAAAAACATGGTCTATTCTGCAGTTTGCATCCCTATCAACCAGAACAAAATAGATGACCTCCGCAAGTTGCAAAACTACTTGCCACACACAGAAGATTGCCAGTCATTCTATAATGAATTATTCTTGTGGCCAACATGTGTAACAGAAGTAACGCAAAACCAGCATAATGATTAACCACATCAATGTAGACTTTACCGCATATCATCAGAAAATAGTGCATTTTGAAGAGGGACATGTGCATACTTATTAATATTAAAATGTGATTTCTCAGTGTTAAAGTTTGTGTAGGCCGCATATACAAAGGTAGATCTAAAAACCTACATCGTATAGACTTTCTCATATCAGCAAGATAAGTGCATTAGGGACTGGATGCATTTATATTCATATAATTATTGGTATTTTTTTATGTTCTTAGTAAAATTATAGTATTACTTTGTGTAAGAAAATAAATATTATGTTTTGTGGAATATTATGACTACCTTAAAGCAAAAATAGCACATTTCAGAACAATATATTTTGAGTTTATGTAGGAAATTGAGAAACAAAATAAGTCCAGCATTTTTAAATATAGTTTTTGGGGGGTGGTAAATACAATGTCTTTCTTTTTTACATTAAAGAGAAGTAAATTAATGTTGTAATGTATCCATAGTATCACATATACATATTTTGCCACATGCCATTGACTATTACATTTTATTCACTTTCTGTAAAATCTGTTGTTTGTGACTTATGCTGTTTCTCAAATACTTGATTCAAATAATTTCTTGTAATGGTCGCAAGAAATATTTAAATAATTGGTAAATATTGCAGTTATCTTCTACTCATCCTTAGAAATAAATTTTAACATTTGTCGTAATAAGTCCATTTTGAAGCATTTATAAACTTTGTTAATTTGTATACATGTAGATGTATGTAAATGTTTACTGACGATGGCCAAGTTTAATTACACAAAATAAAATTTTTATACAACAATTAACCATTTCGATCACGGCCTTAAAGTACCAAGCATTAAACTCTGAATTCGTAGGTTTGCTTACAGTTGTTATGTTTTTGTTCAAATGAAAAATCTCTCTATTGATAACAATACTATCGCCCACATGCATAAAATATATCTGAGTCGGATATTAGCATAGACATTTTATATAAAAAGACAGCAGAATCCTTACATAGGCTGCACAAATACATTTTGCCATGCCAAATTCATCATTGTATCTTAATATAAGCTACATAATTTGCTATTTTATATACGTGTGCTATAATTCATATCAAGTTAAACTACACTCCATGAAATCGTTCTAATTGTAGGAACTGTCAAAAGTATACTATACACCCAGCATATAAATTAAACATGTGCTATGAGAAGCATTTAAGTTACTTTTAATTTGTTTGTTCTTACTTCCCTTGATACATGTATATTATTTGTCTCGGTTTAGTGTTTAAATATGTTGCTTCTGTCAAAAAATACAGCACTAATTTTTTTGCTCGTGTGTGTGTGTCAAGAAAACGATTTAATTATTCATATAATTTTTTTTTAAATATTTATAAATACAACTTTGTACGCAGTATACCAAGACAACTACTGCAATGTGTATAATAATCTATAATATCCTCTGCTGATTTAAGTGAATGTAGTAAAATTTCGTTATCAATTATCATAATAGTCGTGCTTAATATTATGAGTAACATAAGAGTAGCGGTGGAACGCAAGGGCGGGAGAAACACGCTCACGCGAAGAAATCAACGTCCGCGCGCCACGAGTCTACCGCCTCCTGCCTGTGACGTCACGGACATGTTGTAAGGCCTTGAGTCTCGGTGGTGTTGCCTGGGGCCGCACCGAGCTGCAGTCTATTCCGCGCGGTGCAGTGTTGCAGTTGGCAGAAATGCTTACTGCAGTTCTGAGCCGCCCCAGGTACACAGCGAGCCAGCCGTGGGTCGAGGGGACTAGTCCCTTCCGCCGGCCTAGCCCTTTCTCCCGTTAAAGGGAGGGGGTCAGCGGCCCACGGTATCAGGAACCTCGCCTAACAGACAACACGTAGAAATAACAGTAAATTAGTCCAGCCATTGCCCACAAGCAAAACAAATCACCAAGTAAACAACAGATAATAATATCACAACCTGAGCAGCTAAGGCCAACTGCTCAGCTTAACCTAATATTCACCCCTCTCCTTTTAATCTTAAACTTAAAGGGAGCGCTGGATAACACCACGAGTTTAAAGTAAAGTCACCACATGAAATTAAATTTAAATACACCGGCCAATTGCATTCACCACTGCTTCGCACCATTTTAGAAATCGATAAACAAAAACGCCACAACAAAATTTATATAGGTCAAACCAGGAGGTTATGGGTCACAAAAAGGCGAACTGGGACTCCTCCACGGGCCTCGGGGTTCGATGCCAAGTCGCGGCACTCGGGCCCCTAGGCCCACACTGGCGATGATGAAATCCCTGTCAGTCGGACGTGAGTCTGCTTGGGGTTGCTTCATTAAGCAATTATTCTGAGCCTGAGCCACGATTACAATGCAAATTACAGCTGAATCACAGGACCGCGCAGACCAGTCACCTTATATATCGGCCATGAAATCACTACTAAACGAAATTGAAATGAACAAAACTAAAAAAACATACATTTTCTAATCTAAACGACAATTAATTATAAATGTTAAATAGTACTCTTTTGTACCGAAAAGGATCGTGGTCACAAGAAAAAGAGATACAGCAAACATGTGATACTTTAAGTTTGGCAGTCCCACAAGTAAGTATACTTTATCACTTTTCACTCATGAACACGAGGCAAATATTCACTAAATCTCGTTCAGTATGCAAGGATTGAGCAGGTGCCTAAACAAAAAAAGGCAAAGTAAGTTAACACCATAAAGTTATGTCACCCTTGATATTATGATACAGAAAATATGAACACATATAAAGAAATTTATATTTAAAAAATACTAAGGAGGTTAGTGTGCAATTTAAATTTCCTTGGATGTGCTACTTATGAGAAATAATTTAATTATCTAAAAAAAATTTTACTGCTTTTTTGGAAATGCATTAGAAAAAGAGACACCTCGTAATAAAAAGCTTGACCGCAATAAAGAGCGATGAAGAAGAAAGAGATATAAATTTAATGTAGTCCAAGCATATTTATTTCCGGCGCAGAAAACTGATTAACTGCAACGATGATTTAGACAACAGAATGATATAGAATCATAAGCTGCTTGTAACAGTGTTTAGTATAATACGCATTTTATTCAAGAATATTGCGATATTAATTTATCAAACAAATCATGTCGTCTTCAATATTTTTAAATAGTTTAAAATGTCTTTATATTACTGCAACCCCAAAAAATGACAAAAAATGGTAAATGGCGTCCATACCAATATATATATATATATATATATATATATATATATATATTCATTTGGTAAACAGTATTAAATACATGTTTCAATACATGCAAGGATTCTTATTCTTTTGAAATATTTCAGGAGGTTCAAAATTTCAAATCAAGATAACGCACAAACTCAAAGAAATGTATACAGCTATACACAGTATACTTCTTTTGGGAAATAGATGCCAAAAATATTTGTTTGTAGTAGACAAGCATAATTATGTTCATTTTAAACTTACTTATGAGATTTCCATATTTAGAGATCGCTACATTGCTCTAAGTTATATATTTATATGTTCTACCTATGTGTGTTCTAAAATATAAAATGTATAACGATCTTTAAGAACTAGATATCAAACACGTTTTTGCAAAATAACGCGATTATTTTTACAAGTACTAACTCTTCGGAATACATTCCAGCTTAATTTGTATATCCTCGTAAGCAAACAGTTACGATTCCTTACAAATTTCGCAAATTTTTGTAAGAAATTTAAATCATAAGTGCCAAAAAAGTCAAGATCCCAACAGTAAATAAATGTTGTGTGAGTTTTGCTACGACACAAAAATATTTTCTGCAAATTCAACACAAATTTTTAATTAATTTAAATGTTAACTGCCTGCAAAATAAAAATCCCAAAATGAGACATGTATCATAATTATACTGAGACAGATCCAGCACACTTTATCAAAACTTTCCTCATAATCATGTCATACATGTTATAACAGGAAACAAATGTACAAGATAAAATTAAAAAAAAAATAAAACGTAAGTTTGAACATTTTTGATAATACAATTTTTTTCTGTAAACAACGTTATTCATTAAATAAAATGTAAATATACGAACAAACTCAAATAACATTAATTAAAATTTACTATTTGCCAAAATATATAACTGGAATGTTCATGGCGGCAAATGAAAATATACACACAATTTTTTCCATAGCTCTAAGCACTAGTAAAAAAACCGTTCTTTGCTCAAATAATTTATAAAAATCTCATGATAGACAGTTGCCTGTAATTATTATTTTTATCTTTGTGGCAGTACATTACGCTCACTTATTTACAAAACAAATAATTTTTACTGTTATTTTACTTGCAATTCTTTTCTTTTGCTTCTAAAATATATTTTTGGTCTCTACCTTACTTTTTCCATGCAGCTATATATTAATTCAAGCATAAAGCATTTTAAGTAGAACGTGTCAGCTTTGGTAGCATCTTGTTCAACCAAAACACTTCATCTTTAAAATTTATTTAAAAAAAAATTCATTACTGTTGTACGCCAAGAAATCGCAATATTGCTTGATTGAAATGCTAAGTTGTCCCTAAATTTGATAATAGAAACTGTGCTGTTTCATACCTCATTGTAAAATAGACTTTAATATTCATGTCAATAATTACAGGTTTTAATAAGATTGTAATTAAAAAAGTTGTGTTTTATGAAACAAAGTACGAACTGTATTATGGTTAAAGCCTGGCTAGTGTTATTATTTTTAGATCAAAGGCTGTTTAATATGTGTTACTTTTCAGAACAGAATTTATTACGTTATTAAAATGTATGTTGCATTTTTTTGGAAAAGCGTTAAAATAAGTACTTGGTAATATTGCTTGACCCGAAGAATGTATTCACAGCAGGGACATGATGCTATAGTATATTTATACTTCTAAATACAGTCTCAGTTTTGTAATTAATAATTATATGCACGCTATGATTAAGTGTAAAAAGTAATTTAGCATTTACTCATTTATATTTACTGCTCAAAGGCTAGTTTATTAAACAAATGACTGATAAATAAATTCTTGTCTGCATCTCTCAACAAGAAAAATAATATCCTGATAATCGGTGCGTACAGCTTACCGAGTTCTAGGTGACATCGTCATCAGAATAACAGCTACAATAACAGATGGTGGTATAGCACTAATATCATTTGTATCAAAACGTTTTCAAAACACTGTAACGAACTGCTGCTTTTTTCGATTGGATTGGACACTTAAATACTTATGATACATATTAGGTGGTTGAAGATTAATCACATACACCCACTGTAAACATGGGCGTAGCTAACTTAGTGTTAGAAAAGCTGGCAAAATATGTTTTGGAACATGACACATGAAAAAAAACTGAAAAAGGAGGAAACACCAATATACCTATGTGGGGTCCGACAACCACCTGCGTAGCGAATTTCGTTGACATGCCTCAGCAAAATTTTTGATCTCGAGATTCAACACACACAGGTTTGCTAAATACATTTATGTTTTAAAATACTCCACTATAATTTTTTCATGTCTGTGAATTCGTTTTGTCAATACAAATGGGAAAAAAGTGTCGCAGACAGTAAACAGAAAATAATGAAAGAATAATTTGTAAATTTATTGATCCTATTTAAGAATCCAAGAAAAAGTCAAGAAACTTTCCCGCGATTCGTAAAACCTTTTATAGCCATGTTGTTTAAGCAGGAGTTAAATCAAGTTTCAGCAGACCATTACGTTATCTATCTCTATTTGGTTTATAAGTTACATTGCTTATGGGAACGGCTTACACATTAACTAAAACTATAAGCGCAAAAAAAGATTAAACGTGGCCGGTATTCCAACCCGCAACCTCTTGCACCATAAGCTGTCGTTTTACCGAGTACACATTATAATAGCCAGCTCCAGTATGCTTATAAAATTGCATTATTAAAAGTAAAGCTGAACATTCATAACTACAACAAACAACAAAGTAAAATACCAACTGAAAAAAAGAATTCAACATTTTGTTAAATATGTATCTGGAAATAAGCTCTCGCCTCTAAATTTGTAGCAAGACATTGCAATAATCAAATTGCAAAACAGAAAAAAGTTTAATTTTACATTATCAAATTAAATTCACATTCGGGAAGTTATTAACTTTAACATATTTCAAATTTTTTCTTCGACACAATTCATGCACATAAAATATGAACGTATTACTAAAATATTAAACTGTATTGTTTCACGTAAAATTGAAGGTTATTTTATTTCTGTCATGGACGAGAAGCCCGAGGTTTGCGCGGAATTAGTTTACCCATTAATTTTTGATGTTAAAAACATAAACTCGGAGAGAAAATTTTATACATAAATTAAAAATTGCATTTATTTCAACAAATTTCACTTCACCTTACTTCTTCCTAGTAATGCTCCACTCTGACCCTTGAACTTTGACAAGTGTTTATTTTGTGTGACCTATCTTCAAGGTCAGACAGGAGGCTTCTGCTGCCCGTGGGAGGAGGGGGGATAATTCTGCGTGGCCTAACGGCAGGGGGTGCCAGTGGGGTGCGTACAACACAGACACAACTACTGTACAGTCCAAGAGAAGAGTGTTGTAGTCAACTAACATAAAACAAAAAAACAGTTCGATAAAATATACTGATCTTATATATGTTATTATGTATTGTAATGTTGCAAATTTTTATGTTAATAAATACAGGTCTTAAAAAAATACCAAATATTATTTATTCCTGTACTGTTTGAATCTTTTCACTAGTTATAGTAAGCCGGGCTGCTTGTCGAAGGTGCTTAAAATGGTATTAGGAGGCTGGTGACATGTGGCGACATGTCTGATTGACAGCTATTTGGGCTGGGAAGGGTCAGTGTGAGGGGGAGGGAGTGGGTTTGCTGATGTCAAAGGTCGTACGTCAGTGGTGCGT
Source organism: Bacillus rossius redtenbacheri (assembly GCF_032445375.1). Lineage (NCBI taxonomy): Eukaryota > Metazoa > Arthropoda > Insecta > Phasmatodea > Bacillidae > Bacillus > Bacillus rossius. The sequence goes on from NC_086331.1 coordinate 66,317,935, forward strand.
GCTCTTGGCACATATGTGCGGGACTGGAAAAGAAAGTGTAGATGGGTGGGGACAGTTGAACCATTTCACCCTTAGGATGTATCATTCCTAGTTATCAACAGAGCTAGTAAGATGTTTTGTGCCTGCTATTAGGAGACTTTTGAAGAGGAGTCCTATGCGAGCTGGGAATAGGCTAGCGAACAGGAAGAAGTTCTTGCGATTGACAAAGACGAAGAGTCCAGGGAAGACATTGCATATGTACCTGTGAACACCACCACTCTGACTGTGGAAGATATTGTTGCTGTGGTGAGTGTGATATTAGGCACATATCGCGAACTATCATCTTTGGAGCTGTGTGTGCGAATAGTTGTGTGGACAGAGTATTTTAAGGCTAGTATGTAATATACTGCGGGGCGGGCTATTGTGTAGGGGATATAGGTAACGCCTTCTGAATGGCAATGTGTTAGCGAGAGTAGAAGATAGTGTGAAGGTGTGTGTGTTTTTTTATTAAATAATTTTAAATATTTTTTTTTTTCATATTTTATTCACTTCGAATTCTTGTCAAGACTTTTCAAAATATACTATTTTCATGTAATTTGAATTAAATATCGCAGAGGCAGTAATGGCTGAGGTGAGTATTGTAACTGTATCATATACACTATAGCGATCAGACAACAAGTTAAAAAATAAATGGTTATGTGTTGGATATGGTATCTCTCTTGGAGAGGGATCGCATCTAATACTCTACAAATGTGAGTCGTAATATTCGGTTGTAGCACAATATTATCGTGCACGATTAAGGCTGCATGTATTTTTTTCTTTTATTAGAAATTTTAGGAAATGGATATATACGGAAACATAGAAAATAACTTATCACATGCAACTTTTTAAATACGAATATGGAAACATGTTCATTCTTAGAAGTGTGAAATGTAAATATATATATACGTAAACATTAAAATATATGCTTCAATGCAACTTTTGAAAACGAGTACACAAATATGATCATGCTTAGAAGAGATAATTACTTGTGGGTTAGTACTTTGAAACGTTTCTGGTCCTGTAACGACTATGATGAAGTAAATAATTTACTATTTGTTTGAAGAAAAGTTATGAAGTAATTTTACTATAACCATCGTATCCGCAACGACGAGATGATTAATTTGATATATGATAACATATATATCGGAATATGAATATAAATATTATATATTATGTCTTTAAGAAAATAAAGTGTTAACAACCACCATGATAAAAAATAACTGTGGATTATGTGGATTTTTTTTCTATAAGGTTCATAACAACACTGGTAGGAAATAGAATCTAGACCTTACATACATTGTCGTAATTTAGGAACCAACACTAAATGATGATATGTATCAGATGAAATCAAGATGGCCGTCTTTAATAAACAAGATGGCTGCTTATATATATTATTTTATGTGAGAAAGGTAAAAATATATGCAAAAATTGGAAAATGTCTGCTTCCATGCAGCTTTTAAATACGATTAAGCAAACACGATCATGCTTAGAAGAGATTCTTACTTTTGTGAGTGAGGACTCTGAAAAAAAGTTGGTCCTGTGACGACTATGATTGACAAAATAAATAAATATTTGTTGGAAGAAAATTATTGAGTATTATTACTACAACCATCGCATCTGCAACGACGAGATGATTAATTTGATATATGATAACATTTTGACGTCGTACCGACGCTACCCTTAAGCCGGTTTCACCCGATCAGTGGCAGGTTGCCCTTTCGGAGCGCATCCTCTCCAAACCCCGGACGAGTCAAGTGAGAGCTCCGCCACGGGACCTAATTCGATGCATAACTTATAAACATAATATAAGTACAATGATCAGTCCCGTTAATTTCAATCACCACCAACACTTTAATTACTTAGTTAATCAATGCGCATCAGTGTAATTACGTGTAAACAACAGTCGTCCACTGACTTATATTTTCAAACAGTTACTTGCTAGTTTGTCATATATCAAGCCCTCAGCAATTAGTTTCCAGATACTAATTTGTAATTAAGTACCTGGAACGATTTTTTTACTTAAACTTATAGTTGTAAGGTGATATAAGTGTCTTGGCGCGCGGCGCGGGGTGGTGGGGGTAGCCCGGAAGCTACCCCGCGCGGCGGCCATCTTCCGGCAGTCTTCTCCAAGCTCAGGCCCGGGGCGCAACTAACGTTCCGTGAGCGGCCATCATCTTTGAATTCAACGATCACTCATTCTGCCATGTGAGTAATTACCCCAAAACTTCCTTTTATTAGCTGCCCACGTGTCCCCGAGCCCTTTTTCCGCGGATCCGGGACTATCCCGACCGGCTTAAAGAGCATCGAGTGCAACTGCGCCACTGGCTCCACTTGCGGTACTGGCCGTCTCCAGTGAACTTTTTAATTAACATGTCGTGCAAATGCCTGCCGGTATCACGAGCGAATAATTTGTAACGCCAAGCTTCGTAACGCCATCACGCGACCCCCCATGGTAACATACGGCACTGGCCGCCTCCAGTGAACTTTTAACCCGCAAGACTGCCGCGGAGTTAGATCGTAGCGTAATAATTAATTAGTGTTTTCATTGGGTAACCCGGAACTTGTACCGTGTACCAACGTAACTTGTCATTCGTGAGTAACGACTAATAAAGTTACTCAGAAACGTCCCCGTGTGTAATTTCAGTGTTCTTGTAATCCCATCAGCCAGGCATGCAACCCCCTATATTGCTTAGGGCGTATCCAGCACCAACACAGTAAGTTCGTCGTCATCGTAAGCCGACTTATCTAGCGGACCACGCTGGGGCAGAAAGAACCCACGATTCATCTCATGGTCTAGTTCAGGCTAGCCTGGCGCCCACCGGACATTCAATCCACATACACGTCACTGCAACCCGCTAGATATTCCCCCTCAGCTCCCACAGAGAGACGGGCGGCGGCAAATGGCGCCCCTGCGTGGTGCGTGACAAGAAAAACGAAATCAGAAAAATTCGAAAAATTCGCAGGAAAAGTAGGAAATTACGACGGAGAACGACCATTTTTAGAAAGCGAAGGGCGAATAGTCGCGGGCGTGACGTGGAAGGCAGACAAAGGTTTTTCCACCCCCCACCCCCTCAAGATTCAACATTCCAGCAGGACGTGCGACGCGGGCGGGCGACGTCACACTACCCCCACTCCGCGGCGACCGTTTCGCTCTCTGCTTTGTGCGGTGTTCCGGGCATTCCTCCTGCCCACCGTTCGTTCTCGCTCTTCGCTTCACACAGCCGGCGCGGCAGCCCCTTCCACCGACGATTTGGATCGGCGCGCGCAGCTCCAGCTGCCACCATTATCGGCCTCTGTTATATGCGACAGTCCGGGCACCTAGCTCGCGACCCGGCGTAGCGCGCACGCGGACACGCAACAAAACAGGCACGTACAGTGCGTGTCATCACACGGCCACGCATACGAGACGAAAGTTACGTGTTAACACTAGACATCATGTCATACCAGGGCGGCGGATTACCGGCTAATATGGATTTATTAACCGGACCGGAACCCGCCTGGGTACAATTCCTAAGTGGAAAGGGGAAAACGGAACCCACGACACAAGTTAACAACGGACTCACCGCGCCCGGAGCGACGGCTGTTTGCCCAGCGGCAAATCACGCCGAACACGTGCCCCAGTTACAAGACACCACGCGGTACATACCTGACTGGGCCACGGTGACCACACTCGCACGACCGAGCACTGGCCAGGCGATGTCGCTACCCGAATTCGGAGGGGCCCCACACGAGGACCCAAGCATGTTTCTCGAACAATGCACATCGCGGCTAACGCATAATGGCACACACCCTGCCGAATGGGCGGAGAGGGCCAGCGGGCAGCTACGCGGCGCGGCGCGGACTTGGTGGACCAGGTGGGGGCGCTTCGGAATGCCGTGGTCCGAATTCGCCGACAGCTTTACGCACCGGTTCGATACCGGATGCCCACTCATAGACTGCTCGGCGCAGTTTTATGGGGTTAGACAGCGAGAGGGTGAAGATGCGGAGGCATTCGTAGCCAATAAGATCAGGCTGTTTCGGCGAATTTCGCCTAACCAGGATCCCGCCCAAGCACTGCCAGTCGTGACCAAACTGCTTAGGGACGACCTACAGCCATTCATGCGGCTATACCAAACCACGTCCGTCGTGGACTATGCTCGACAAGCACAGGCCACGGAAAACAACCTCGGCGCCGGGAACCAGCGTCATCAGGCGTCCACGACCCCGCGACGACCTTCGATACTACCCCCACCGCCTCAGGCGACGCAAGATGTTCGCGGGCACGAGGAGCAGTCACGCGGGACAGCCGGACGAGCGCCAGACGTTAGGGTAACCGAAGCCCGGGCCCCCCAGTGCAGGTTAGGTTGCCCGCGCGGCACGTTCCATTGGCACAACGACTGCCCCCGGAGGAACGACTCACCCGGCCCACCGCCACCCACAGCACGACCGGACCCGCCCCCGCAGCGACAGACACCCCCGTTCGCCCCCACCATGTCGGGAAACGGGCCCCGGGGGGACCATTACTGAGTCCCCCGGCCGTGGCACCAGCTGTCCCGCCGAGCGCCCATCAACCCCTACCGACCCTGGGGCAACTGCACAGCCTGCCCGCCGGTCTTATGCGTGTGCTCGTGGAGGTCAACGGACACCCAGCCACCGCACTGATCGACACCGGAGCAAGTGCGGTCTTCGTGCGCCCCAACCTGGTGCCGCCTGGCACAATGCACCCGGAGCAGGGCGAACTACGCCTGGCCACCACCGCCCACACCGGACGGATGATCGGCCGCGCGGATATCAAGGTAAGCCTACGGGAGCTCGACACCAGGGTAAAGGCCATTGTAGTGCAGGATCTGAACGAGGAGGTCGTGCTGGGCATGCCGTGGTTAATTGACCAGGACGCCGTGCTTGAGCTACGTCATGCCCGACTCAACCTGGGCCGGACGGAACGCTACGTGGCTTACGCTATGGGACAGACGCCCGTGCCGGAAGGCACCATCACGACGTTAGCCGACATCCGTCATAATGTCCCTCCACAACACCAGGCCGACATAAACCGAGTGCTGTCGGGACGACCGGGCGTCTTCATGACAACAGGCCCGTTGAGACGCACCACGGTGGCAGAACACCGTATCCCGACCACCTCTGATCAACCAGTGTACGACCCACCACGAGGTTATGGTTTCCACGAACAGCGAGCCATCCGAGAACAAGTCACTGAGATGCTACTGAGCGGCGTTATCGAGCCATCACACAGTGCCTACAACTCCTGTGTCGTTCTGGCCTCCAAGAAGGACGGTACGAACCGGTTCTGCGTCGACTTCCGCCCCCTGAACGCCGTCACTGTTAGTGCCCCGCCCCCTCAAATCAGCGTCGAGGCCGCCGTGGCCGGACTGGGGAAAGCGTGTGTATTCAGCACGCTAGACTTAAAGTCCGGTTACTGGCAGGTGCCGATACGGCGCGAGGACCGGGAAAAAACGGCGTTCACGGTACCCGACGGACGCCGATTCCAGTTCCGAGCCATGCCCTTCGGACTGAAGTGCGCCCCAGCCACCTTCCAGACCATGATGACCAGGGTCCTGGAGGGCTACATCGGGGAGTTCGCCCTGGCATACTTAGATGACGTCATCGTGTTCTCGGAGTCGTGGGAGGACCACTGTCGACATCTGGCGCTGGTGATGGAGAGACTGGCCACCAATCACTTGACCGCTAATCCCGCAAAGTGCCACATTGGGGCGACCGAAGTCGATTTTCTGGGACACATAGTTAGCGAGGACGGCAACAGGCCACAACCGGGTCATCTCCGGCAGATAGCTGAAGCGGAAGTGCCACGCACGCGCAAACGGCTACAGCAATTCGTCGGTCTTATCAACTGGCTGCGAAACTATATACCTAATTTTTCGCAACGGATCGCGCCGCTTACAGACTTGTTGTCGCCCCAGACTCGTTATCGATGGACCCCGCCCGCCCAACTGGCCTTCGACGAGATAAAACAGGAGTTCACCCGATGCCACACACTAGCGCGCATAGACCCTGACCGGCCCTTGGTCCTACAGACCGACGCCAGCGCCCTCGGAACCGGCGCTGTACTGTTCCAGGTCGACGACCAAGGGGAGCGGCAAATAGTGGACTATGCTAGCGCTAAGTTTGGGGCAGCCGAAACACGCTACCACAGCAACGAACAGGAATGTCTCGCCGTCGTGTGGGCGATTAAGAAGTACCGCCCACACCTGGAGGGCCGTCCGTTTACGCTCCGCACGGACAACCGCTGCCTCACCTGGCTGCATACCATGCAGGGGCGGAAGGGGAAACTGATCCGCTGGGCACTGCTCCTACAGTCCTTCGACTTCGTCGTTGAGCACGTGCCCGGCGTCGAGAACCAGCTCCCCGACCTGCTCTCCCGTGAACCCGACACCAGCGAAGGGGTGGTGGATGACCACGACTGGGAAGACGTCCTGCCCCCAGACTACGCCACGGCACGAGGCGCCCAACAACCCGCCTACGCTCAGAACATCGTAGGCGAGGCCACGGACGACGCGCCTCCGAACACGGCCGCCGACGTAGACCGCCGCGTCTTAGAGGCCCAACAGCGATCTCCTGATGCCCACCGCCGTCGGCAATCGGCCGAGAGAGTGGGGCAGACGACCTGGCTCCTCCAAGGGGACAGGATAATGAATAGGTCTCCCGACCCGACGGGAACATGGAGGACCTACGTGCCACCGGAGGCCCGCGAGGCCGTGTTGCTGTTTCACCATGACCACGACCTCGCGGGACATCCGGGGGCAGATCAGACCCACCGGGCCATCGGGCAGTACTACCACTGGCCCGGGGTAGCTCGGGACGTCCGTGAATACATCAAGGGGTGCGAGGTCTGCCAGCAGCGCAAGGCTCGGCGTGGGGACGGGGTGCAACAACAACAACCCCGCCTACCGTCGACGCCATTCCAGACCATCGCCCTCGACGTGATGGGGCCCTACCCGCGCTCACCACGTGGCAAACGGTTCCTGATCGTCATCACGGACATGTTCACCAGGTGGACCGAGGCCTACCCCTGCGGCAACTCCCGGGCGGCAACCATCATCGGCCTACTGACCCGCGAGTTCCTTCCTCGTTGGGGCTACCCCCAATCCGCACTGACGGACAACGGCAGCCAGTTCCTGGGTGCACGTTGGAGGGACTGGTGTCGTGAGGCCCACATCGACCACCACACGACGCCCTCCTACCATCCAAGGGCGAACCCCACTGAGCGCCGGAACCAAGAGCTCAAGATCCAGCTACGACTCCGCCTCGGGGACGATCATGCTCAGTGGGACAGCCACGTCGCCGACGCGCTCTTCTGCGTCCGGAGGCGCGTGAACGCCGCCACCGGCATGACACCTGCGGAGATGGTACAGGGCCACAACCTCCCTCTGCCCGGCGAGTGGGCCACCCACGGCGTCCCCCACCCCGAGGAGCGAGGGGGAGAACGCGACCAACGGCGCACAGCTGAACATGATGCCGCCCGGCAACAGCAGGAACAGTATACCCAACATATCACCCCCCAGACCACCAGGGCACCACCCCCTCTACGGACGGGAGACCTGGTGTTCGTGCGGGTCCACCCGCTGTCCACCGCCCCGCGGAATTACTGCGCCGGACTCGCACCCCGTTGGCGGGGGCCCTACGTTGTCCAACGCCGCGTGGGAGCGACCTCGTACCGGATCAACCTGGGTGGTCGCCATGTCCGGAAAATTCATCGAGACGACCTCCGGCTAGCGGCCGTACCGGGTGCCCCGCCGCCCGATGGAGCGGATGACGACGGCCCAGTGGAACCCCGAGACGACGATGAAACAACTCCGGCCACCATGAGCCCGACGCCGCATGGGATGGGCCCCGCGGACGAGCCCCACCCCAACCCAAATGGAACCCCGGACCAGGCCGTTACCCCTCAAGGGGCTCAACGGGGCACCACGCGCCCCAAGAGGCTCTGCTTCGCCCCCACGACGGCAGGCGAAGAAGGCCACGGAGCTGGGCCCGCGTCTCAGAGGGGCGAGGGGTCGCCTGGCGAGAGAGTAGACCGCCCCCGCCGAAGACGACGCCGCCCTGCTCGGCGTCGGGGCTGTGTCCCCGACCGCGCCCCCGACGGGAATATGACGAGTCCCACAGGCGAAGTCCGCGTGACACGCCCAAGCGACGGCCCGGGAACCAGCACGGACAATCGGCTCGGCACGTCCGGCCCCGGGACGCCAACGCCCGGGACCCCCCCATCCGACCCGGCCACGGTCTTCATGGGCCCCGACGGGGATTCCAGCCGGAGCACGAATAGGCCACGACGGGAGCGCCACCCTCCGACGTGGCTCCAGGACTATGTGCTCGACGACGGCGAGCCAGGCGCCGCAACGCCGCCGCCCGACCCGGCAGCCACTGTCGCGTCGCCCCGCAGCGAACCCGCCGGACGTGAACACTCCCCAAACCGGGAGAGCTCCATCGCCCACGACGTGGCCCTACAAGGGGGAACGGACCGGGATTGGTCAGGCCAGTGTCGAATTACGGAGGCGACGCCGTCGGAGCTCAGGGACCTTGACGGGAACATGTCCGACGCGAACCCCGTCATCACGGAACCAGACGAGCCACTAAGCATTGCTACGGGAAGGCCACGACGGGAGCGCCACCCGCCGACGTGGCTCCAGGACTATGTGCTAGACGACAGCGAGCCGTGCGTCGCGACGCCGCCTCCCGGCCCAGCTGACATCGCAGGGATTGGGGCGGCGTCCCCATGCGCCGCGATGCTGCCTCCCGGCCCCGCTGCCTTCGCAGGGACTGAGGCAGCGTCCCCGTGCGCCACCGCTTCGTTCATCGCGACGCCGCCTCCCGGCCCAGCTGACATCGCAGGGATTGGGGCGGCGTCCCCATGCGCCGCGATGCTGCCTCCCGGCCCCGCTGCCTTCGCAGGGACTGAGGCAGCGTCCCCGTGCGCCACCGCTTCGTTCATCGCGACGCCGCCTCCCGGCCCAGCTGACATCGCAGGGATTGGGGCGGCGTCCCCATGCGCCGCGATGCTGCCTCCCGGCCCCGCTGCCTTCGCAGGGACTGAGGCAGCGTCCCCGTGCGCCAACGCTTCGTTCATCGCGACGCCGCCTCCCGGCCCAGCTGACATCGCAGGGATTGGGGCGGCGTCCCCATGCGCCGCGATGCTGCCTCCCGGCCCCGCTGCCTTCGCAGGGACTGAGGCAGCGTCCCCGTGCGCCACCGCTTCGTTCATCGCGACGCCGCCTCCCGGCCCAGCTGACATCGCAGGGATTGGGGCGGCGTCCCCATGCGCCGCGATGCTGCCTCCCGGCCCCGCTGCCTTCGCAGGGACTGAGGCAGCGTCCCCGTGCGCCAACGCTTCGTTCATCGCGACGCCGCCTCCCGGCCCAGCTGACATCGCAGGGATTGGGGCGGCGTCCCCATGCGCCGCGATGCTGCCTCCCGGCCCCGCTGCCTTCGCAGGGACTGAGGCAGCGTCCCCGTGCGCCACCGCTTCGTTCATCGCGACGCCGCCTCCCGGCCCAGCTGACATCGCAGGGATTGGGGCGGCGTCCCCATGCGCCGCGATGTTGCCTCCCGGCCCCGCTGCCTTCGCAGGGACTGAGGCAGCGTCCCCGTGCGCCAACGCTTCGTTCATCGCGACGCCGCCTCCCGGCCCAGCTGACATCGCAGGGATTGGGGCGGCGTCCCCATGCGCCGCCATATCTATGCAGCACACGTTCAAGTGCTGTATTTGGCTGAAGATACCAAGTGACGTCGGAGACTAATCGGCAAAACCGGGCTTCTCTAGGGGGGGGCGTTTGACGTCGTACCGACGCTACCCTTAAGCCGGTTTCACCCGATCAGTGGCAGGTTGCCCTTTCGGAGCGCATCCTCTCCAAACCCCGGACGAGTCAAGTGAGAGCTCCGCCACGGGACCTAATTCGATGCATAACTTATAAACATAATATAAGTACAATGATCAGTCCCGTTAATTTCAATCACCACCAACACTTTAATTACTTAGTTAATCAATGCGCATCAGTGTAATTACGTGTAAACAACAGTCGTCCACTGACTTATATTTTCAAACAGTTACTTGCTAGTTTGTCATATATCAAGCCCTCAGCAATTAGTTTCCAGATACTAATTTGTAATTAAGTACCTGGAACGATTTTTTTACTTAAACTTATAGTTGTAAGGTGATATAAGTGTCTTGGCGCGCGGCGCGGGGTGGTGGGGGTAGCCCGGAAGCTACCCCGCGCGGCGGCCATCTTCCGGCAGTCTTCTCCAAGCTCAGGCCCGGGGCGCAACTAACGTTCCGTGAGCGGCCATCATCTTTGAATTCAACGATCACTCATTCTGCCATGTGAGTAATTACCCCAAAACTTCCTTTTATTAGCTGCCCACGTGTCCCCGAGCCCTTTTTCCGCGGATCCGGGACTATCCCGACCGGCTTAAAGAGCATCGAGTGCAACTGCGCCACTGGCTCCACTTGCGGTACTGGCCGTCTCCAGTGAACTTTTTAATTAACATGTCGTGCAAATGCCTGCCGGTATCACGAGCGAATAATTTGTAACGCCAAGCTTCGTAACGCCATCACGCGACCCCCCATGGTAACATACGGCACTGGCCGCCTCCAGTGAACTTTTAACCCGCAAGACTGCCGCGGAGTTAGATCGTAGCGTAATAATTAATTAGTGTTTTCATTGGGTAACCCGGAACTTGTACCGTGTACCAACGTAACTTGTCATTCGTGAGTAACGACTAATAAAGTTACTCAGAAACGTCCCCGTGTGTAATTTCAGTGTTCTTGTAATCCCATCAGCCAGGCATGCAACCCCCTATATTGCTTAGGGCGTATCCAGCACCAACACAGTAAGTTCGTCGTCATCGTAAGCCGACTTATCTAGCGGACCACGCTGGGGCAGAAAGAACCCACGATTCATCTCATGGTCTAGTTCAGGCTAGCCTGGCGCCCACCGGACATTCAATCCACATACACGTCACTGCAACCCGCTAGATATTCCCCCTCAGCTCCCACAGAGAGACGGGCGGCGGCAATATATCTCAGACTATGCATATAAACATCATAAATTATTATGTTTTTAAGAAAAAAATGTTGATCACAACCACCATCATAAACAAAATGACAGTAGATTTTGTGGATTTTTGTGGATTATGTGTGGATTGAGTGTGGATTTTGTGGTTTTGTGGATTTTGTGGATTTTTTGTGGATATGATCGCACGCTCGTGAAAGGCGTGTTTCCAATAGCACAGGAATTTCTTGCAAAGCATGCTTTTGGCAGCCTCACAGCGAATCACGTCCGCTATTTCACGACGGTCGAAAACACTCTTTATTCATGTTGCGAAAAAAAGATCTTCCTGAACTCGCAAATTCGACCACACATTCTGTTTACATTACGTAAACGAGAAGTCCTCACCAGCGTGCTCCAAAACCAACTGTTTCAAACGGAAAAATATTCCTCGCGAGCTTGTAAACACGAACACACCTTCTCTTTTTGCTACTAATTATACTAAGATTGGAGGTTCGTACAATTAACAACATTTTATTTAACTAATGTTTTATGTTGTTTTGTTACCTTTTCCGAAAACTAGGTGATTTTGTGATAACTCATAAGCAAAGAGAAAATGAGTTGAACCAAAATATTCCTCCGGCACCTGGAGTCGAAACGTGGTGGGTGTGGTGTCGACCGCCAATTTGGATTATGGTGTCACAGCTGCCATTTAAAAAAATTAGTAAGTATTATCGTAAAAAAATGAAAAAAATTAAAATTTATAAGATATACATAAAATAATTTAAATAACAATTTAATTAAAAAACACACTTATGTCATTGGGTCTTCAGTTCGAACCTAGCGAGAGCGAAAAAAATTGGCGACGGAGACTTCTTCCACGAAAGCCACCGATAGACTGACCTCACACCACCTATGCCAAAGTAGATATATGGCCAGACTGTATGCCTCCACATCCGCCATCTTGTTTTCGTCTACTGTAAGCCACCATCTTGGATACAACATATTATTTTCGTCTACTAAATGGCCTACTGTGTTGTTAATTAAATTTTACACGCAACAGTGCGGTAATTATTTATTACTGTTGCGCCTGCCATCTTGAAATTTGTTCACCATGTTTGAGATCTGTGATTTTTAAGCTAGAATATTAGAAACAATTTAATAATCATCAAAAAATTCATAAATTTATATACTGGCTGAATCGATAGTCCTGGTTTGGTCCTTGACTGCTGCAAAAATATATTTTAATTAAAATTAACAAACAAATGACAGGTTGGAGAAATAAAACACCCAATTAACAAATAAAATATTTATTACATACATAATTTATACTCTACTGCAGAAACTCATGCTAAAGTAAGAAATCTAATAAATATTTAGTTCTGCATTGGCTTGAACTGACTAATTCTTTGCTCCAATCGGTTTACTGAAAATAGAGACCAGCCAGATACTTTTTGTAGATATTCGTTTTATTTCGACAGAAATTTTTCTATAACATGTTAAACAGACTACTTAACTTCGTCAGAAGTGTAAATTGTGGAAGCCGATGTCAGTAGTGTGTAAATGGCGGTCCTGGGACACGGATCCAGGGCGAGGAGCCGGGAGCCGAACCACCATCTAGGATTGTGACGCCACGATGGCCATCTTGGGTGAGTGTGACCTTGACCTTTGACCTTACCCCGGCGGCCATCTCGGATCCGCCATCTTGGATCCGCCATCTTTAAATCGAGCGCCCCACTCACTCACGATGGAATTTTCGTCTGGCCGACATATTAATTTTTTCTGTCCCACTGGAGGCCGCCATATTGGATACCGTCGACTTTGTTTCTGCTGTTTGTTCCTAGAGAGCGCCAGCATCGCTCTAGATTTTTTTCTGTTCCACTGGAGGCCGCCATCTTGGATACAGTCGACTTTGTTTCTGCTGTTTGTTCCTAGAGAGCGCCAGCGTCGCTCTATCTCATCACTTAAGGTCGATGTTCCATTACCTATCAGAGCTATTATGGTCCTTATCGACATATTAAATTTAATTTTTTTATGCAAAATACAATGGAAGCTCTGTGATTCGAACCATCGCAGCTCTGATCTCTAGGTTGGAAAACATACGCCTTTAACCGCACGGCCTTCGTGACATATACCAGACAGAATTAAATAAGGTATATATATATATATATATATATATATATATATATATAACATGCATATTCGGGCTTGTAAATTTTTATTAATTTTAAGTAATAATAGCACCACCTGTTTGAGACAGAACCACCATCTTGTATTAAGACGTAACTGTTGCAATTATCGTTACGGTCGCCATCTTGAAAAGCTGTAATTTTAATGCTAGTCATTATGAAAAACTTCCAAAAATATTGTTAAAAATTGCCTACTTCAAATGTATATTTACTGAAACGATTTCGGTCCTCTGTTCGATTTTCGGCGAGAGTAAACCAGTAATTTATTAATATATTTTAAAAATTCTCAATAAAAAGTAATAAAAACATCTTACACCACTCCCGTCGTTTTGAATTGTCACCACTTGTATCAATCATCGTGAAAGGTGCCATATTAAAAATCTTTATTTATTATCCGATTTTAATGAAAAAATAGTTCAAAATTTACAAAAAATTTACTTGGTTCGAAACAGGTAAGAGAAAATAAAACACAACAGGATAGAGTTCTAGTACAAGCCAGAATGTTTTGTAATTTTTTATCCATTTTTTGGTTTTTTTATTATTATTTTATTTTTATTATTTTTAATTTTTTTCCTGTGATTTTTCTGATATGAAGGAAAACATGTGACGGATTTCTCCATGTGCTCCCAATTATTCTTGTCAATATTTTTATGGTTTTCTCCAAGTGCTTCTGGTTATTTGAGAAATATCGATGTCTGCATGAAGGATTTTTTACTTAATGAGTAATGTCATTTTATCCTGAGTTTTAATCAAATTGTGAATTTCTGCTACTAAATCAACACTGAAAATATTTTTATCAGGTGGATTTCAAAAAATATATATAAAATTACTCAGTCCAATGATAAGTGATAAGATGAATGAGAAAAAACTATCACGAAGGACGAACTTCCTTTTCCTTGGTGTCTAGCGAAGCCTTCCTTCTTTTGCGATTGCTAGTGAGCATCCCGTAACCCACATAAAAGAGCAAAATAAATTTTGACTCAACACAACACGTGAGGACATCTCATTACAATAATCAGGACTACTTGCAACAAGTTCTTTTGCATGAGATAAATTATCTCTCGCTGCTGAATGTGCTGCTGAATTGTAGCCAGTTGGAACCATGAATCTTCGAAGCCTCGTAGCCTTGTTTTGTGTCTTACAATAATTGTATTATTTGGATTTAAAAATGAAACAGCCATTACTCAGTCAAATAACATGCTCTGAAACATCTCAGAAGCACTAACATGCAAGGCAATTTTCCTTCTCCTTGATGTCTAGCGAAGCCTTCCTTTTTTTTGCTATCGTTAGTGAGCATCCCGCATCCCACATAAAAAAAACTAAATAATATTTACCTGCAAGCAACACGTTGAAGCAGTGTGGGCACTGCACAGCATTCCTTCCCCTCCTTTCCCCTCCCCTCTCCTCCTCGCCCCTTCCTCACCAACCTATCCCTTCCTACCCCCCCCCCCCCCTCTTCATGCATTCCTCGCGGTCTCACCAGCGCGCTCTGACGAGTGTTATTCCCGGCCTATATATACCCGGCACCCAAGCATGAACCGGCCCAGGGTTTTCCCTGTGTCTATGCAGGTTTTACCTGGGTCACATTAGCTAGCTTTTAAGCTAGGCGACCAATGGGGCGTCAGTCATGGCGCCAATCGCAGCCATAGATGGCCAGTAAACCCCAATAAGCACACGATGCACGCGCCCTTGTCCCGCATGGTTTAAAACCCGCATGGTAGAGTGTATAGGCTTCGGCCGGAGACACACTTAGGTCCTCCCCTAACCTGGACCCTCCCCTACACACTTAGAATTAACTTAGGCTAGGAAAAAAAAATTATTCCTCGCAGTCTCTCGGTCGTCTGACTCGAAGGCTGTCACTGTGGGACCTGGCGTCGCGTTCTGGTATGTACTCGGCTGTGAAACTTAGCGTCTCTAATCAAGTTTGATGTATTATTCTTGCTTGCCATGTATTGTAATGATTTGTATTTGCTATCACTGTTGGACCCTTCAGGTCAGTTTTGAAGTTAGTTTCTTTTGCTCACGCCGAGTACTGCCTGTAGCCTTGCGTAAATGTTCTGCGGTTGTATATGGGCATGCCACGATGGAATTGGACACTTCTTGTCAAGCCGCGTCGTATTTGTAATTTCTTTCTTGCTGTTGGTTTGAGCCTAGCGGCCCATATTATTTGTGCTACTTCTAACCCTTCGCCAGCTTCCCCACTTTATATCCACATTGTTTTAACTTTGTATGAATGATTGTCTTGTATATCCCGCGGGAATGCACGAGGAACGCATAATTATTGCTAATTTGTTTGTAATCAACTTATATATGCATGTTATATGTTTTGTCTCTATATTTATATAAATAAATTGATATTTTTGCACATGATTTATATTATTTGTTACAGCACCAGCCCCCCATTGCCGTGGGTTTTATAGGAAAACCCCCCCCCCCACCCTTGTTTTCTCTTTTTCAGTTGTTTAAGGCCGATACAACATGGCGTCATCTGTTGTTGAAAAGAAGAAATACTTACAACAATTTCCTTTGCATGAAATAACTTAACTCTCGCTGATGAAAAATTTTAAAAATTCTATTTAAGTAATGGTTTCAATTTGAAAAATCTCAGTTTGCATCTAACATTAGTCACAGAGGTCCCCATTGATCCTGGTTTGTAATCTTCAGCTGAATCGGAAGGAAGCTGCTGTAGGTACTGTAGCGAGGATTTTGTCATGAGAAGGAATGCTAGACGTCCATGAGAAGAATGATTGTGTTAAAAACCCACTACGCAAAATGTTAAGCTGTAATCGGTGTAGCAGGTTGTTTACACGAATTTACAGATTAAAAAGACATGGTAGAACATATAAAGCCAAGCCCACTTACGGGATAGAGGACAACGATGGATCTACTAGTATAAAGAAGAGTGTGCTGGTTGATGTAAATAATATGCGTAAATAAATGCGTGATGGTATTAGCTCACCCGATCGTGACGAAGAACATAAATTGATGGATGCTGATGGCTTCGGGAAGACTGAAACTAATGGAAGTATCAACACCGTTAAAAGTGAGAATACATTCAACCCATATTCAGTAGCTTCTCCATACATTGGAATAATGATGGACACTTAAAAAGGAAGATTTTAGACGATAAAGAAGCTCCAACATCAACGATTTCGAGTTCTTACAGTAATTCGGGTGAAGATTCTGGACCTTGTGGTTGGTGTTAAAGCGGAAGACATCAGAGATTATTATAAACATGCAAGGAAGATGAACGTAGCAGAAGAAATTGATAACACATCATGGGAAGATCCAAACATATTGGATGACTGGCTAGTAGTTCTACATGCCTCTCTTTGTGCAGGAAACTATTCGTGCATCCAAGAAATATCCTTCATACTGAAAGAACTGAAGGAGGCTGGCTACACACAATAATGACTTGGTTTGCCTGCATTTGTATGATGTTGAGAAATAAAATAAATTATTTAAATTACAAAAATGTAATATTTTATTTATTTTATTCTGTTTTCTAAATAAGCCTGTGTTCCCGCTACTGTGCCTATGTGTGTTCATTCATTGTCTACTGTGTGGTTATTCTATTTCCGGTGTGTACTGTGTGTACTATGTGTTCGTTTCGTTTCCTGGGCTTACTGTGTGTACGGTGTGTTCATTCCGTTTCCGGTGTGTAGGTACTATGTGTGCATTCCGTTTCCTGTGTGTACTGTGTGTTCATTCCATTTCATGTGTGTACTGTTCCTATGTTCAGTGTGTTCTTTTGCTGAATGTGTATCGTTTCGTTATACTCGTATTCAAATCTGTAGTATCTTTGAATGTTTACTTGTCCATAATCTCTTTGTCTTTACAAATCTTTTTTCAGGGTTTTTGATCTTCTTGTAAGCATAAAACATGTTACATTGGTTTTAATTGAATATAATTAGCTGACATCGAAGAAGGTCATTAGGTTCGAATAAGACTGGTCTATATGTCTGCTATTTTTATGACCCGGTCTCGCAGTCCGAAGACGTTTAGTCTATATGAATGGATGGCTTTGTACATGAACGGTTTAGAGGTTATTTTAAGTATCGATAAACTAGACTTACATGAAAGGTAATGAGACAGCATATTTAATTCGTCGGACAGGCATATTGTCTTAAGTTGTTTTCGTAGAGTTAATGGTTAATAAACTCAACGATAGGTAATGGGAAACAGAATATTATATTTATTTTATATTTTGTTACACCTGTCACTGGTCAAGAATCGAACTGAGGACAGGATTCCATCGATTCAATATGTAAATTAATGTGTGATTTTGTCGGTGACTTTTGTAATTTTTCCCGAATTTATAGGTCAATAAATACAAATATCCAAAATGGCGGTCATTATGGCTTACTGGAGGGTGGAAGTAGACGATTTGAAGCCTCTTATATGCCTTACCATTTTATTTATAGAAATTTATATTTTTTACATAAAACTAAAATATTATGCATCGCCCAGGGATCGAACCATAAACAGGAATTGATCGAATCAATAATTTTTTAATGAGTTAAAATTTTGATGAATTTTAAAAATTTTTCCCGAATCTGTAGCTAAATAATTACACAATTCCAAGATGGTGCCCAAATTTCAAGATGGCGGGCACCTCAGTAATAATAAATGATAACTGCACTCTAGCAGGTAAGAATTAAACTGGCATGATGGTAATACACTATATAAGACGAGTACTCACACAAGATGGTGTCCGCCAGCAGATGAAAACCAGATGGTGGCAATGTCCTCTAGCAGGTGGTAGCTCCTGGAAGCATGTACTGAACACAAAATTTCGGAACCATGAAGGTCGTCAAGGTAAAATTCAAATTTCAAGGTCAAAGTAAATTTAAAGGTTAAAGTCAAATTTCAAGGTCAAGGTCACATTTCAAGTTCAAGGTCAAGTTTCAAGTCGAAGGTCAAAGTTCAAGGTCAACATAAAATATCAAGGTCAAGATCAATTTCAAGTTCAAGGACAAAAGTCAAGGTCAAATTTCAAGGCCAAAGGTCATTTTCAAAGTTCAATGCCAACAGTCGAGGTCAAAGGTATGGTGAACAGAAAATTACACTAACATGGCGTCAGCACACTCTAGCAGACGAAAACGAGATGGTGGCCTCCAGCAGACGAAGACAAGATGGTGGACATGATGTCATACACGTTGACGATATATACCTTGGTATTGATGGTGGGAGGTCAGTCTGTAGGTAGCTTCCATGGAGGAAGGTTTTTTTTTTTCTCTTACCGGTTTCGAACCAAGGACAGGAATCCATCTAATCAATCAGTATTCTAATTACTTATTTTTTGATGAAATTTTAACTTTTTTCATTGAATTCGGATAGTAAATAAATATTTTCAAGATGGCGCCCGTGACGATATATACCTTGGTATTGGCATTGAGATTGGTATTGGTGGTGGGAGGTTAATCTTTAGGCATATTCCGTGGAAGAAGGAACTGTCATTTTTTATTTGTTGCTCTTGCTGGTTTAGAACCAAGGACGGGAATCGATCTAATTAATCGGTATATTAATAAGTTATTTTTTAATGAATTTTGAATTTTTTTCATTAAAATCGTATAATAAATAAAGATTTTCAATATGTCGCCCGTAACGATAATTGATACAGCCGTGACATTATTAAAAATTTCGGGTGTGATGTAAAACCTTTTTATTAATTTTTAGTGAGAATTTTTTAAAAAATATTTTAATTAATTACTGGTTTACACTCTCGGGGAATTGAACCTTGGACCGAAATAGTTTAAGAAATTAAACATTTGATGTAGGCCATTTTTAATATATTTTTTGGAATTTTTTCGGAAGTTTTAGCATTAAAATTACGGATTTTCAAGATGGCTGCCGTAACGAAACATGTAACGATCTAGAATCCAATATGACTGCTGAAACGAAAAGTGTAACGATTACATCGTACTCAACCAAGATGGCAGGCGTAACGTAATCTTCACCATTTATGGAATCCAAGATGACGATCGTAACGGTATGCGTTTTGGTGGTTTTTAAGTAATATTTTATTTGATTTAAATTAATTAATTTTTTTATAAATTTTAGAATTTATTTATTAAAATCGGATAATAATAAAAATTTTCAAGATGGCGGACATTATGTCATAATAGATGATGATATATATAACTTGACATAAGTGGTGGGAGGTCAGTGTGCCGTTAGCTTCGGTGGAGAAAGGACCTAACGCCATTTTTTTATCTTTGACCTGGCCGTGTTCGAACCGAGGACTCCGAGCTCCATGGTACAAGTGTACATTTAATTTTTTTTTAAGTTTTTTATTAAATGTTTATTATTTGATTCAATTTTTATATTTCTTTATGAATTTTAAAATATTTCCCATTATTCTAACAAAAAATTACTGAGTTTCAAGATTGCGGCCATAACGGAAAATTACAACGGTGATGTCATAATTCTAAATGACGGAAAACAAAATGGCGGAAATGGTGGCAATGACGTCATCCAAGTTGGTGGATCCAAGATGGCTCCAAGATGGCCGCCAAGGCCAATTTCAATGTCAAAGTTCAAGATCAATGTCAGGGTTCAAGATCAAGGCAAAGTTCATGGTCAAGGTTAAAGTTTAAGGTCAAGGTCAAAGTTCAATGCAACAGTCGAGGTCAAAGGTATGGTGAAAAAATACATTACACTAACATAGAGTCAGCACACTCTAGCAGACGAAAACAAGATGGTGGTCTCCAGTGGACGAAGACAAGATGGCGGACATGACGTCATACCAGCTGCTATATATACTTTGGTATAGGTGGTGGGATTGGTATTGGTGGTGGGTGGTCAGTCTGTAGGGGGCTTCCGTGAAGGAAGGATCCATCGTTTTTTTATTTTTTGCTCTTACTGGTTTCGAACCAAGGACGGGAATCGATCTAATCAATCAGTAGTATATTATTCTTTTTTTGATGAATTTTGAAGTTTATTCATTAAAGTCGGAAGTAAATAAAGATTTTCAAGATGGCACCCGTAACGATAATTTATACAGTGGTGACATAATTCAAAATGTCGGGTGTGACGTAATAAGTATCTATTTATTACTTTAATGAGAATTTTTTAAATATATAATAAATTACTGGTTTACTCTTGTCGAAAATCAAACCGATGACCGAAATCGTTTAAGTAACTAAACATTTGAAGTAGGCATTTTTAAAATTATTTTTTGGAATTTTTTCGTAATTTCTAGCATTAAAATTACGGATTTTCAAGTTGGCAGCCATAACGATAATTGCAACAGTTACGTCTTAATACAATATGGCGGTTCTGTCCCAAACAGGCGATGCTATTATTACTTCAAATTTTAAAAAAAATTACAAATCGGAATATGCATGTTATTTTTATATAAACCTTATTTAATTCTTAGTCTGGTAACTGTATTTGGTCATCCGTTCAAAGACGTATGTTTTCGAACCTAGAGGTCAGAATTGCAATGGTTCGAATCACAGTGCTTCCAAATTATTTTGCATAAAAAATCAAATTTTATATGTCGATAAGGACCATAATTGTTCTGGTAGGTAATGGAACCTTATGTGATAAGACAGAGCGATGCTGGCGCTCTCTAGGAACAAACAGCAGAAACAAAGTCGACGGAATCCAAAATGGCGGGCTCCAGCAGAACAGAAAAAAATTAATATGGCGGCCGTGACAAAAATTTATCATGAGTGAGTTGGGCGCTCGATTTAAAGATGGCGGAGTCAAAATGGGTACCAAGGTCAATGTCAAGGTCATCTAATATGGCCGCCTTGACAACAGATATGGACGTGATGTCAGAGCTCAGGCGGCACCACTCACCTCACCCAGAACCCGTGTCCCCGGACATAATGTCCTACACTACTTTCTAGCTTAAAAATTTACAGTATTAAAATATGGTGGTTAATACGGCTGATAAGAGGCCAGACACCACGGTAATAAATACTACAGCACTCTATCAGGGAAAAATTAAACTAATTGGTGACAGCGCCCTCTATCATACGTAAATGGTTTGACGAACTCCATCAGACCACAACCAGACGGTGGACCCAATATGGATGTAATGAAGTTATAATGGCTGGCATAATATCTGCCTTTGATTAGTGGTGGGAAGTGAGTCTGCCGATGACTTTCACGGATGAACGATCCATCACCAATTTTAATAGAATAACCTCGTACTATTCGAACCGAGGTCTCCATGATGCAAGTATGTTTTCCATTAAAATATGATCAAATAAATTTTTATTAATGTTAAATTTTTTCACTTAAAATCTGATATTAATTACGGATTTCTATGAAGATGGCCGTAATGAAAAGTGCAATGTTAGAGAGTGGTGAGTTGGATTTCGAGATCGTGATTTTATATTAAAATTTTCTGCTCTAAATGTTTTTATTAATTTTTAAATATTTCCCCAGTCTTCTAACTTAAAAATTGCGGATATTCAATATAACGGCCTTAACTAAAATAGCAATGTTATGGATTGAGGAGTTCAGTTACAATATGACTGCCGTGTCGTCATAAGCTGAAAAAGGGGGCGTGACATTAGATACGCAATGTCAGACAGTAGTATAGGAATGACGGTCCGAGATCAGGATTCAGGATGTGGAGCCGGGAGCCGGTGTCCGCCATCTTGGATTGTGATGTCACGGCGGCAAAAATTCCTCAAAATTCCTCAAAAATGACTCAAAATGACTAAAAATTCCCGTTTTAAGAAAAAAATTGCGGTTTTCGAGGGAAAAATTCCCGTTTCGAGGGAAAATTTCCCGTTTTATTCCGTAAAAATCCCAGCGACTAGAAATGTCCTGATAGAGGCTTAAACATCCTTAACTCAAGCCTCAGTTAAGCCTCTATCAGGACTTGACCTTGACCTCGACGGCCATCTTTATCCGGGGACTGGCTTCTGGCTGTGGAGCCGGGAGCCGGTCAGCCATATTGGATTGTGTCGTCACGGCGGCCATCTTGAATGGTTGTGACCTTGACCTTTGACCTTGACCTTGACCCCGACGGCAATTTTGGATCCGCCATTTTGGATGATGTAATTGTGTTTTCTCGAACATTCCGGCGATGTGTTTTCCGCCATATTGGATGATGACGTCACCGTTGCAATTTCCGTTACGCCTGCCATCTTTAAATTTATTATCCGATTTTAATGAAAAAATTTCAAATTTATAAAAAAAATTCACTTAATAAAATTTTAATTAAAAACATTTAAAAAAAACATACTTTTACGACACGGAGTTCGGAGTCCTCGGTTCGAACCCGATGAGGACAAAAAAATAAATATGGTGACCGATCCTTCCCCCCGTGGTGGCTGCTGGCATACTAACTCCCACCACTTTTTTTCAAAAGCATATATATCGTCACCTAGTATGACATCATGTCCGCCATCTTGTCTTCGATGCTGGAAGCCATCATCATTGTATCGTCGGCGAGAGTGCGCTGACGCCATGTTAATTAAATTATTATCCGCTAAAATGCAGTAATCATTTATTATTGCTGTGTCACCAGCCATCTTAAAATTTGGCCACCATCTTGAAAATCCGTAATTATTTAGCAAGGAATTCGGGAAAAGTTCCAAAATTCATTAAATAAATCACTCAATAATTTACATATTGATTCGATCCGCTCCTGTCCTCGGTCCGATACTCGATCGATGCAATAATGTTTAAATTTATGAGAAAATAATAATTTCAATAAACCATGTTCAACATTCTTAAAGAGACTTTAAATCCTCTACTACCATCACCCTACCAGACATCAAGACTACCATATTGGAAATTCGTAATTGTAATGCTAGAGATTCGGGAAAAAGTACAAAAATCATTAAATAAATTTGTAATCTATATACCGATTGATTAGATCGACTAAGGTCCTTGGTTCGATCCCTGGCCGATACAAAACAACTTTAATTTTAAAAAAGTATCAGAAAAGTGTAAGGTTCGAGAAATAAAACACCACAAACTCTTTTACACAATTTCTATCCTACTACAGAATCACTTGCGAAAGCCAGCAATCTCATATACATTTAGCCCTGCATAAACGTGCAACGACTACTTCTTAGCTCCAACAGCTCCAAATGCTCCAAATGGCTCCAACAGCTCCAAATGGCCTCAAAAGCTCCAACTGACTTTTCTTTCAACAGCTCCAATGATATTGGGCTTCATTGCTACGAGTCTAAGAGACTACGTGGCTACAAGGCTACAAGTCTAAAAGGATCTAGCTGGTTCCGAGTTATACATGGCTGCGAGACTGCATGACTAAAAGACCGCATGGCTACGAAACTACATGTCTATGAAGCTACATGGATACAAGTCTACTCGGCTCCAACACGCAATGTACACAGTACACACAGGAAACTGAACGTACACACAGTACACACAGGAAACGGAACGTACACACAGTACACACAGGAAACGGAACGCACGGGCAGTACACTCACAGGAAACGGAACGTACACACAGTACACACAGGAAACGGAACGTAAACATAGTACACACAGAAAACGGAACGTTCACACAGTACACACAGGAAACGGAACGTACACACAGTACACACAGGAAACGGAACGTACACACAGTACACACAGGAAACGGAACGTACATACAGTACACACAGGAAACAGAACGTACACACAGTACACACAGGAAACTGAACGTACACACAGTACACACAGGAAACGGAACGTACACACAGTTCACACAGGAAACGGAACGTACACACAGTACACACAGGAAACTGAACGTACACACAGTACACACAGGAAACAGAACGCACACACACAGGACACACACAGGAAACGGAACGTACACACAGTACACACAGGAAACGGAACGCACACACACAGTACACACACAGGAAACGGAACGTACACACAGTACACACAGGAAACCGAAATGTACACACAGTACACACAGGAAAACGGAATGTACACACAGGAAAATGAAATGTACACACACAAAGGAAAACCGTATGTACACACAGGAAAACGGAATGTACACACAGGAAAACTGATTGTACACACAGTACACACAGGAAAACGTAATGTACACACAGGAAATCTGAACGTACACACTGTACACACAGGAAAAAACGGAATGATCACACATATAGTAGCGGAAACACATGCTTAGTTGGAAATCAGGATACAAGAAATAAATCATACTTTTTTAAAATATAAATAATTCATTTATTTTTCAATAGTACACACATGACAGTTAAACAAATGATTATTCTATGTAGCCGGCTTTTCGCAGTTCGTTAAGTATGGACGATACTTCCTCGATATGCGAGTAGTTTCCTCTACGAACAGATGCCACTAACAGTCTTAGTCGGTCAACCAATATGTTTGGATCTTTCCATGATGTGGAATCAATCTCTTCTGCCACCATCTTCCTTGCTTGTTTATTATCAATATTATGATCTCTGTTGTCTTCCGTTTTAACACCAACCTCAGGGTTACTTTCTTTATCGATACAGTGATCATCACAATCTTGATCAGATTTATTTAATGTATCTGGTCGTTTTCATCGCTTCGGTCTCAGGACACCACCACATTCTTCGATCTTGTCAGCTTTACGTTCTGCATCACAGTCTATGCCTTTGTAAACAGCCTCAGAGTCACTGTTGCCATCACCGTAGAAGACAACGTCTTCACCCAGGTTACTGCAGGAAACTCGATATCGTTGATGTCGAAGTGTCTTCATCGCCTTTATGTTTCCTTTTGAGGAGTCCATCATTTTTACAAAGTATGGAGCATCTGCTAAATATAGGCTTGAATGTATTCTCTTGGATGTGCAAAGTTAGAGTTCTAGTACAAGCCAGAATGTTTGTATTTTTTTCGTTTTTATTTAATTTTTTATTATTTTTTTTGTAATTTTATGATATCAAAGAAAACTCGTGGCGGTTTTCTCCGTGTGCTTCCGATTATTCTTGTCAATATTATGGTGGTTTTCCCCGTGTGCTTCCGATTATTCTTGAAAATATTATGGTGGTTTTCTCCGTGTGCTCCTGATTATTCCTGTCTAGACATCTGACAGTTTTCTCCGAGTGCTTCTGGTTACAGATGAGAAATTGATCTCTGCATGAAGGATTTTTTTACTTAATGAGGCATGTCATTTTTTTTCAAGGTTACATGTAATTAGTGAATTTCTGCTACTTAATCAACACTTGTATTTATTTATCAGGTGGAAATTAAAAAAAATATCATTACTCAGTCAAATAATCTCTGAGAAATCTAAGAAGCACTAGCATGAAGGACGAACTTCCTTCTCCTTGGAGTCTAGCGAAGCCATCCTTCCTTTGCGATCGTTAGTGAGCATCCCGCATCCTGCATAAAATAACTAAATATTATTTACCTGCAAGTAACATGTGGCGACATCTGTTGTTGAAAAGCAGAACTACTTGCAACAAGTACCTTTGAATGAGATAAATTAAATCTCGCTGATGAAATAATTAAAAAATTCTATTTTAGTACTATATCTAATTTAAAACTCTTAGTTTGCGTCTGGCATTAGTCACAGAAGCTACCATGGATCATGGTTTGTTATCTTCAGCTGAATCGGAAGGAAGCCGCTGTAGATACTGTGGCAAGGATTTTGTCATGAGAAGGAATGCTAGACGACATGAGAAGAATGATTGTGCTAAAAACCCACTACGCAAAATGTTAAGCTGCAATCGATGTAGCAGGTCGTTAACACGAATTGACAGCTTAAAAATACATGGTAGAACATGTAAAGCCAAGACTACTTACGACATTGAGGACATCGATGGATCCACTAGACTAAAGAAGAGAGATCTGCATTACGACAATAATTTTCCTTGTCGTGAGCGTGATGATATAAGCTCACCTGATAGTGACGAAGAACATAAATTGATTGATGATGATGGCTTCGGGAAGACTGAAACTAATGAAAGTATCAACACCGTGAAAAGTGAGAATACATTCAAGCCTATATTTAGCAGATACTCCATACTTTGTAAAAAATGATGGACTCCTCAAAAGGAAGCATAAAGGCGATGAAGACACTTCGACATTAACGATATCGAGTTCTTGCAGTAACCTGGGTGAAGACGTTGTCTTCTACGGTAATGGCAACAGTGACTCTGAGGCTGTTTACAAAGGCATAGACTGTGATGCAGAACCTAAAGCTGACAAGATCGAAGAATGTGGTGGTGTCCTGAGACCGAAGCGATGAAAACGACCAGATATATTAAATAAATCTGATCAAGATTGTGATGATCACTGTATCGATAAAGAAAGTAACCCTGAGGTTGGTGTTAAAACGGAAGACAACAGAGATCATAATATTTATAATAAACAAGCAAGGAAGATGGTGGCAGAAGAGATTGATTCCACATCATGGAAAGATCCAAACATATTGGTTGACCGGCTAAGACTGTTGGTGGCATCTGTTCGTAGAGGAAACTACTCGCATATCGAGGAAGTATCGTCCATACTTAACGAACTGCGAAAGGCTGGTTACATAGAATAATCATTTGTTTAACTGTCAATAAATGAATTATTTATATTTTAAAAAAGTATGATTTATTTCTTGTATCCTGATTTCCAACTAAACATGTGTTTCCGCTACTATATGTGTGATCATTCCGTTTTTTCCTGTGTGTACAGTGTGTACGTTCCGATTTCCTGTGTGTACATTACGTTTTCCTGTGGGTACTGTGTGTACAATCAGTTTTCCTGTGTGTACATTCCGTTTTCCTGTGTGTACTGTGTGTACATTTCGGTTTCCTGGGTGTACTGTGTGTACGTTCCGTTTCCTGTGTGTGTACTGTGTGTGTGCGTTTCGTTTGCTGTGTGTACAGTGTGTACGTTCCGTTTTTCTGTGTGTGTACTGTGTGTGTGCGTTCCGTTTCCTGTGTGTGTACTGTGTGTACGTTCAGTTTCCTGTGTGTACTGTGTGTACGTTCCGTTTTTTGTGTGTACTGTGTGTACGTTCAGTTTCCTGTGTGTACTGTGTGTACGTTCCGTTTCCTGTGTGTACTGTGTGTACGTTCCGTTTCCTCTGTGTACTGTGTGTACGTTCCGTTTCCTGTGTGTGTACTGCGTGTGCGTTCCGTTTCCTGTGTGTACTGTGTGAACGTTCCGTTTCTGTGTGTGTACTGTGTGTATGTTCCGTTTCCTGTGTGTGTACTGTGTGTACGTTCCGTTTCCTGTGTGTGTACTGTGTGTATGTTCAGTTTCCTGTGTGTACTGTGTACATTGTGTGTTGGAGCCGAGTAGACTTGTATCCATGTAGCTTCATAGACATGTAGTTTCGTAGCCATGCGGTCTTTTAGTCATTCAGTCTCGCAGCCATGTATAACTAGGAACCAGCTAGATCCTTTTTAGACTCAAAGCCTTGTAGCCACGTAGTCTCTTAGAATCGTAGCAATGTAGCCCAATATCATTGGAGCTGTTGAAAGAAAAGGCAGTTGGAGCTTTTGGGGCTATTTCGATCTGTTGGAGCCATTTGGAGCTTTTGGAGCGGTTGGAGCTAAGAAGTAGTCGTTGCACGTCTATGCAGGGCTAAATGTTTATGAGATTGCTGGCTTTCGCAAGTGATTCTGTAGTAGGATAGAAATTGTGTAAAAGACTTTGTGGTGTTTTATTTCTCGAACCTTACACTTTTGTGGTACTTTTTTAAAATTAAAGTTGTTTTGTATCGGCCAGGGATCGAACCAAAACCTTAGTCGATCTAATCAATCGGTATATAGATTACAAATTTATTCAATGAATTTTGAACTTTTTCCCGAATCTCTAGCATTACAATTACGAATTTCCAATATGGTGGTCTTGATGTCTGGAAGGTTATGGTAGTAGAGGATTTAAAGTCTCTTTAAGAATGTTGAACATGGTTTATTGAAATTATTATTTTCTCATAAAATTAAACATTATTGCATCGATCGAGTATCTGACCGAGGACAGGAGCGGATCGAATCAATATGTAAATTAATGAGTGATTTATTTAATGAATTTTGGAACTTTTCCCGAATTCCTAGCTAAATAATTACGGATTTTCAAAATGGCGGCCAAATTTCAAGATCGCTGTTGACACAGCAATAATAAATGATTACTGCACTCTAACGGATAAGAATTCAACTAACATAGCATCAGCGCACTCTTGCCGACGATACAATGATGATGGCTTCCAGCATCGACGACAAGATGGCGGACATGATGTCATACTAGGTGACGATATATATGCTTTTGAAAGAAAGTGGTGGGAGTTAGTATGCCAGCAGCCACCAGGGGGGGAAGGATCGGTCGCCATATTTATTTTTTTGTCCTCATCGGGTTCGAACCGAGGACTCCGATCTCCGTGTCGTAAATGTATGTTTTTTTAAATGTTATTCATTAAAATTTTAGTAAGTGAATTTTTTTTATAAATTTGAAATTTTTTTTTATTAAATTCGGATAATAAATTTAAAGATGGCGGGCGTAACGGAAATTGCAACGGTGACGTCATCATCCAATATGGCGGAAAACACATCGCCGGAATGTTCGAGAAAACACAATAATGTCATCCAAAATGGCGGATCCAAGAAGGCAAATCCAAAATGGCCATCGGGGTCAAGGTCAAAGGTCAAGGTCACAACCATCCAAGATGGCCGCCGTGACGACACAATCCAATATGGCTGACCGGCTCCCGGCTCCACAGCCAGAAGCCAGTCCCCGAATAAAGATGGCCGTCGAGGTCAAGGTCAAGTCCTGATATAGGCTTAACTGAGGCTTGAGTTAAGGATGCTTAAGCCTCTATCAGGACATTTCTAGCCGCTGGGATTTTTACGGAATAAAACGGGAAATTTTCCCTCGAAACGGGAATTTTTCCCTCGAAAACGGGAAATTTTTTCTTAAAACGGGAATTTTTGAGTCATTTTGAGTCATTTTTGAGGAATTTTGAGGAATTTTTGCCGCCGTGACGTCAAATCAAGATGGCGGACACCGGCTCCCGGCTCCACATCCTGAATCCTGATCTCGGACCGTCATTCCTATACTACTTCGGACATATTGTCACGTTCCAGAAATTTCTCGGTGTGGCCGGGTTCAGATTTCTGTCTTTCATGGCGCGAGCTGTGGGCGGGCCGCTGCGCCAATGCGAGAAGCGGCCTCGTTTCGTCAGCGACCGGCCGGCGGTGTGTCGTTTGTCCTCGCTGCACATTCCTCATGAGTCGCGTGGGTCATCGGCCCTCGCGAAGCGGTGGTCTGCTGGCGTAACTAGGTCGCAGCGCGGTGCTCGTTCAGCGGGCTCGGTCCCTGATTGCGAAATTTGGGGGCGGCGGCCGAGGTTCTCTGGAAACATCGGCGGGCTGGGACTCTCTGGAAACATCGGCGAGCCGAGGTTCTCTGGAAGGGTCGGCGGGGCCGAGAGGGTTTATAAGCAGCCGCTAGAGGTTGTTCGGGGCTCACTCAGGGGGAGGCTATGCCCCGGAACAGCACTACATTTATGTAAAGATGGTTGGGGTCGCAGAAGTAATGTTTGAGTTGTTTTTGATGAGGCCGGACCTGAGAAGATGTTGTTAACCTTATGCTAGACGTTAAGTTTTACTTTTGACCTTAGATGATTTAGAATAATGTTAAAGTTAACTTTAAGGACTTAGAATGAGTTTTAACATCGTAGAAGATTTTGATACCCTCTACCTGCTTGTTGATCTAAGCATTTGTAAATAAAGGTCCCCTTTTAGTTCATTCAAGTTAACCTACTTAATTGTAAAGTAACTAATAAGACTGATTGTCAGAATGTCCTTGATTTTATTTATTTAGTTTAATTGTAAAAGTGAATACTTTTGTATGAGTTTAAGATCTCGTGTAATAAACGAACTTTCTTTAGAATTAAGTTTTAACTCATTTAAAGTAATTCTTTCTCTCTCCAGACCTCCTGTACAGGGGGCGGAACCTATTATTTGAAGATCCCGGGTTGTGAATAGTCTTGATTACTACGTACCTTTTTTTTATTGCCAAGCGAGTGTAGTTTTTAAGAGTTACGGATTCCCCCCCACACCCTTCGTATTATTTGGTTTAGGCTCCGAGTATGACCTTTTTACAATTTGGTGGAGTTTGCCGGGAATGACTTCCCGCTACATTTTGTGCAGTTGGCCGGGTATGTCCCACGTTACATTTGGTTGGAAGCGCCGGGTAGGTTCTAGTACTGGTGGGAGACGGAGGTTTTAATGTTAATTTACTGTAGATTGTTTAAGTTTTTGATTTAAAAAGTTCATGCGACGTATTTTGTTAGCCGTATTTTGATGGGTTGAGAAACGTGGTAATTAGATCGGTTACTTTAAGTTTAGGTTACGTTTCTGAGAGATAATTAAATAAGGGTTAATTAAAGTAAATTTAAATAAGAAGTTTTTGGTAAGAATTACGTTAAGTTTTAAGTATGTGCCCAGTGTAAATAGTGAGGCGGATTTTGTTTCCGAAAAGTAGTTTATTTTGAAGTAGCATGATGCGTAATAAATAATCGTTATTAATTAGCGAGTTATTTTAAATCACGAGCGAGGGAACCAGATTATTGAGGTGTAAGTAAAACGAAGTGTTAACGATTTTTTTCAGCAGTACGAGGCAAGTGGACGCGCTGCAGAGCTGACACAAGCCCCGGTACGTGCCTCGACTTGGCGGTGAGCCAGGAACTTTATACTTTAGCAGTTGTGAGACAGTGGCAGAGTGATGACGTCACTTTGTGGCGCGGCCGTGAAGACGTGACCTTGACGACAGCTTTGTGGACGCCGGTGCTGGTAACGTAGATTAAGTTAGATAAGTAGAGTTTAATTCTGTATGTAACTTTGTTTTAGGACAAGAGGAAACTTAGGCAAGCAAGTGTTTAGTTATAAGAGAAATTTTGTGTGTATTTTAGGCTAAGTACGGGAGAATGATGTGTGTGTTTGTGTTAGGCTATCTGTTGAAATAATTAGTTGAAAGGAGAAAACCGCGTAGGATGAAGAAATTTAGGCAGGGGGGCAGGATACCCCAGCTGCATTTGTGATTTTGGAGAGCAGGTTGCCCACGATAAATAAGAGGTATTAAGTAGTGGCTATCCTGTACCGGATACGATTCCACTGTGAAGTTGTTCTTGTCGGGTTAGAGAAGCACGAGGACAAGTGTTGTGATGTTTACAAGATGCCCTAGAGGAAACTGAGACATGTGAAGAGTTAATAGTTTTTTTTTTGCAGCGGAGAATTAGGGAAAATAATTAAAAGAGGAGAAGCCTAATAGCATACAGTGATGCAGTGAAGCAGAGTGTATTAAGATATATGTGTTGATGGGATTAATTATGTAATGAATAATTTATTTTAGGATATTTTAGGAATTCAGGAAACCAGTGGTAGCACGCGGCGGATGTTTTACGTATTTTTACTATTAATGGTACTGTTGTTCTGTTTACATTTTAGGAATAAAAAGTTTTGGTTTTGGTTAGTCAGTCAGTCATGAAGTTACCTAGTACGTTTTACTAACTTTTAATTAAGTAAATTCTAACTCCGGTTTAATTAATTTTGTTAATTATGTCACAATTAATTTTTGTTATGAAACTGAGATTGTGTGTGGGCTATTGGTTCGAGAATGATGGTAAACCTTGTATTTCTAAGAAATGCTTGCTGCGTGGGAGTAAAGACACGTGGTCAAGGAGCTGGCTTGCTACGTGCGACGGGAGCGACACGCAGTCGGCGACTCAGCTGTGCGCTGACCTTGAGCGGCAGACGGCCTGGGGTCGGCACGTTTCGGCCCGTTTCGGCAGTTTCCGACCGGCTGGACTTCAAGAGATGGCGCAATGTCAGGCTGCCTTTCGCTCCGAGAGCCAGCAGTTCGAGCCGGTTTACTGGCTCGTCTGCCCACTTCTGTTTTAACTGTGGCTGCCTGGGCAGCTGTGGCTGGGCTGACGAGTGAAGTCGCCCGCCCCTGGGGGCGCTTGCGCCCCTGGTTAATAATAACCCAGGAGTTCCCAACCTTTAAATGCGGGCCGCAAGGCCCAAGCACCCAACTCCAGCATGGTTGAATTTTCAGCCCCTCCAACTCTTCTTACCTGGACCCTTCTTCCTCTTGTCCAGTAGTTACCTGCTTGCTTAATGCATGTTAATTGATCCCCGCATGAACCGGCCCAGGGTTTTCCCTGTGTCTATGCAGGTTTTACCTGGGTCACATTAGCTAGCTTTTAAGCTAGGCGACCAATGGGGCGTCAGTCATGGCGCCAATTGCAGCCATGGCTGGCCAGTAAACCCCAATAGCACATGATGCACGCGCCCTTGTCCTGCATGGTTAAAAACCCGCATGGTAGAGTGTATAGGCTTCGGCCTGAGACACACTTAGGTCCTCCCCTAACCTGGACCCTCCCCTACACACTTAGAATTAACTTAGGCTAGGAAAAAAAAAAAAAAATTGGCACAGCAGTGGCGCAGACAGATAATAGTTTTATAGTTATTTCTTTTTTTAATGTTTTGGGCATTATTGACCATACAGTCTATTGTTATTTTTTATAAGTAAAAATTAGTAATGTTGAGAACAATAAGTTTAACAGAATTTATTTATTTTTCGTCATAATTATTTTTGTTTTGGCGATAATTAATTTTTTTTAATTTTGAGTTTCGGATCACTAGGAGGTACACTGTAAAATGGATAAGCCCTGAGAAAAGTGTGAGGATTTATTATTTGGGTGTTGAGGGAATTAACTCCAAGGGAAAAGAGAGGTAGAATAAGTGTTTTCTTTAGTGTGAGAGACCCTAATGTGAGGGTTTTTGTTATTGTCCAGCCAGTGGTGCTGAGCTGGGACAAGTTGAGGTGTTGTGTCCCTGGGAGAGTAGGGACGAGATAATTGTAGCGCAGACCCATAGGAGATGGGCTGGCTACAGGATAAAGGGTCGGGAGAACCCTGAGGTGTTAGTGGTATGGGGCAGGTGATCCCCAGTGTAGTACCGAAGTGGTTATCCTGTATGGGATAAGGTACCACTTCAATAAATTTTGTTGGTGGGTGTAGAGACCCCTGTGTACGAGGTTGTTAGTGGGCCTATAGCAGATAGGCACTACAGTGAAATTTTGTTGTTGTTGTGGAGGTAAATTCCCTGGTTGTAAGTAAGAAATTGTGTTCAAGTTAGGAAGAAGGGAAATGCGAAACATTGCTGAAGTAAGCTAGTGTACCTGCCTAAGTATCAAATTGAGTTTTAATAAATTAATTTATGAGAAATTTTATTCTGTTAGTAAATGATAAAAAAATAGTTGTGTGATGCAGAGGAAACATTTTTTTTTAATAATGATTTATTTTGTTGGTGCCTGGTACTTATCAGTTTTGTAAAGTAGTGTTTCAGTACCCAGTCCAGTGGAGACCTGTAACTGACTTCATGACTTGGAAGACTGGGGATGGTGTTGCTGATGGCACTCCAGGGAGGACCTGATCGCACCACCATTACATTCAGAGGCAGCAGAGACTGTCAGGTTGAAAGGAAAAATGAAGAGTAAGAAGACGTCTTCATCATTTCCAAGGACCACATCCCATTCAAGAACTCTATAAGGTCATGTAAAATTTAATTTATTTATCTTGTCACTTTTTTTAACGCATTTTATAACAGTGTGGATTAGTAGTGTTTATTTTAGACTGGAGAAGCCGAAAACAGAAGCAGAATGGCTATAACAGTGTTTGTTTATTTTTGTGAACTAATTTTTTTTTTCAGTAGGCCGAGGCAGAATTTATTTTTAAGATTAAATTACATGTTTCGTGATTTCGTAGTAATAATTCATGTGTACCATTTAATAACTTTTAAAGTAGAACAATGTAAGGATTTATTTTAATGAATTGAGGAGGTAATGTTTTTTTTCTTGGTTATGAGGTTTTAGTGAATAATGTTAGGGTTTAAGAGTATCTTAATTTTCTGAGAAATAATTAGGAGAAGACTTTATTCAATTCTAATTAACAGATTTATGTTTTAGGGTTTTGGAGCTAGAACTTTTGTTAAAAGGTGTCAGAGTGACACAAAGTGCGTATTTTATTAAGTATAAAAGTTTTTATACAAAATAGTGAGAAAAAGTTGTTTTGTTTTTGGTTAGGCCTATAAACTTTTCCTTGACAGTCAAATAGATTTTTCTATATCTGTTAAGATCGTTCACTGATAAGGGATGAGTAGGCTGCCTTTCTCATTTATTATTTTATAAATTTAAAAAGTTTAGCAAACAGTTTTTATTACAAGGTTTTCAAAATAATAATTATGTAGATAATTTCTTTTGTATTCAAGTGACGAATTTTATTTTGGGGTCAGCATGGAATAGGTTTGCGATAGGGGTGGGACCTGGCCAGTCTTTCTTTATCCTTCCTACCATGGTATCGAAATTATTAAAGCATTTCAAGAAAAAGAAAAGTTGCAGTCAAGGGTTGGACTTAGCCATCGTTACTTTGTTTCCGGCGACAGTGTGCCATTTTGAACAGTGTAGGGCACAGTTATAGTGATTAAATATTTATCTTGAAGGAAGATAGTTGTGCTATAGTATGGAAGAGCTACAGTTGTTATTCCAGGAGCTGATGTTGTAGAAGTTGGCTCTGGTCAAGAAGCCAAAATATGTATTTTCTTCTGGACGTATTTGTCATTAGTGTTTGTCTCTAGTGGGGTAGCTGGTTGGGCACCACTGAGAGATTGTCTTGGGTGGGCAGTGTGACTGCCACCTGATATAAGAAGAGTTTGGGTTGGTCGTGTGAAGAGACCTGCACCCTAGTGACTTCGTTTTGCAGTTGCTGTGAGATGGTACTGAGAACTTTAAGCGATGTTGAAGTTAGGGAACAGCTATTAGAGATCAAGTTCCTTTCCTTGAAGTCGATCCTGTGGTTATCATTCCTACTGTGTTCCATGTTTAGGTTCTTTTTAGGGTGGGAGTATTACTTGATGATTTATTTTGTATTCTGGTTAAGATTAATTATTTATTTGGTTGGCATCCAGTACTCATCTCTGTCAGTTACGTTTTGCTAGAGCATTTAAAATCAATTTGAAAACTAGAATAAAATGTTAATAAAATCTCTTATTATTTTGTAATTAAATAAAATTTGAAAATGGTTTTCCTTGTTGTACTTGTGTTGGAATAGGAGCCTAAAGAAAAGGCTAAGGAGTGTTCGTTGTTGTGATGTCACTGTGTTAATGTCTTGTAAATGTTGTTACAGAAGTCATCTCCATTGGATGTGATGACGACGCGACCTTCGGAGCAGAGGTTGGCGGAGAAGTATGCTGCCCTGACATCCTGTTGTGTTGATGTGGCTGTGCCTTCTCTTCTCGACAACCTTTGTTCAAGAACTCGCGTCGGACGTAAATCAGCTAAGTAATTTTTGTATTTGTAACAGGGGACATGATACTTAATTTATTTTAAACAGAAAACAGTATTGTTACGGTAGGTTTAAATTATATATAAGAATCAGGGGGGAAATAATGTAAAAGAATAATTTGTTCGCAGAGACGGACATTTAGAGAAAAATCATTGTAAATTTAAAATGAATTATTGTTTTATTAGGGCCCCCTCATTGTAATTTGTGGCGAAATATCGGAATGAACTTGTAAAATTCACAGTCTAAGACAGCAATGTTATTAAATCCTTAATGTAACAAATTATTGTACAGAGGGTATCACAACCTTTAAGATAGGATGCTTCGATGTATCTAGTCCCATAGAGCATTTCCTTCAAGTTTGTACTGCTATTAATCTTTTTTATTTTTCTTTGAGTTTATACTCTTTTAAATTTTTAAATCACTGTTAGTCAATAACACGTAAGATTCTTTAGTTTTGTTTTTGTGCTAGCTCGATGGGGCTCAAGCTTCGTTAGCGGAGGGTAATGTCAAGTTCCAAAAATTTCTCGGTGTGGCCGGGTTCAGATTTCTGTCTTTCATGGCGCGAGCTGTGGGCGGGCCGCTGCGCCCGTGCGAGAAGCGGCCTCGTTTCGTCAGCGACCGGCCGGCGGCGTGTCGTTTGTCCTCGCTGCACATTCCTCATGAGTCGCGTGGATCATCGGCCCTCGCGAAGCGGTGGTCTGCTGGCGTAACTAGGTCGCAGCGCGGTGCTCGTTCAGCGGGCTCGGTCCCTGATTGCGAAATTTGGGGGCGGCGGCCGAGGTTCTCTGGAAATATCGGCGGGCCGGGACTCTCTGGAAACGTCGGCGAGCCGAGGTTCTCTGGAAGGGTCGGCGGGGCTGAGAGGGTTAATAAGCAGCCGCTGGAGGTTGTTCGGGGCTCACTCAGGGGGAAGCTATGCTTCTCTCCTGTGGTAACGAGTCGGTTAGGGATGTTAGGCTCACTCAGGGGGAGGCTATGCCCCGGAACAGCACTACGTTTATGTAAAGATGGTTGGGGTCGCAGAAGTAATGTTTGAGTGGTTTTTGAAGAGGCCGGACCTGAGCAGATGTTGTTAAACTTATGCTAGACGTAAAGTTTTACTTTTGACCTTAGATAATTTAAAATAATGTTTAAGTTAACTTTAAGGACTTAGAATGAGTTTTAACATCGTAGAAGATTTTGATACCCTCTACCTGCTTGTTGATCAAAGCATTTGTAAATAAAGGTCCCCTTTTAGTTCAGTCAAGTTAACCTACTTAATTGTAAAGTAACTAATAAGACTGATTGTCAGAAAGCCCTTGATTTTATTTATTTAGTTTAAATGTAAAAGTTAACACTTTTCTATGTGTTTAAGATCTCGTGTAATAAACGTACTCTCTTTAGAATTAAGTTTTAACTCATTTAAAGTAATTCCTTCTCTCTCCAGACCTCCTGTACAGGAGGCGGAACCTATTATTTTAAGATCCCGGGTTGTGAATAGTCTTGATTACTACGTACCTTTTTTTTATTGCCAAGCGAGTGTAGTTTTTAAGAGTTATGGATTTTTCCCCCCCTCCCCAAGTATAATATTTGTTTATTGTTTTGATTAATCATCACCACCAATCTTTTGGTTTAGGCACCGCTCCAGACTTCTTGTTACAATATTATTACAATTTAAGATGGCGACCGTAATGTTTATTACAACATTTGTTCATTGGGGCTCTCGAATTAAAGATGGCAAAATACCTTATGGTGGCTGAGGTCAAAGTTCAAGGTCAAGGTCATAGTTATAGATCAAGGTCAAGGTCAAGGGTCATGTACAAAAGTCAGAACCTCTGATAAGACCTTCATGGAAAATTGCTCCTCTCGATGGAAAATTGGCTTGTCTGGATGGAAATTTGGCTCCTCTAAATTTTTTTGCAGGGAAAAAATGGAAAATGTTTCCTAAAAGCGTAAATTTTTCACACGAAATTGGAAATTTCCAAGGTCATCCAATATGGCCACCGTGACTTCAAAGTGGTCGGTCATTGATCCCATCCACAATCCACAATCTGTAACCTGCGCTCGAAGCCCCATTTATATACTACTCCGGGTTTCTACAGTTGATATACTTTGATATACTCACCAATAACCAACGGGGGAAAGCAGAAAGAAGTAATGTAAGAAAAGACTAGTACAAAGAGTGTAGATTTTAGTGCAATTCTTCAAAAATCACAAATGAATAACTTTTACCTTCCGATCTGCAAATGACAAAATGTTTCGTAACAAATGTACAATCAAAATTAAATAAAGATTTTTACTCAACTTGAAATCATCACTAGCGACAATTGCAAGGTTCATGTCAAGGGCAGTATTGACAGGTCGTTTGTTCAATTACATACAACATATCTCACTTTGTTACGAACAATATAATTACAAACGAACCTACCTACCATAAAATATTCAGACTGCAGTAAGCCAAAGACGTAACTTTAATCATTTAAATTTGTCAAGTGGGTTAATCTCACTTAATATAGCAACACGTGTTCATATAGGACCTTCATGAGGAAAGTACGACCCGCGGGCCAAGTGCGACCCTTCGGGCTAGTCAATCCGGCCCGCCACATGGTTTTGAAAACCCCCATAATTACAGATAGGACTAAATGTATTTACTGCGTAGCTAAAAGACAATAACGTTTTTATTCTCATTGCGTTTTAAGTACGGTATTATGCATCCAATATTAACTGAGTTTGCAAGCAACCTCTCGTAGGCGTATGCCGTAGTAGATGTCTGTAGATCGATAGCATGGTGATGTGGAGTACAATGTGTGTGGCAGTGTTCACACTGGTGTCTTCACAGTGCCTGTAGAGCGTACGGTGTTTGCTCGGCTAAGTTCAAAACTAATCAGCAATACCCGTTTTCGTTTCGTATGTTCTCAAAATCACTGTAATTTGGACTGTCACGTAGTCATATTCAAGTCAGATCTGCAGCTGTGTGTCTGGCTTGTGTTTCTTTAGTTTTGCTTTGTTGGTAGTGTTTAATTGACATTGTTGATCGTTACAATGGAAAGTAAAAAAAGTAAAGTTGATTCAGAGTGTCGTGTTTTTAAAGTTGAGTGGACTTGGAAATACTTTTTCACGCCTGTTAAGATGTTTTGTTCAATTTTTTTCATCCCACCTAGATAATTTTTTTTTATTTGGCCCTCCCTTAAAATGTTTGCCCTTTTCTGATTTAGGAATAAAGGCACTATTTTAATTTATATAAAATTTTGTCCAAACAAAAATACGTCTCAGCAGGAAAACCAGGTACAATGTTGTTAGTAAATGATATAAATTTCTCTAAATTATGCAGAGTGTATTAAATTTATCACAACAGATTAAATATATCGCAGAAAAATTATTCCATAAATATCTCCTAATTGATACCAAATATCACCACCAACTGGTTAAATATAAATCTTTCACTACACTACAATGTTGTACTATTTTAAATATACCTATATACTGAACACCAGTATCCTTTTCTTTAAATTATCTCTGTATTAATCATATGCGCCTAACAAGTGGTTATTCTAGGTAATCACCCAATATAGAATTTATTTAGGAAAAATATTAATATCAGCTCTATCCTATTCAGCTTATTACTAATCATAATTTTTCTACGAAAACTCACTATCACGTTATGTAAAATAAAGAATTTAAATATACCCATATCACGTACTTGGCACCATTAGCGTTTTGCCTAATTTTCCTTGACAACTCATTCACAAATAATTCCGAATCAAACACCTCGATTACCAGATTTATATTTGTTTACCTATACATACATGTATATGTGTATATATATATATATCCTTTCAAAATGGTGTACTCTTAATTATATTCTGTCTTTCATTTTCAACACACCTTCCATTTTATATCTTTCAAAATCTCTGCTCACTTTATCCCCAATTTAATAATGTACAACCAAATTACTCAATCGGTAGTGTGCAGAACAAATACTCTTCCTTTACTTTAAATGCTTTTTCTTTCCAGGTCACATTACCAGTTGACACTTTACAAGTTATTTACTAGATTCGCTGATCCTAAATCAGCTGGTTTTGATGAAGCATGAATCACTGTCGCACCAATTTATTAATTTTGTCTCTATGGCGCAAAAAAAATATAGGGATAACTGTAAACCCACTGTTCCACTATTTAAACTGCTACTATCCCATTAATTGGCCAAAAACAAATAAAAAAATTTAATGACCTAAATAAAAATTCAACTTGGCTTCTCGATAAATTTACAGCATTAAACAAACTTTAACACTTCGTAGAACCCAGAAGTCTGGTAAAATCCCAGGCTAATTTCGAAAATCTCCCCAACTATCCCCAACTCTTGCAGTACCTCATTAGGAACGTAACTATTAAACTCTTTTCTCTTGCCACCAAATTCGTAAAAATTAAATTTTATGTAATTTTCGCTTTTCGCATACTGCTTTGTTAAGTAGGTAAT
The DNA here is from genome assembly GCF_032445375.1 of Bacillus rossius redtenbacheri. NCBI lineage: Eukaryota > Metazoa > Arthropoda > Insecta > Phasmatodea > Bacillidae > Bacillus > Bacillus rossius. The sequence continues at coordinate 66,357,870 of NC_086331.1, forward strand.
GACCACGAACCATACACGACTCTGTCTTCTCTTCCTCAATACACGACTACCAACTCCGCGATGCGGAACTTCTAAAAAGGTCGCAAAAACCCCGATGGCACCAGACAAAACTGATGCTCCTAGAATCTGCTTGGCACACCACCTAAACATATGATTCCTCCCCCTCCTCACAACCTCCCCCCCAGGGAATATAGTAACTGGTGCGGTAAGCGAAAGCGTGCAGGCAACGCATACAGAAATACGCACCGCTCCCACGCATCCGACGGAACAACTTCGACGCCGCGCTAAATCAAGAAAGGTGACGACTCGAAAGGATTGTCACACTAATTTTTTTTATTTATGGATGAGATACTAAAACTAAATAGTTTGAAGATGATGGCTACATCCTTGTCACCTTAGAAGTCCAGAATCAGGTCGTGGGATCATTCTTCTTCCACCGGGACTCGAACAGAGCCTCCCGGTTAACTGTTGAGCCGGCACCCCTCGCGGCTTCTTGCATCTGGAGAGAATAAACTAAACTCCCTTTGTCTTCACACACAATCGCAAGCATTTCAGGCTTGAAGGTGCTTTAAGTGTGAAACGTAGAAAATAACGTATGGGCAAGGTGGAGTCTTGTACGAAACTTACAAGACATTTTCTGTGAACTGATCAAAGTGTATTATATAAACATACCAGTTTATAACTTAGTTTAGTTTGGAATAATATGGCTTAACCTGCTATGGTTTTGTTTTCGTATACAATTACATTACAGCTCATTGGAAATAACTTTCATAATTGGGAGTTTCGCGAAAAAAAAAAATTTATTTATCAAGCATCACTGTAATCCATACTTATATTATAAAGCTGAAGAGTTTGTTTGTTTGTTTGTTTGTTTGAACGCTCTAATCTCAGGAACCACTGGTCCGATTTGAAAAATTCTTTCAGTGTTGGATAGTACTTTTATCGAGGAAGGCTATAGGCTATATTATATTATCAAAAACATTAGGTATCCTTACTAAAAGTCCAATTTAGAATCAGATGCGTTGGAGGGGGTTAGATACAACATGCAGTAGACGTACAAAGTGTGTGTTGACAATGCCACAGGCGCTAGAAGTTTATTTCCTATTGCCTATTAACATTGTTGCCACGCACTAGATGCCTTATCATTCTTAATTTTCCCATACAAGTAAAAAACACCCGTGTGATATTAACAACGAAGCAATCAGTACCCTCATAAGAGTTCAATTAGTATTTAAATACTTTTTATCACTTGAAATCGCAAACCTAAACTATTGTTTTTTTCTTCTCTCTCTGTGTTCAATTTGTTTTATTGCCATTTTTTTCAAGTATATATATTTTACAGACTTGAAACTTCACAGTACTGTTCCTTATGTTACGCAGGATGACATTTTCCGAAAATTAGATCCCTTAGGTAGTTAAAACCAGGCAACATTGGGTACTTTGTCTGCATGAGAACAGGATTTTGCATTGTTCATGCCTTCTGCGTCTCCATGGCAACGGGCATCGCGCGGCAGTGGCGTACCCACAAGGAGGGGCATGTATAATGAGCGGCGCAAGAGTGATCTGCCTGTAGACTGCCGTAGCGAAGTTCGGGTACATCAGTTGTACGTTGCGTGCACGAGTCGGGAAACCATCGGTGCTATTCATTTTCTCTCCGGTACATTATAAAGCATTGTAATAAATTTTCACTGAATGTTTTTTATTTACCATTACTGTAAATGGGAGATGTGGCTTAATTTTTTTCCATTAGTATAGCCGTGCGAAGCCGGGTCGGGCAGCTAATAAAATATAATATTTTTCGTAGTGAAGTTTTAATTCTTGCTCTAACGAATTTTATCATCAAGTTTAAAATAGTCTCATCTACTCGTATACAACTCCCAGGCATACTCTTTTATTTTTTTGAGATACCCGAGACAATATCAGAATTTCGGAGTATTTCCATTGAACCCAACAACGTTAAGTTATCAGTGTTTTGACATATTCGATTCTCTCCCATATCAGCCCGATACATTTAGGTACATTAGTTGGAGGGTTTTGGTTCTTGAAACTATTTCCTCTTTGTTTACCGATTTTGGCTCCACAAACTTGTGGTTATAGAAAGGTTAACCTTTAACTAGGCACACATCATGTTCTTAGTTTTGGTGAAAATGTATTTTGCCTTTCGGATACAAACACGTCAATCAACCAAAACTCTCGCTTTAAATTCCCGAATACTCTTTCGGGAGGAATATAAAGAGTGTACTACAATGGGATATTATTTTTGAATTTCTTAAATTTTAGTGGGAGCCTTGTTCAAAATCTAATACGTCAATATGCCATTTACGGTCTTATTTGTATTACTGCCACACACCCCCCCCCCCCCCCACCCAAAATCCACGCATCAATCCGAAAACAAGCAGATCTTAGCTATCCCTTCAAAATATGCTTACTGGGATACGTATTGATGGATGGAGGAAGCTATTTGTTTCGATGCTTGGGCGAAATTAGTTTCTATAACCCGGCAACTTAGTAATTGACCTTGGACATTTCCGTTCCGCGCAGCTCCTCCCTTCCTAACTTCCACCCCTCCTTCCCCCCCCCCCCCCCCCCCCCCGAATCGTCTGCTGATAGGGGAGGGCTACTTCTCCCTCAAGGAAAACGTACACGAACACACTTCACTCTCTTCGCGATATGGCTGAAAGGTATTCCCATTAACACAACACCATATCGTGTAAACCAACCTGCGAAGCACTATCTCGGGGGCAACGCACAACTGGAAACTGATCCCCTCCACTCCACTCCGCTAGAATCACGTGACCGCCGCCTGACACTGGGGTCTACGCAGGTCGAAAACAAAGTTGCGGACTATAGTCATGCATATGCAAACACATTCCCCGAGGTTTGGAAATAGTGAGAATATTTTCGACAAAATGTGAAGTTTTATAGGTAGTCTACATACATTTAAAAAATGTAACCACTGTCTTTGAACTGCCTCAATATAAAATTTTGAGATTTAAACAGGTTCTGAATGTATATTGCTTCAGATGGCGATGTTGGAATTTTGATTTAGCTGCATTTGCACGTGGGGTCTTGAAAGTAAGGCCTTTGCAATTTTCACAGGTTTTGTTAGCTGACATAATTTTTTAAATAACTTTTCATGCAGGTTTTATTAAAAGATTACTGAAGATATTTTTTGACAAATTTGAGAAAATTCCTACAAGCATTGTCTTTTAATAGGTTCAGCAAGTCATCAACTCAATATAATACTAAAAAGATTATATGAAAATACAGTAAGAGTTTTTCCTTTTCTCTCTCGAGATGTGACCATAGAACACTTGAGAGTTTTGACAAAATATAGGCTACACGTGCTCTTCGTTGGAGAACATATTTACTCAGTCTTCTACAAGTTATGCCGATACCCAACTATCGCTTCTCAGAACGCTTGCTCTATTGCGTAAAAATATCCAGCAATATTTTAATATTTTTAAAATACCAATGCCTACATTCTGAAACAATACCAATATTTTATGTAGAAAAAGTCAGTAAGAGTTCATTTGATGTTAAATTCTCTACGAAGTGGAATAAATTAATGAGCTGACGACTGGAAAAATTTTTAGTAAAAATATTTTATCAGCATGGGGTGCAAACGCCATACGTTTGGTGCAAAAACTCACCAAAAACTCACGATCTCCGCTATTAGCGCTGCCAGTGTTTCGGTGTGCTATGTTGCCAAATCTCCATTGGGAAAAATAATTTTAGACACAACTTTGTAATGTAATGAAACATTTTTTTTTGTGTCTGAAACACTGTATTTTGTAAACGAAACTAATAATAAGAATTTATTAATTTTTTTCGATTTTATTTCATCAAGAGCATAATCTGATAATATATATTATTTATATCCAAGCACTGGCTAATAATATGCGTCATCTTATTTTAAACTTTTTTAAACATTTTTTTAGATAATTTTAAATTAAATAATTTTGCTCTTTTGAGCAGAGCAGATATTTTTATTGAATGTTTTGTTACAAATAGTGACGTAATACTATACATAGATTCTCCTGAAAAATTTTAATCGGTTTTTAAAATTAAATACAAATTTTCTGTTTGCATGAAACAACTTTGATAACACTGTCAATATAAACTAAATTATAGTCTTTAAAAAATCCACATACATTAGAATTAAAAGTATATATTTATTAAAACGTATTGTTACTAAATATGGTACACAAAATTAAATCTTTAATTTTAACTAACTGGGCAACAACAGTCTGGCAACAGTGGTTGCCACTTGCTTTTCACTGCTATCTAAACATGGGACAGACTAGAGTCGCCGCATAGCTCACGCAGTTCACATGCGAGCGGCGGAGCCCATTGATGCCGGCGGTGTTGTGACCGAACGTCTACTCTAAAATCTGACGAAATAAAGTTATTGGTCGCGAATCTCCTAGCGTAATTTGCCCGGCGCGTCGACGAAAGAGCAGGAGGGCGTAGCGGCTGCCATCGTATCCAGCGCCTAGCCACGGAGAGAGGTTGTAGTCTGGGTATTCGTGCAGTTAGGTGCAGGCTGGACGAGGGGAACAGAGAATTGAATAATGGGCGCGCGATTCGGCGGAGACGTGTGCCCGCAAGAGCTTTGCGAGTACTTTTTTTAGGGTGGGGGGGGGATGCTTGAGGGGGGGGGGGGGGGGGGTGACAGCGGTGCAGTGGAGGAGTGGGCGGCGCGAACAAGAGGCGCGCAGGGGATCCTCCTAAAACGGATAATCAAAATTTATTGTTTCTGTGACGTTATCATGTTTTCTGTTGCAGAGGGTTCGGTGGCTAAAAGGGTGTCGGGAGCGCGTGCGTGCCGGTTGAAGCTCGATTTGCTTAATTGAAAGCCTCGCCGAGGAGAAAACCTATTGTACTTATTCCCTCTCTTTTTATCGCCGCCATCCCATACGGAACAAATGAGGACACTACCTCCCTGTCCTTCCGCCACATAAGTTGGCATCGGCATTCGTGCCGCGCGAGATTGTGAACCCCGCCGGAAGAAAGTGCTCCCGGAGTAATTATTCCGGATCTCAACACTGACGAGCGCTGGAGCTCACGTTTCTGTCAAGTCATAATTTTCAGTGGTCCTTCCTTGCCAGAGTCGGGACACGTTCATGTGGCGTTCAGGCCTCAAACATGAGGAATTACAGACATCCTCTGAGGTGTGACTGACTTATTAACAATGAGCACCGAGATGTACCACGCGAGATTCGGATCCCACGTTTATATGGTCATTCACTTCTTCATAAAGAAATTATGCACATACGTGTGCAAATAAAATTCTGTTTTTAACTGTGTTTTGCCAGTTTTTAAAGTTTTTTTTCACTATTTTGTTAGTTACAATGAACAAACACTGGCACAGGTATTAATATCTATGGAAATGGTAATTTATGAAAAAAAAAAAAAAGATTTGTGTGATAAACTGAATAAGTAAAAGAAAGAATTAAAAAAAAAATGATGTAACTTACTTAAATCAAAACGGATTTAACAGGAAAACTTTCGTTAACAACACATTTTGAAACTGAACATCACTTGAACGCTTCGTTCTAACAAAACTAACCTACCTCGGCATAGGCCTTTGAATGTATGTCCGAAAACAGGGTGCAAGGTGAGGATTGAGATCGTCAGTTCACCATCTTGGATTGTAATGTCACGGTGGCCATCTAGGATGACTTTGTCCTTGACCTATGACCTTTAACCTTGACCTTGACATTGAATTCAATCGCCATATTGAATTCTGCCATCTTGGAATCGATCGTCACACTCCCCGAATGTTGAACATTTTCGTTACAGCCACCACCTTGAAATTAAAAAGTTAGACTTTTCGTTACAGTCGCCATATTGAAGTCTTGTCCGCCATCTTGGATCTTATTTCACATCCACTTGTTTTCAATTCTGACATCATGTCCGCCATCTTGTTGTCGACATCTTAGTTTTTTTCTATTCTGCTGGAGGCCGATATCTTGAATACCGACCTCTCTATTTATGTTGTTTGCCGGTAAGGTTGATGTTACATTACCTACCAATTTTTCTATCCTTTCTGGCATAATAAATTAATTTTTTTAATACAAAATTCATTGGAAGCGAGGTAATTCAATTCATGTACTCTGTTGTTTTCAACAATGTTTTTTACGTATTGCCGTGATGGTCTGTACGTCGCGTGCCTCGAGCGAGCAGCTGGACTGCCGCCCGACGCTTCTGCTAGCTTGCAACTCTCGTGCATGGTGTCAATGTTCATTTGCAGGTGCCGATAGCCGTTCCTCGTCTGGGCAACCTCTGTCTCTAGCCTTGAGAATTTTTAAAAAAAATTGTGGTTATCGAGATTGAATTTAGGTACTTTGACTTGCCATATGTGAATACTTCAAACTTAATATGTATTAGAAGTTATTTTCTATGAAAGGCAAAAATAAAATATAAAGTTTGGGGGTGGAAATCGATCACATGGTTCTTACCGCATGAGTGACTGGCACTTGGTGGGTGCTTACTCCTCTGTCCTGCTGTTTCATGTGATAGTGATGATTTTCAGTTATTGTATCCCAGACCTTAGATTTTTTAATATATTATAATCAATTTAATTATTTCTGTACTGTCTGGTATCAAAACGAGGACAAGTTTTTCCTATTTTATAGCTTAATAATTACAGACTTTCAAAATGGCGGTTAAAACGACCAACAAGATGGCAAGACGTCCGGTCAAATACTAAATACTGAACTCTAGCGGGAAAAAACAAACTAATTTGGCATCAGCACCCCCTAGCAGACCAAAACAATAAGTCAAATTCAAGATGGCGGCCTCCAGCAGACAAAAAAGAAAATTCTGGACGCCATGACGTTTTACTAGCCGATGTTATATCTGCCTTGGCATAATAGTGGGAGGTCAGTCTTCCGGTGGCTTCAATGGAGGAAGGATCCATCACCATTTTTTAATAAAATGACCTTACCCGGTTCAAAACCAGTATCTTTTTTATAAATTTTATCATTAACATTTATTTAAGAAATTTTTTAACGAATTTATAATATTTTCAGATTACCCAGCAAAAACATTTTTTTTTTAATATGGCGGACGTGATGTCACTATTCAAAATGGCAGACTGTTATAGAATCTTAGATGGCGGGTGTGATAAAACATTTTTTTTTAAAATTTGTAATCAAAAATGAACTTATTAAAAAAAAATTACATGTTTATTTTCGCTGGTAATTGAAGAAAGGACTAAAAAGGTTTAAGTAACATATTATTTGAAGAAAAAATTTTATTTTTATTATCTTTTTGCAATTTTTTCGGGATTTCTTGGCTAAAAATTAAAGAATTTCAAGATTACAATCAAGCTCAAGGTCATGACCTCGGTGGCTTTGGGTGGCTTGCCAATAAGGAATATAAACCGATCTTAAGAAATTTTGTTTCTTTCTAAGGCAAAAATCCTTTGAGACATTAAAATTTAGAATTTTGTGGAATAAAACGGGAAATTTTCCCTCAAAATGGTAATTTTTTAAATTGGGAAATTGTAAGAAATTTTCAAGATTTTTGAGTTATTTTTGAGGAATTTTGAGGATATTTGATACCAAGATAGCCGTCGTGACATAATGGTGGTCAGTCATTGACGCAAACCACAAACCAGACACTTTAACCTGTGATAACTCTGGCCAATATATATTACTAATCCAAAAAATAAACAATACACTAAACGACAACTTTCCACAGGTTCTCTTATTCTCATTTACAACTTCAATATTTTTTTCAAAAACAAAATTGCACTCAATTGCAGCTGGTGGCCTTCAACAAATAAATGCAATGAATACTTATAATTAACATTAAACATCATGTTCTGTAATATCCACCAAAGACCAGGAATTATTTATTGTCTCGGAATTTAACAACTCGTTTCCTCTTCATTCAATGTTAACTGTACATACATTTTAACAATAATGCTAACAAATGGCAAATATGAGGGCGTTTCTCTTCATCAAAAAATTTATTATGGAACATCATAAGCCCTTGATACGAAAAAAAAACCCATCAAAGACAATTATCTAACAAAATATTATTGAACACTAAAATAATAAAAATATATTTTTTCCCCGTGAGAATACTCTGACTACTGAACACTGTCTGGTTACAACTGTATTCTACATATATACAAAAAAAGATGGTAATACCTACACTAAATTATACTTAAAAATATATATACTTAATAAGATCACAGGTTATCGCGGCCATTGTCTAAAGTTGCTTGGCTTGTGGCCTGTATCTGCATGGAAGGAAAAGCTATCACCGATGTTTCGGTTGACATTGCAGTCGCCATCTTCAGGGAAGCAGGCCAATCGAAACTTCGGGGAAATCTACGCTTTCGTCGCGGCTACAACCCTGAAGCCAAGCAACTTCTATATATTTATTTGTAGAAAGATTCCTTAGGTGGGGTGCACGAAACGATGGCACGTCCAGCCATTAGGATTAAACTAGACAAGACGAATAAAGAAATGTAAACACCTGGACGTTTTTCACGATTAAGTCATCTACGTTTTTCCCTTCAGCTTCACTCAACTGCTCTTACTTCCCACTATACGATTTATACTGTTGTCTTTAACTCACCTCTCTCTCCACAAGCTGAAGATATCAAGACCAAACAAAAATTATCTTACAGCAATAAACACACTTAAAAGTGTAGGCTTGCTCCCGATTCCTAGGACAACCAAGGACATAGGAAGCATGTTCATAAATATTATTATGTTTCTAGGAATTGCAAACACTTAAAGAAACTGTAGACCCAATGCAATAAAAATTACAATAGGCCGTAACTCCTTGCACTAGCTATAATTAAAATCACATTGATTCAGTTTATGTTATGTCTTTTTTATCCTTGTATTTTATTTAGGTTCAGTAGTATGAAAATGTATTTCCTGGGACACGGCGCTTGGGCGTGGAGCGGGGAGCCGACCGCCATTTTGGATTGTGACGTGACGGCGGCCATCTTGGATGACCTTGACCTTTGACCTTGACTTTGAACTTTGACCATGACCTTCAAAATTTGCCCAAATTTGCCCAAATTTACTCAAAATTCGTCAAAATTCGTCAAAATTTCCAGTTTGTTTATAAAAAATTCCGCCAAAAAATCTCAAAAAATTTGTTAATTCGAAAATTTCGAAAACCTCAAAATACTTTTTGTCTTAGAAAGAACACAAATTCCAAAAAAAAGAGGCTTAAGCATCCATGTATACAGCCTCCGATAAGCCTCTGACGTCATCTAGGAATATGACATCACCGTTTTAATTTCCGTTAAGGCAGCCATCTTGAAAATCTTTATTTATCATCTCATTTCAATGGGAAAAAAATTTAAATTTATAAAAAAATTAATTAATTTAATTAAATAAAAAATTTAGTTAAAAATTATTTTTTAAAAAAATTATAAAAAATAGTACACTTCCACCATGGAGCTCGAAGTCCTCGGTTCGAACCCGACCAGGTCAAAAAAAATGGCGACCGATCCTTCGTCCATGGAAGCCGCTGGCAGACTGACCTCCTACCACTTATGTCAATATATATATCAACAGCTTGTATGACATCATGTTAGACATCTTGAAAACGTAATTTCAATGCTAGAAAATCGGGAAAATTTTTCAAAATTATAAAACGATTAAATAATTACAAATTAATAAAAATCTTCCAAAAACACCATTGTACATATCGTTATGGCCGCCATATTGGATTCTATAATTGTTGCATGTGATTACGCCCACCATCTTTGTTGAGTATGATGTTATCGCTACACTTTTCGTTACAACCGCCATATTTTATTCTAGATCTTTGCACTTTTCGTTATGGCCGCCATTTTGAAAAACCATAATATGTATGCTTAAAATAGAAAACATTTCAAAAATAATAATCAAATTTTAATAAAATACTTATTAAAAATGCACTAATGCCTTGAAGTCCTCGGTTCGAATCCGGTAAGAGCAAAACTATTAAAAAATGTCTATGGATCCTTCCTCCATGGAAGCCACATGCAGACTGACCTCACACCACCACCAATACCAAGGTATATATCGTCAGCTGGTATCACGTCATGTCCGACATCATGTTTTCGTCCACTGGAGGCCACTATCTTGTTTCCGTCTACTAGAGTCCGCTGACATCATGTTCATTTAATTTTTTGTTCACCATACCTTTGACCTAGACTTTTGGCATTTTACTTTGACCTTAACCTTGACCTTGAACTTCAACATTGACCTTGAACTTTGAAAATGAACTTTGACATTGACCTTGAACTTTGAGCATGGCTTTGAAATTTGACTTTGACCTTGAACTTGAAGGTTGATCTTGACCTTGAAGTTCGACCTTCACATTGAACTTGAAGTTTGACCTTGACCTTGAACTTGAAGTTTGACCTTGACCTTGAACTTTGACTTTGACCATTAAACTTGGCCTTTAACCTTGACGGCCATCTTGGATCTGCCAACTTGTGTTCAGTACTCGCTACCAGGAGCGATAGTTAACATATATCACCTTCTAGAGGACATTTCCACCATCTTGTTTTCGTCTGCTGGAGGATTCTATCTTGTGTGTGTACTCGTCTGATAGAGTACATTACCAGCATATTAGTATAAGGTTTACCCGCTAGAGTGCAGTAATCATTCATTATTACTGAGACACCCACCATCTTGAAATTTGGGTGCCATCTTGGAATTGTGTAATTATACAGCTGGAAATTCGGGAAAAATTCCAAAAGTCATTAAATAAATTTCCAATCAATATACTGATTGATTCGATTGATTCATGTCTTTGGTTAGATCCCTGGGATACGCAAAAAAATTAATTTTATGTAAAAAAATATCAATTTAATAAATAAGGTGGTAAGACAAAACAGGTTTAAAAACCTCTACTACCAGCCTCCAGTAAGCCATTATGACCATCATCTTGTAAATTTGTATTTATTGACCTAGAAATTCGGGAAAAATTCTTAAATTTATCGAAAAAATCACTAATTATTTTATATATTGAATCGATGGATTCCTGTCCTTTGTTTTTTTTCTTGACCAGTGACAAGTGTAACTGAATATTAAATAAATTTTATATTCTGTTTTCCATTACCTTTCGCGGAGTTTATTATTCATTCACTCTACGAAAAACAACACAAGACAATATACCTGCCAGACAAATTAAATACGTTGCCGATAAGCCTAACATGAAAATCTAGTTTTTCCATTCTTGAAATAACCTCTAAAACGTTCATGTACAAAGCCATCCACACATATAGGCCAAGCGTCTTCAGACCGCGAGACCGCATCATGAACAATGTCAGACATATAAACCAATCATTTCCGAACCCCAAGACCTTCTTCGTCGACAGTAATTATATTCAATTAAACCAACGTTACATGTTTTAAGCTTACAAGAGAACCATGAATCCCCCAAAAAAGATTTATCAAGACAAAGAGGTGTTGGACTAGTAAACTTTCAGAGATACTACATATTTTAATACGAGCATTTAACGAAATGTCACACATTCAACAAAATAACACACTGAACATACAGTACACACAGTAAACACAGGAAATGGAATGAACACACACTACACACAGTACACACAGGAAACAGAATGAACGCACAATACACACAGTAAATACAGGAAACGGAATAAACACACAGTACACACAGGAAACGGCATGAGCACACAGTACACACAGGCAACGAAATAAACACACAGTACACACAGTACACACAGGAAACGGTATGAACATACAGTACACACAGGAAACGGAATAAACACAGAGTACACACAGGAAACGGAATGAGCACACAGTACACACAGTAAACGGAACGAACACGCAATGTTAACGCAATTGACGCGCAATACACGCAATGTACACGAAATTTACGTAATGTACACGCAATGACTACACAACGTTCACACAGGTCAAGCATTTAAAGAAAAGGAAGCAAAACTGGACGGAAATTCTACAAAACGGAAGCGCATTTAACGAAAAGGACGTGTATTCTCACGTACATTCTACTCGGTAGGACTCGGTCGTCAATGTTAAGTTAGGATATAATGTCTCCATTAGTTTATGAATCCAACGGTTTTAAGTTCCAAAATTCATTGGTTTTAATAGTCATTGGCTCCGTCAGTCTATGACTACAACAGTCTTTTGGTTCCAAAAGTCATTGGCTCCAACAGTCATTGGCTTCAACAGTCATTTAACTGCCTTTGGCTCCATCAATCAATGACGTCAAAAGTATTTGACTCCACATAGTCTTAGGCCTAGCACTATTTGACTACAAGACTAGGAGGGTACAAAGATACAAGACTATAGGACTAAATGTCTACATGAGTACTTGACTACGAAGCTACAAGTCTACAAGGCTCCAATTGCGGAATTTTCTCTTTGGCTTTAACTGCTCTAGCAGCATTATGTTATAAGATTACAAGGCTAATTGGTTACATAGCTACAAATCTACGAGGCTCCAAGGCATCATGACTACGCGACTACGAGCCATGAGGTTACGAGACTACGCGTCTACGAGTCGATAAGGTTATAAGACTGCGAGGCTACAGGACTACGAATCTTCCAGGACACAAGGCTACGCGGCTGCGAGACTACTTGGATTTAACTGACTACAATTGTACCATTCAGTGGTGAGAGTTAATTTATCTCATGTAAATTACCTTTTCAAAGTAGTGTCGATTTTTGTCAACAGATGACACCACATTTTGCTTACAGGTAAATATTATTTAGTTCTTTTATGTGGGATGCGGGATGCTCACTAACGATCGCATAAGAAGGATGGCTTCTCTAGACACCGAGGAGAAGGAAGTTTGTATTGCATGTTAGTGTTTCTCATCCGTCTTATCACATATTATTGGTCTGACTAATGATAAAATCAGAAGCAGACGGAGAAAACAATCATAATTTTCTTTAATATCAGAAAAATCACAGACAAAATTTAAAAATAAGTAAAATAATGATTAAAAAATGGATAAAAAATTACAACAATTCTGGCTTGTACTAGAACTCTATCCTTGCTCAACAAATAAGAAGTTCACATGCTGGCAGAAGCTGTAACTTCACAATCCAAGATGGACGATACGTGCAGTGCACCACACTCTAAATCCTGGTTCCAAAACAACTAAATATGTTTAAAAAAAATTATTTTCCATAAGAAACTGTCATTGTTTTAAATCTGCAATATGCACGAATAAAATTTAACTGGTGGTAAATTCCATCGTGACATTAAATTAAAATAATTTTAATATATGCTTTATTTCCTGTTCAAATAAAAGTTAAGAGATTTATAACGGCTCCTTTAGACTCAATTTGTTGACAATTTCTTGGAATTATGGTTTACAGCAGTTGGTCGTTGGCAATAACTGTATGGAATATTAAAAATGAATGTTCTTCGAGACACCATTGAATTTTTTTTCAATTCAATGCTTTAATATTTGACTGAAGAAACTTTTTAAGTGCAAACCACTTTTTTTATGAATATTTTAATTTCTCCTCTTCCTCAAAGGGACGCGATTTTGAATTCTCGTCCGGATATCCTGATTTCCTGTTTTCCCGAAGTGGCTCCATGCGCACGTTAGGACGGCTCCCTGCCATGGGACATCCCCGATTTCGTCCTGATTTTCAATGCGTTACGTATGTTGTACGTGTCTAGCTGTTGGTGGGTCCTTGGTGGCAAGGGTCATGGGTTGGACCACAGCATCTATACATGAATCAATGTCGTGGGCATCTTTCTCTCTAGGTTAATACTGATGAGTCATCTATGAAATAACATCCACATTATGTACTAATATTAATAATATTAAATATTTAAAAAAAAAAAGAATATTTAATATTTATAGTTAAAATGCTTATAATGTCATTCACTCAGTATTGGATACATATTTGTTAATTTAGAGAGCCAATGTTTTAATTGAGAAGCTTTTTGAAACATTATGGTAGACTGGTGGTGTCAAGCATCCTGGTGGTGGCTGTACCAGAGGTGAGATGCAGAGATTGTAAAGGGGGTATTTAAAGTTCAAGATTTGATTTTGATCGGGACTCAAGACTGCAACGCTAGCTTAAACACATTAATCGCCGAGATTGATATTGAGGAGTAATATCTTTATTTTATGTAGCATTAGTAGAGCGTTTAGTGATCGTTTCTGGCGAACACATGACCCCACATACAAGAGATTCTGGGACGCGAACCAGTCTAGAAATTTCCTGGAGTAATCTCGGGGAACCATGTGAAATCGAAATAAAGTTAAGCGGTAGTGGCATTTGAACCAACGGCCTTTGCAATGCGAGTAAAGGTTCTCAATACATTTTCTTAAAGTTATTCTTTATGAGGTGCGTGATGAGAGTGAATTTTTACGATGTGTGCGCACCATGAAAAAAATTTTCACAGGAAGTTGGCAGACCCACGTGTAGGCCTATGAACCTAAACACGTTTATAGTCACTTTCAAAAAGTAAGGGGGCATACAAAACGTACTGGTGAGCAAATTAAATTTTATGATAGCTAAACTACCCTGGAATATATTTGGTTAACTTAAATATTTATAGTAAAGAGTAATTCCATTTTATATAAAACCTAAGGAAAAGGGCACTACAACATTATAATACATAATCTCATTTTAATCTCCTGTCAAAATTGGTATTGAAGTGGATGTAGTGCGCAGTCAATAGGCAAAAGGGATGTGGTTGAAATTATGACACTGGAATTTTTTTTAAATACAGAAAACTGCATTATATAAATTGTACTTGAAGCAAATATATTAATACTAGCTTCCCGACCCGGCTTCGCACGGCTATACTAATGGGAAATAATTAAGCCACATCTCCCATTTACAGTAATGGTAAATAAAAAAAATTTCAGTTAAAATTTATTACAATGCTGTATAATGTACCGGAGAGAAAATGAATAGCACCGATGGTTTCCCGACTCGTGCACGCAACGTACAACTGATGTACCCGAACTTCGCTACGGCAGTCTACAGGCAGATCACTCTTGCGCCGCTCATTATACATGCCCCTCCTTGTGGGTACGCCACTGCCGCGCGATGCCCGTTGCAATGGAGACGCAGAAGGCATTAACAATGCAAAATCCTGTTCTCATGCAGACAAAGTACCCACTGTTGCCTGGTTTTAACCACCCATGGTATATAATTATCGGAAAATGTCATCCTGCGTAACATAAGGAACATTACTGTGAAGTTTCAAGTCTGTAAAATATATATACTTGAAAAAAAAGGCAATTTTTGATGTTTAAAGTACCCGCAAAATTTCCACGGTAACGAGGACTGCACTAACAATGAAATAGTCGTTAACTTCTAGCACCTGCGGCATTGTCAACACACACTTCGTACTTTTACTGCATGTTGTAGCTAACCCCTCCAACGCATTTGATTCTAAATTAGACTTTTAGTAAGGATCCCTAATGTTATTGATAATATAATATAGCCTATAGCCTTCCACGAAAAATGTACTATCCAACACTGAAAGAATTTTTCAAATCGGACCAGTGGTTCCTGAGATTAGCGCGTTCTAACAAAAAACAAACAAACTCTTAAGCTTTATAATATAACTATAGATATTTCATTAGTTTATTGTTTTGCTATAATATTATTTAATACATACCTGAGTCCCTGGATTGATTATTTTATACTGGTAGGCTTACATTTACTATTTTTACTTAAAGTAATATTAAATTAATGAATTCTCTTAGGAAATAAGTTTCCACGAATTCGCATAAATAAAATTAATACTCTATAATAGTACAATTTTCCTCTAATAATTAATAATTTATACTCATCTAACATGTACGGAAACTATAAAGTATTAACCCTTTAATGAATTTTAAGAAGTTGGGCAGTATTTTAATAAAATTCTTTTACGAAATCAGGTCCTAGCCGGGGTTTAGTATTAAGTCAAGTCTTTTCGCTTTATCGGAGACGTTTCAACAAGTAGTCCACCATTTCTCTGTGCAAATCGAATGATTCGATTGTCGGCATAGCTGCTCTGGTAGCAAATTCTAGTGGCAGATGCAGAACGTCTTGTAAGTCGCGTTCAGAAATTTAGTGATTGATATTGAATACTGGTCCTTATATTTAATAAATCTATATTTTTAATATTAGTAATAAAAAGTGTTTATAATCTTTACAATTGTATTTTCAAGTGCTATATATATGTGAGTTTGTGTTCCCGTATGTATAACTTATTTGCATTATAAATGCTAAATTAATACATTAATTTTAATAAATAGTTAAAATTATATATAACAAAATATATTTAGCATATTACTTAAACTATTATTTTTATTATTAAATATAAAATGCCTTGAAAGTTTATTAAATAAAATAAATTTGATACACATGTATATAAATACGAGTAGATATATTGTATACTGAGGTTTTATTCGTTTTAATTTTTCTACAGTAAAAATTTCCAAATAGTTCAGTGTCATAAATCACAAAGAAGTATAAGTTCTAACGCGCGTACATAATTACACACATTATTTTTTAAATTTTGGCAACAACGAGTTAACATTTATTTGTTTGATGTGAGAGGATATTTTTAGCGACTAAATTATAGGACACAAATTTACACCCAATACGTATACTGGGAACTCGAATTCAGAATGCGTGACGGAGATTTGACTGCCTCGCTCCGCAACTGTGTGACGTAAATACACTGTCAAACAATCAATAAAACTAGCAGTCGATATATATATATACACACATACGTATATAAATACAAGTACGGTGTATGCGAGGGACGAGGTGAGCGCGAGATCACAAGGAAGAAACTGGGAGTCAGCGCGGCAAACACAGAGTTTCCTCGGCCGAGGGCTAGGTTGCACGCCTTATTGCCCGTCGCTGGGAAGAAGTAATTGTTGGGGAGGGGGAATAGGGTGGCCTCCGAGAGATGGTTTCACGTGCAGTTTCCCGCCGCTACCTTGGCTACACAAACGCGCTGCGGAGCCATAAACATTTTGAGGTTATTGTGCGCGCCCATCCTGCCCCGCTTTTGTTCGGCGCAACGTTTTCGGGCGACCTCTCCTATACTACCTAGCTACTAACAAAACAGTCCCCGCGCGAATCTGCTGCCACCTACCTTTACTTCATTTACACACGGCGGCAGGGACGCTGTCCCCCATCCCCTACAGTACCCTCCCCCACACCCTTTATTTCTAGCACCACGACCCCACAGAGTGGCTGGCAGAAAATTACGTCGCGGCTCTGTATTTAAAATTGATTGCAATAATACTTCCGAGGTCCCCACATTATATCACATTGCTGCGCCGACGGAACATCCGGTTTCCGCTGAAAACACACGCGGTTATTTATGGCTCTGCGGAGCAAAATACTGCTCCGCACCGCGGAATAAAAAGCGACCAACTCAGTTTGTTGTGCGCTCCGCCATGTCTGGCGAACTGGCGAGCTGTGGGGCGGCCCATCCGAGTGTCTGCCAGTCGGTTATTTATGAACTACAGTCAGCGTTTTATTCGTGTCGTTGAAAGAGGTCGGTAGATGTTTTGTTATTTTATATAACTACATGAACACCAGCCTAAAGTTCACCGTAAATCACAGGAAAATTAAATAAAAACAGATAAGTTTATTTAGTCGTGTATACAACTTGGTGGTAAAATTGCACTTGTGTACACGATGGGTGACTAGTCAAAATATAATTTACTGGGTAAAATTTTAATGTCACGGGTTTCCCGTAAAAAAATTATAAAATTCCAAAAATTGTATTTACCACTTCTACAAACATTCATTGTTTTACCCTGAAAACAGCATTGTTAAATTTCTACTGGTATGTGAGAAATTATGGTTTATTGTTTACATTACAATGCATGTGCATTGACGTGTCAGCCTCCCTTTCGTGCTTTAATTGCGTGGCCCCGATCCTGTGGTTCTCCATACATAAGAAAATGTATATTTTGTTTTTATATTTTGTGATGCAGTGAAAGGTAAATAAAAATTATAACAAATATGTGAGTACTGGCTGTGCATTCATACCCAAACGTCAAACCTTGACAGGGATGTTTTTTTAGCAGAATGGAGGCGCGGAGTCTCGCCTTGTTACTTGCGATAGCATGTACCCTGGCGTAAAAAAATAATTATTGGGTTTGATATACGTAATGATTATTCCTTTTATACGTCAAGTTACGTGCGTCGCACGTAAAAAGTCGGCGCTTTTCACCTCCATACTGCTAAAAAAATCCCTGTCAATGGTTGAAGTTTGGGTTTGGATGCACAGTAGGGTCTCACATATTTTTTTTTTTTTACCTTTCAATGCATCATAAAACCTAAATACAAAATACAAACCTACTTATATAACGAGAATCAAAGGAAAACGTTGTTACGCTATAGCACAGTGGTGACGGCCGCTTCACAGCACAGGATGTCTAATGTAGTGTAATTCCCGGAGAGATGCCGCGGCAGGTAAGATGCCGCACCCGTGGTGGTTACTGCACTCAAACACAGATCGCAGCACCAGAAAGTTTGTTTTGTATCCACAAAGTAACGCCATGCTAAGTACTCCCGAATAGATGCTTCGTTACGCTTGTGATAACCGATTTTTTTTTAATGTATAGCAAGGAGTTTTGGCCAGAAAAACTTTAATGAAGTTATGTATAAAGCCGTGTTACTATTTGTGTTTATAAATGTATTGCTTATTATAGTTTTGTTTACTTCTTTATTGTCTTGTGAATCTTGTGATGTATAAGCATGGTAAAAAAACTGTTTCTTTTCTGCAGTCCGTAAGTGCGACATCTCGCCTGTAACATTGGTTACAGATGCCACGCAGAAATTAAGGAGAAATGCCACAGTGTCAAAAATATTATATTTTTTATGACTATTTACCTAAGAATAGCTACAGAATATTTTATTAAATGTGTTGTACATATATTTTCAAACAGAATGAATATATGGATTTTTATGTACAAAAACCTCAGCAATACATGAATATATTTTATAGCATTATAAATAGGCTATTAATAAAATAATTTACATGCTTTTTTAAATAATCATACCAAATTATATTTGCACTTTTGTATTAGTAGTGTACAGTAGTTTGTCCGGGGACAGGCTTCAGGCTGCGGTGCCGAGGTGCCGACCACCATCTTGGATTGCGACATCACGGGCGCCATCTTGGATGACCTTGACCTTGAACTTTGACCTTGACATTTGACCCCGGTGGCCATTTTGTATACACCATCTTGAATCCCCCATCTTGGGCACACCATTTTGTTTTCTCAAAATTTCCGCCATTTTGAATTATGACGTCACTATTGCAATTTTTGTTATGGCTGCCATCTTGAAAATCCGTAATTTTTATGCTAGAAATTTGGAAAAAGTTTAAAAAAGAAAAAAAAATTAAAAAATCTAATTTTAATTAAATATTATTTTAAAACAAAATTACATCATAGAGTCCTCGGTTCGAACCCAGTGAGGGCAAAATAAAAAAATGGTGACCGATCCTTCCCCCATGGCAGCTGCTGGCAGACTGACCCACACCACTAATACCATTGCATATATGAATTATCCCCCCCCCCCTCTACTACACTTCCCCACAAAAAAATTTTTTCTTGTAATTTTTTCCTCACCTACCCCCTCCCTCTTCACTATTCCCTCCCCTCCCCCACCATTTACAGCATTCCCAACCATAACCCCTACCCCCTCATCATCATTTTAAGATATAAATACCAACCCGATTATCCCGGGAGCCTTCAGTTATCTCCAGTTCCTCGCCCGCACCAGTCGTCTACCAAGGATTCAATGAAGGTCGTCAAATTGGATTAAGTTGCCATCATGTTTTCTTCTACTGGATTCCACTATCTTGGATCATGAGATTACAACCGCGTCTGATTTCGCCAGCTGTAGGTCGCCATCTTGGATGATGTCACAGCCATCATTTTTTGTTTTCGTCTGCTGGAGACCGCCATCTTAGGTGACATAATATCTGCCATATTTATTTTTTGCTCTGCTGGAGATCGTCAACTTGGATGCCTCCATTTTGTTTGTTCTTAGAATGCATTAGCATCGCTCTGTCACATGCACGTAAGGTCGATGTTTTATTAACTTCCAATGTTGTTAAGGTCTTTATCGACATATTAAATTTAATTCGAAACATAATAGTGTTCGAGGTTGGAAAACGTACCCCTTTTTACTGCACAGTCATCGAGACATTTGTCAAAAAGATATATAATATATAATACATATATTCGAACTTGTAATTTTTTTAATTTGAAGGAATAATAGCATCACCCGTTCGAGAACGAACCGCCATCTTTCATTTTTCAATATTGCTACTAGGAGTGCCAGTGTTGTGTAGTGCACACATCTGCTAGAGGGTGCTGCCGCCATATTAATTTAATGTTTACCTGTTAGAGTGCAGTAATCATTTATTATTACTGTTGGCACCCACCATATTTAAATTTGGACCTTCTTGAAATTCTGTAATAATTAACCTAGAAATTCGGTAAGAATTCCAAAATTTATTAACTAAATTTGAAATTAATATACGGATTGATTCGATCGGTTTCTGTCCTTGGTTCGATACTTGATCGACACAATATTTTTTTTTTTATTTTAAGTAAAATACTCTTATTCAATAAAATGTGGTGATAAATCCTAAAAGCAGCTAAGTTTCCTAGCCAACATGCCAGCATTAAGTGGATAGGATCACCATATTGAAAATTTGTATTCATAGATCTATAAATCCGGGAAAAATTCCAACACGCATAAAAAAACTCTCATTAATTAACTGATTTAATCGATCGATATCCATCCTTGGTTCGATACTTGTTCAATTACAAAAAATATATATTTTAGACAAAAAATAATAATTTTAATAAATATTGTTCAAAATCCTAAACGTGGCTTAAGTTCCTTACATATCAACCTCCTATAAGCCTTTATGTACGCCATCTTGGGAATTCGCTATTATTCAACTATAAATTCAGGAAAAATTCCTAAATTCATCAAAATGTATTAATTAATATATTGATAAATTAGATCGATTTCAGTACTTGGTTAGAACTTTGCTAAATGCAAAAAAGTATTTTAGGCTCTAAACAAATTATGACAGTAATCTTCACTGCAAACAAGGACTCTATACAAGACAACTACTCAAACGAAGACATATATGTATTACTCATCATTTCACCTAAAATGGAGTCAGTATTCATTGCACCTTGTGATTACTATAATGTCAACTACAAATGTATAGACCAAATGTATCCATATCAGGGGACCTTCATCGATTGCTATGAATTCCTTTCAACCAAATCACGTCTAAATATAAGATATGTATATACCAAGCGTATCCGAACCACGTGTCATTTTTTATTCGATACTTGTCATACCTTTTGACCAGGTCATACAAATATCCTACTGTGCAGATATATTCAACTTGTTTTATATTTACAAAAAGTCCTCTTTCAAACAAAATGTTACGATTTACGGCGGGTTCGTAAAGGATAGCCCAATTAAAAGATTTTACTACACACTACACAGTTTTATTTATTGCCACTACTTATGTCACTTACAGATAATCTTCTTAAATGGCAAATAATCAATTGCACTTAAAAAAATGTTGCTTCCCCAGTCACTCGTTTTCAGACACCGCACACCTCGCTGGGCCGAACCTCTGGCTCACCTCTTGCCGCAGCACCCCTCGTGGATCTCCGCCGCGGGACTCCGTCGCCGCACTCCGCTGCCACCGTCGTACTTCCACTTCACCGAGATCCCACTCGACGCCTCGCTCGGAACTTCGCTCGGGACTCCGCCGCGCCCGCGACACTATCGCCCGGAACTGAACTCTCTGCCCTGGAACCTTCGGCCAGGGACTTCGCCGCTCTATCGCCCCGGAAACTCCGCCGCGGGAGAACTGCCGACTGCACTCTGACTTAATCTCTGCCCTGGAACCTTCGTCCAAGGACTTCGCCACTCTGCCGCACCCGCGGCACTATCGCCCCGGAAACTCCGCCGCAGGAAAGCTCCCGCCTGAACTCTCTCTACTCACTCTCTCAAGGCCGGCGTCCCGGGCACATATATAGGCACAGAAACCTTCCAGAACTCCCGAGCGTGGCTGGGGTCAGTCGCGTCATTCCGCGCCGATCCGACGGCAGAAATCTCTCGAAACACGTGTCGGCGGCTCGCGCAACTCCGCAGCTGTCCGGTGTCAGTTACGTGTCAAAGGCATGGCGCCGCGCTGGGAGTGTTGGGAAGGAGGGGGGAAGGCGACAATCTTTGTAATCTTCCAGGCGCGCACGGCGCATATCATGTTGCGGCAGCCGCCAGCCAGCTCTGCACTTGCACGTGTCGTGGCCTTGCTCACATTCGTAACAATATACAATAAAAGCTTTGTACTGCCAGA
The DNA here is from genome assembly GCF_032445375.1 of Bacillus rossius redtenbacheri. NCBI lineage: Eukaryota > Metazoa > Arthropoda > Insecta > Phasmatodea > Bacillidae > Bacillus > Bacillus rossius. The sequence continues at coordinate 66,380,244 of NC_086331.1, forward strand.
CACACATTATGAGCTAAACCTGATGATTACTATAAAGTGTATTGCAAGCTTTTGCATCAAATATCCTCGAAATACAGAAAAATTATCATTTCACTCCAATTATATTTAAAGAAAGAGTTCTATAGTGAACAAACTAATCATCACTTACCTTAATATCACATGTATTAAAACCTAAGAAGAGTCCACCGAACCATAAGTGATTATAGGCCCCAACTTAACATAACCCACTTACCAATAATTCAATCATTCTAACGTAACCTAATTTACCAACCGTATCCTGCAAATCGTATCCCACCTTTCGTAACCCATCGATAATTTTCTCGTTGTATCCTACCTAGGCCCAGAAATAATAATACTCCACTGTCCCATTTTTTCTTTCTTACCTACCATAACTATCCAAGCTGAATATCTCTTTGTTACATTTTTTCGATGTATAATACTGAGCTCAACCTAGCAATGTAGTCCATCAATTTCATTCAAGCGGAGTATCAAACCAGTCACATAATAATATCCTATTGGCCATACTATCCTCGAAATCTGACAGTATTTTAAATTACAACACTTACAAGAAGGACTTATATTTGATAACAAGTATCATTTCAGTCATTGAGCTTTAAATATATCAAATTTAAAATGAACAAATTACATGTTAAATCGAAGAACCAAGTATGCTAAAGTTTTGTATACTCCATGAACACTTTAGGCACCAAAAAATTTAAGGAACGTACGTAAGAATGATATTAAATTAAAGTCATATTTATTTCATAGTAAATTGTATAATTTATTTAAACAATATAAATCAGTTTTGACTTGATGTAAGTATTTGGACATACGCCATTGCTAAAGCACATGTATGTCTGTAGAAGAAAACTACAAAAAACACAAAAGACAAAAATAAAAATTAAGCAAAAAATTGTTGTTGTCAACAGGATATAAACACCACGAATTATTCCATAAAAGGAATATGGTCACAAACAAAGAAAAACAAAGAAAATGGACTAACAGAACAAAAAAACCCACAAATGATGACAGCACAAAAATATTGAACCAAAAAAATTCAGCACAACAGTTGAAACGAGACTAAAAACAGCAAAACGAAAAGACGAAACAAACACAATAGTTTCCCAAAAAAAAAACATTATGACCATATTCCTTTCATGGAATATTACGTGGTATTTATATCCTGTTGACAACAGCAATTTTTTTCTCAATTTGTGTTTTTGTCTTTTGTGTTTATTATTGTTTTCTTCTACAGACATACATGTGCTTTAGCAATGGCGTATGTTCAAAAGCTTACATCAAGTCATGCACTCCCATTGCACAAATCTTTCACCTGTGTTTTCGTACCATGTGCGTCTCTGCCTGAGGACGGGAGCAGATAGCAGATTCCAAAACGTCGCTTGTTTCTGTTTTAGAAAACTATTGTGTTTGTTTCGTATTTTTGTTTTGTCGTGTTTTTGTCTCGTTTCAACTGATGTGCTGATTTTTTTTGTGTTCAATAATTTTGTGCTGTCATCATTTGTGGTTTTTTTTGTTCTCTTCTGATTTTTTGGAAAACTATTGTGTTTGTTTCGTCTTTTCGTTTTGCTGTTTTTTGTCGCATTTCAACTGTTGTACTGAATTTTTTTGGTTCAATATTTTTGTGCTGTCATCATTTGTGGGGGTTTTTTCGTTCTGTTAGTAAATTTTCTTTGTTTTTCTTTGTTTGTGACTATATTCCTTTTATGGAACATTATGTGGTGTTTATATCCTGTTGACAACAGCAATTTTTTGCTTAATTTGTGTTTTTGTCTTTTGTGTTTTTTGTAGTTTTCTTCTACAGACATACATGTGTTTTAGCAATGGCGTATGTCCAAAAGCTTACATAAAGTCATGCACTCCCATTGCACAAATCTTTCAAAGATATTATAGTATAAATCTGATAAAAAAATTAGTTTTTATTCTATAAACTCCGCATTTCTTAGTCCATGTTTCTTTGTTGAGGTATAAATCTTCAACATTTTGTGAACCAAATAGAAGTTTTACCATATTCACCAATCATTCGGATTTTCTCTCGATGTACAATATGTCTCACGTGCTTACTGCTTCCATCTTATTTACATATATGTAATTATATTCGTATAATCTCCGAGTCCATGTCACTTAACCAGTCTCAAAGTCATCGTCATCGTAGCTATCACCAATATTACCATGATATGTATCAATACCATTTACTTTATCATATCGTTTCCATATATCTGTGTCAGAGATTTACCACAATCTTTGATCTTGAGAGTTTCACATTATTCTATAATTTTTTTCAAGTTCATGGCTAGCTACATTCTCTTTTTCTGTAAAAGCCAGTGTTTCTAGTATTATTATTTAATCCTTCAACCCAACATCAGAAACACAATTGAATCGGTCATTTGAGAAACCATACATGTCCACTTTTTTCCGAAATCGACTTTTATACATGGATCGGTTCTTCTTCGTCAGTTACACGGAATGAACTGAAAAACGCTACATGTCCACATCTCTCTGTGTATGAAGCGGGAGTAGAAAATAATGTGTCATTTGAGAAAGCCCACATGTCCAGGACATGTGGCCTTTCTTAACTGACTGGACATATGCGGTTTCTCAAATGACTATTTTTTGTATGTTGGCACACGTGAAAAAGCCACAGATGTGTATGTGCATCTTGTTATTGTTTATGTGAACTGTCTCTGTGTTCTCAACATGAACAAAGACGAAGCTTTTGTCAGTTGTAAACGTAAAAAAGGTGTAAAACAAGTAGAGTACCAGTGTGAAAAGATAAAAAAGGCACGATTAAAGAATGAAGACTATATAAATTACAAAGGAAATATTGTTAAATCAAAGGAACATGGATTTCACTGCAGGTAACTTCCTACCTAAACTACATTGCTTTTTTTGTCTTTCTTAAAAGTAGGCTAGCCACAATAATCATTGTGAAGCATACACAACAGTGTTTTGCATTAGTTTTTGCATCTCTTTAATACTAAACACAAGCATTGAATACTAATCATTTGTTTTTCCCAGATGCCGATGGAAATGCATACCACAGAAAATTCCTGAAGAAGAATGTCAAAGTATCTACGTCCGATTCATTGATTTCACCACAAAAAATGAACAAGATGCATACCTTCAGAGTTTGATTGAATGTAAGCCTATCCATAGGCACCGCAGCAGAATTGGTACCAATGAGGACAACCGGCAAACGAAATCTAAATCACATACATTTAAGTACACAGTTTCGACAGAAAAAGGAAAAGCTGAGGTATGTAAAAATGCTTTTCTTTCTATTCACGGTATCACCGCAGATCGAGTTAAGCGATTGTGCAAACTTCTGGCAGCAGGTAAATCGCCAAAAGATCTTCGGGGCAAAAGTAACCCCGGAAATACAATACCAGTATCCCTTGTCAAATGTATTACTGATCATATATCATCATTTCCTCACAAAGAGGCCCACTATACCACTAGAGTGTACAAGTATCTTAGCGCAAATTTGAATGTGAAACTCATGTGGAGCCTTTTTAAGGAAAAACATCCACACCTTAGTGTTAACTATAAGTACTATCTAAAGATTTTCAATGAGACTTTTGACTTGACGTTCGGAAGGCCGCAGATTGACTCGTGTTGCAAATGCGAAGAGCTTTCAGTGAAAATCAGAAGTCCTTCTCTGAACGATGCTGCCAAAAGAATGTATACGGCAGAACTTATTGTTCATAAACGTAGGGCTAAAAAATTCTATACCTACATGAAGCATGTGAGAGAAAAATGTATACAAGACAGTACAGTAGTAGGAATTCGTCTGGATTTCATGCAAAACCTCCAGTTGCCTCAAATACCTGTACAAGAAGTATTTTACCTTCGCCAGCTTACCCTTAATGTTTTCAACATACACAACCTGGCTAACGAAAAGGCAAAATTTTATCTATATCACGAAGGCATAGCAAAAAAAGGCCCAAATGAAGTATGTTCCTTCGTGTATGATTACATTAATAGTGAACTGGATGGAAATGTAAGAGAACTTCACATTTTTTCTGATGGAGCAGCCGGCCAGAATAAGAATCACACATTAATCAGAATGTTGCTTGCTCTTGTAGACACTGGCCGTTTTGATATTGTACACCATTACTTCCCAATTAGAGGCCATTCATATCTGCCGTGTGATCGTGATTTTAGTGTAATCAAACGGAAACTAAGAAAAACAGATCGTATATATACCGCGAAACACTATATGGGACTGATGTTACATTCAACAGTTCAACCAGATAAATTCCAAGTGAAAATGATTAGCACTGAAGAGGTCATTGATTTTAAGAAATGGTGGCCTACACTTTATAAAAGAAACGTAATGTCTGTCGAGTCGTCTTCTGTTACGAGACACGAAAAGCAGAAGTTCGCCGTTTCAAGTTTTATGGAGTTTGTCTATTCTACGCAACACATGGGACATGTTTTAGCCAGACCGTTCATCGAGGGCTTGGTAGAACATACGTTTCGTTTGGCTATACACAACAAACTTTCCTCTCTTCCAAAAAATAACCGCATTCCCTGCATATCCGCAGAAATGTGTGCCTATACACTCGAAAAAGATAGAAGACCTGAAGAAGATGAAACAATATATTCCAACTGAATTTATGGACTTTCATAATACACTTTTTGTATGGCCGGTTTCTGGTGTAGAGGAGGTAGATGTATTGTAATATCGTTTGTTTCATAGTGCATAATGTGCAAACTATTTTGTTTTTTAATAACACATACCTTTTGGTGTAATATTAAATGTTTACTTAAATGTTTGTTTCAAAAACAATAAGTTCTACTGATGTCTTTGATATGTTGTAGTAAAGAAACAAATTTAAGTTATTTTCAATTCCCCATATTTTATATAGAGAAGGTTGTTAAGATGTTAGATGAGTGTTTAAGTTTAAAAGTAATGTGTACAAATGGGATTTATTTGTGGTCATAGTAAATTACATGATTATTACTTTTGTTTGATTCATTTTCTCTCTATTTTAATGCAAGTCATTTGAGAAACCCCACTTGTCCATTCTATAAAAAAGTAATAACATTATTTTATAGTAGTCATAACACTATTTTCATTCCAGCCAACCATACTTCACTAGGTAAATGATACTAAATCGATCTGAACCATTGAAATACAAAATGTTTATAATACAGTCTGTAATATGTTTTTTGTCTCTCCTGAACAATTTACTTTTATGGACATGTAGGGTTTCTCAAATGACCGATTCAATTAATTCAGCGAATTATAAAGGATAAATCAACAAATTATCATTCATTTAATCTTAGGAACCTCATCATCCTTTTCATGTACAGTATAGTTTCTTGAGCACAAGAGCCTTCCAGTAGACCATGTAGTGTTCTTCAAGTGAGATGGGTAACTACTAGTTCCACACACAAGTCCATCCTACCAATGAATTTTTTTCAAACTAGAAAAAACCCTTCACGATTCTTTACGTGTTTTATTAAATTATTACTTTGAATAAAATAACAACCACACTTAGTATTTTGTACAAAGTATTCTTCACCCATGATATGTTAGCCATCATCTCTGAAAACAAACATGTCCCTATCTTTATCACAAAGAAAAAACTTGTCAGAGCAGATGGTACACACGGAAAGTGCTAGTCACCCATATGGTAAGGACAATGTGTTCGATACCTACCTCAGGCATCGAAGCAACTATCTGTTTTTCTTGCCTCATGTAGGAAAATGACTTCCAATACACGTGAAGTTAAAAATATTTACAAACGACTGATCAAAGTACCCAAATTAAAGCTTGCTTACCTCAAAGAATATTAAAAATCATTGTGGATAGAAGCAGAGGCTATCGAACGAGGGACGTCTACATGCAACTAACTGCAAATGAACATTGAACCATCACGTGCGGGTAGTGACTCACAAGCTAGCAGAATGCCACGGCAGACAGATGTTAGCACGAGACACTTAGTACTACTCACCTAGCCATTACACCATTACGTAAAAGAAACCCCGTTGAAATCATAATCAAGCTCATGTAAAATGCTTGATGGAATCAGTTCAAAGTCCAAAACGCGAAACCAGAGCAGAAAACCAGCCTACGAATGCATAACTCGCCACAAACAAAAATTTTTAAAGCATATACTTACTAGAGGCATCAAACCCACTTAACAAAGGTACTGTTAAAGTCGACTCTCTGAAAATTATAAGCAGCAAAAATTTAAAAGTTACCTGTTTTTTTATACATTTTTTCATGTGCCCAAAATTCTATGAATGAATAATTTGGAAGAAGAATCACTTACCGAGTATTTACAATGTTAAAGATATAGTCCATCCAGTGCATCAGCTTATTCATTAGTTTGATTAATTGGCTGTCATTAAATTTTTTATGTCCCCACAGCAGTGTACAAGAGGTATATGTTAGGTTATGATTTTAAGGAAATAAAATCCCCAGAGGTCTAGTAGATTTATTTCGAGGAGTAATAAATTATTTAACAGAAATAATAAAACAAGTAACTATCATATTTGTTCTACATTTAGAAAAATAGAGAAAATGTTAAGGAAAATAAATAAATAAATTTTGTTAATGCAATAATTTATTTTAAATTACACATATTTACATACTATATATATATATAGTTTATATTTCTCAGTCCGTGATATATACATTCTTCTTTTAAAAAAATATTTTAGTTCGTTTTAAGATTGGAAAATACAACTAACTCATACAGATCACGGCACAACTGTTCAGGAATGTAACACCTTAGAGGACCACAGATGTTGATGCTAGAAACCTAACTTAACAACTTTATAATTTTTTTAAAGTATAATTTTTATGTAACCTGTACACCGCACTTCTCACACAGAAATTTTACACGGTCAAGATTTCTTCTGCAGCTATGATTTTCATGGGTGCGTGTACTTCGTAGTTGTTTAAAGCCTTTACCACAGTAGCGACTTTGATACAGATATCCATCACAATTACCATCGCTTCCCCGCTCTACAACTTGCTTTTACAATGCTTAATAAAATTAGTTTTGTTCGTGAAATGTACACCACATGGGTTACATGGATATGTCACACGATTAGTGTTCCTTGTGCAGACATGATTTTCATGTCTTCTTGCATGTTGACGCGATTTAAAACTTTTGTCACAGTACCTACACAGATGTCTCGTCGCTAGATCCTGAGTCATCAAAGGCTCGGAAAGTATAGCACTTTCAATGTACACTACTGTTGTAGGGGACGAAGTCCCGAATGTTGCATGAGCTGGAGATTTTACAGTCGACATTTTCAGAACATTTATACTGGATGTAAAATAAGCTGAAGTTGACACAACTGATGCAGAAGCTGGAAATTGCTCACAAAATGTTTTATTAACCAAATTCGGTTTAGTTGCAAAAATCAAGGTCTCCTCTGCTGTCAATAATGTACACATTGAAGTCTCTTGCACTAAAGATACAGCAGATGCAACCATCATCAGGATCTCTGGAGATGGTAGCTTCGTTACCATCGAAATCTCTGGAGTTGCCCTCATCGTTGTCATTGGGATCTGCTTCGTCAGCGTCACCGCCGTCGTCAGGGTCCCCGGTGACGATGTTAGACCTTCCACCAAGATCTTTGCAGCAGTTGACCCCGACACCATCGGGATCTGCAACGATGTCGACGTCGCTGCTATCGGATACACATGAATATTCATATACCAGACATATGCAGACAAGTCAACCTAGCCGATCGGCACTGAACCATAACCAGAGGTGGACTGAGGGTCCTGTTGTCTGGGACCCGCTTAAATAAAAGAGACCGCTTGATTAATATGCAAGTCAAAACCAAATCAACTGATATTAATTTAAAAAAAAAAGATTTGATTATTTTTTTAAGGAATTTCAGGGAAAGAGAAGTTCTTATTATATATTCAAACAACTAATCGCACAGCATAAACACCCGGTGCATTTAAGTTTACTAGAGAATCAAAAGTCTCTGAACAGTTTAACCTTCAAAATCCAAGCATAATTTAGACTAATCAAATAGAAATTCGATTATGTACACCTACTCATAACCTCCAACTGACTTCAAATAGCTACAACACATGTCTAAAATATTTTATCTAATTGCAGGCTAGGACCAAAGTCAATTATTTGTACCTCTCATCAACATTTCAGGGGACCGTCCGTGATGATATAGCTACAGCCAAATTATGATACGTACCCAGCATCTTCGAAATCCAGTCCTCAGTTTCGATCCTTGCTTTGCCTTACGACAAAAGTCTTCGAATAAAGAGACCTACTTGATGTATTTACTAGATATTTTTATGCTTGTCATAGCACACATCAATAAATATTTTTGTAAATAACTCAAAATATTATCAGTTCAATAGCATTTCATCCATGAACATACAGTAGGACACCAACATATCCATCAACTCAAGTCCATTGTACATTTAGCAGTCTACTCGGCTATACTCAGCACACAGTCCACTAAAATAAGTCAAGTAACAACCTATCATTTCTTTGCATTCGGACATTCAACTGCATATTGACTGATAGTTGGACGGGCCTGACAGTGAAAATATTTCGCACAGTTTACACTTATATAGGACCAGGAGTCTATGAATCATTGAACCCTCAGAACCTAGCTACACATACACTGTGCTGGATTCAAGTAAATCTACGCTTATTTTCCATCATCGTCACTCGATTCAACACTCATTTTCCATCATCGACATGCAAATCAAATGCAAATACACCATTATCGACACTCAATACGATTCTCATCCTCCATCATCGAAACTCAATTTGACACTCATTTTCCGTCATCGACACTCAGTTAAACACTCTTTTTCCATCATCGACACTTATTTTCTACCAACAATACTCTATCCGATGCTCATTTTTCATCATCTACACTCAATTGGATGCTCATTTTCCATCATCGACGCTCATTTTCCATCATCGACACTCAATTCGATGCTCATTTACCATCATAAAAACTCAATCAGCACTCATTTTTATTCACCACTCATTTCAACACTCATTATTCACCATCGGCACTTAATTCGACACTCATTTTACATCATCTACACTCAATTCTATGTACTTCTTCCATCTTCGACACTCAATTCAACACAAATTTGCCATCATCTACATGCAATAAAATGAAAATTTTCCATCATCGACACACACGCTAAAATATTTATACTCAACTCAGTTCTTTAATGTAGCAAATAGGTTGTACACGCATTAACCTCATTAGGGAAGGAATAAAGATACTAATTTAATATCAATTTTTAAAAATTATATTTATTAAAAAAACAAAAGTATAAAAATTCTTCAGGCAACACACCAATAACTTATTATATATGTGTATATATATAGGCTATATATATATATATATATATATATATATATATATATATACTAGCTGCAGTACCCGGCTTTGCCCGGGCTAAACACCGGGTGATATTTTGTCCGCGAGTTACAGCAAAATGGATAGCGATATGTCCAGTGTGTTGGACATTAAGAAATGACACATAATTACTGTTTGTGTATCTGTGACCTATGATTTTCTGTTTACCCATGGCGATCGGTTGAAAGGTTTAGAAGTTGATGCGCTACAGCGCCATCTAGCAACGAGTTACAAAAAAAATGGATGATAAAAACACTTCGATGTGCCAACTTTCATGGCGATCGGTCAAACGGTGTAAGAGTTTATCGACGTCATACATACCAAAAACTAATTATATATATTCTTATATTTCGAAATTTTGGGGCATTCACTTTTGCGAAAAGTGGATGTTCAGGACCTCGAATGGTTCGGAACACTCCATCTCGAAAGAAATGATATTTGAAAATCCTGAAATTTTCGAGATTTTGGGGCTTTGTTCCCAGAGGGGGAGGGGTTATTTTGAGGACCCTGAATGGCAGGGAAACACTAAAAATCGAAAAGAATGATTTTTGAAATTTTCTAAATTTTGGGGCATTGACCCCTGAGAAGGGGGTGGGGGGTGATGTTAAAGACCCCGAATGGCTCGTAAACACTCCAAACCGAAAGAGAATAGGTTTTAGAAAGTTTGGGAAATTTTTTTATTATTGGGTCTTTGACTCCTTGTGGGGGGAGGGTAGTTTGAGGACCCCGAATGGCTCGGAAACACTCCAAATAGTAAAAAAGTATTCTTAAATTTAAGAAATTTTTGAAATTTTTCGTAATTTGGAGTTTTGCACTCCCCCCCCCCCCCCCACCCACAAAATTGGGTGCGAAGTCGACTTTGGGTAAAAGTTCCACCATGCCCCGGACACTTTAGTTCGTAATGATTTAATTTTAATACAATTTTCTCCAATTTTTCGAAATTTTGTGGCTTTCACTTTTGAGGAAAAGGAAGGGGGGAGGAGGTGGAGGTTCAGGACCTCGAATGTTTCGGAACACTCCATCTCGAAAGAATAGATATTTGAAATTCATAAAATTATCGAAATTTTGGGGCTTTTTCCCAGAGGGGGGGGGGGGCGGGGGGTTCTAGGACCCTGAATGGCTCGAAAACGCTTAAAATGGAAAGAGAAAGATTTTTTAAAAATTTTAAACTTTCGAAATTTTGGGGCTTTAACCACCTGGTGGGGGGGGGGGGGGGGGAGGGGGTGATGTTGAGGACCCCGAATGGCTCGGAAACACTCCAAATCGAAAGAGATATAAAGGAAAACTTATTACCTACCTATGAATAATTTACTAAATAAATTAATAAATAACTCTATGTTTAAGAATTTACGTACATACATAATATTAAACTTCAAACTATACACACCAAAAAAAACTAAGGATGTTTGTGAAAATATTTTTTATTTGTTATAATGTTTAAAACATTTGTAGGATTTGTTGATATGTAAAACTGTGGTGGCCATATGCCGCTTATCCAAAGGAGTATAGAAATTAATAGAGATATCACTCCCTGTACACACCACAAATCTTTGAATTAAGTAAAATAAAACATAGTCCAAAATGAAACAAAAAGTATAAATAACAACTAATTTGTCAAAAAAAATTATTCAACTGGAATGACAATGTTAACATCCACCTGAAATTTAATTGAAGTAGGTAGGTAAGAATATATAAATATACATATATATAAGAAAATAAATGAAATTAAAACATACATAAATAAAATTATCTCACACTCAACCAAACATAATGTTTAATATGAAATAAAGGAAGATGGCAATTACACGTAACTATTCTAATTAATAAAAAAAATCGACCTACCTGAAATAGTAAAATTCCAATTTTTCAACAATATATTACATAATTGATAAATATTTCTAGTCTTCGGTCTCAGTAGCCCTAAGACTCTTGACGCTCAGCAGATAAATTATCAACACTAAACCAAACTCCTCGCAAATAAGTTATAAGTAGGTACTGCAAAAAAAAATAATTTAAATTGTAATATACAAAAACGGTATTGAAAATTGAAACAAATATGGCGACACTACAAACTGTCAAGATATTTATTTTTTTCTTACTCTCTACTTAGTTTCTTACAATAGCAAAACGTAACGTAATGGCTTGAAAGCTATTGCTCGGCAGACATAGAGGAATGACACTAACAGTTTGTATATCTATGACACACGTTACATAAAATTAAGATATATTTTTTTAACTCGTTTAAAATTCATATTTTTTTTTTTGACAAAAGATAGCCTATGTCCATCCCCAGGATATAATCTATCTCCTTGCCAAATTTCATTACGATCCGTTCAGCCGTTCAGCCGGGAAAAGGTAACAAACAGACAGACAGACAGACAGACAGAGTTACTTTCGCATTTATAATATTATTAAGGATATCCTGAATTTCTAAGTTCATCAAAAATAGTCCATGCATGCATGTAAAAGTCTTAACCTGTTCACTAACATGTTTGGGTCTTTCGACGATGTGTAATCAATTTTGCTTGATGTCACCATCTTCTCCAATTTTTTGCTGAACATATTCTGAAATTCGTTATGATAATGATATTGATCATATGCATCATCATAATCGGTACTGTCCACACCTTTATAAAACACACTTACGTCTTCATCTAGCTTATCCAAGAATTTCAACTTTTTTGACATTGGAGTACCATCATTGCCATAAAGCTTACTTGCTAATTGTCCAAAAAAAAATTCCAAAGTTCGTAGAAGACTACTATAAGTCGACTTGTCACTTTTTCTGGAGATGCTACTTTCATTATCTTCTACCTTACTTAAATCTTAAACATCCTTCAAGCTATTTCCCTTGTTAAGACCTGGAGAGATTTTTTAAACGATCACTTTTAAGACTAGGAAGATCAAATTCATTGTAAGACATACTGTCCCCGAGCATAGCGTCTCCATCTATGTACTTTATCTCCTGCGCAAGCTTAACTTTACAAGTAACTTATTATCTTGTGTTTTTAAATTATCTCTTCGGGTCAACAGCCTAACACACTTGCCACAATTTAGCAATTGGCGGAATAGGCTTTTAACACAATCGTTTTTTTCATGTCTACTAGCATTATAGCTTTAATCAAAATATTTGATTCAGTATGTACAGTATCGTTCAGATCGAGATTGATATTTAAGTAGGCTATCATACCTTCAATCGACTGTGCGTACTATAAGTATTTTTTTAAGTAGGGCTACATCGTATTTTTATGTATAAGCATTCGTCAAGTTATTGGACAATTTTTTTTTTTAATTTTTAAAAAAGGCAATTGTCAGAAGTTTCACAACTCACCATCTTATTTCCTCATGCGATGTATTTTTTAAGCAGCCGCTGTTTGATGTAATTAGTGTAGGATAGCCGGTCCGGGCCCTGGCGCTGGCGCGTGGTGCCAGTGCCGGGGTCCGCCATATTGGATTTGTGACATCACGACGGCAAAAATTCCTCAAAATTCCTCAAAAATGACTCAAAATGACTCAAAAATTCCCGTTTTGAGGAAAAATTTCCCGTTTTAGTCCTTAAAAATCCCAGCGGCTAGAAATGTCCTAAAAGAGGCTTAAGCATTCTTAACTCAAGCCTCAGTTAAGCCTCTATCAGGATGTGACCTTGAACTTTGACATTGACCTTGACCCAGACGGCCATTTTGGATCCGCCATCTTGGATGACGTAATTTTGTTTTCTCGAACATTCCGGCATTGTGTTATCCGCCATTTTGAATTATGACGTCACAGTTGCAATTTTCGTTACGGTCGCCATCTTTAACTTTTTTATTTATTATCCGATTTTAATGAAAAAAAATTTTAAATTCATGAAAAAATCCAATTAAAAAAATTTTAATAAAAATATTTAAAAAAAAACTTTTACGATACGGAGTTCAGAGTCCTCGGTTCGAACCCGGTGAGGGCAAAAAAATAAAAATGAAGACCGATCCTTCCCCCGCGGTGGCTGCTGGCATACTGACTCCCACCAAAGCATATATATCGTCACCTAGTATGACATCATGTTCGCCATCTTGTCTTCGATGCCGGAAGTCATCATCATTGTATCGTCGGCGAGAGTGCGCTGAAAACATGTTAGTTTAGTTCTTATCCGCTAGAGTGCAGTAATCAATTATTGCTGTGACACCCGCCATCTTGAAATTTGGACGCCATCTTGAAATTTGTACGCCATCTGGAAAATCCGTAATTATTTAACTAGAAATTCGGGAAAAGTTCCAAAATTCATTAAATAAATCAATCATTAATTTACTTATTGAATAGTTACTTGGTTCTATCTAGAATGATGCAAAAAAAATTAAATATAACATCAATTTAACATAATAGTAACAGGTTCGAGTAATTAAACACCGCAAGTTCTTTTACAAACATAATATTTATTACATAATTTATATTCTACTACAGGATCACTTACGAAAGCTAGCAAATTTATAATCAATCATTAAGTTCCGCATCGGTGTGAAATGACTAATTCTTAGCTCCAATAGGTTTATACTAGACAGAGTCCAACCAGAACCTTTACTGACATAGTTCTCCTCTTCTTGGCAGAGTTTCTGGATACCGTTTTTAACAGTTTGCTTCACATCGTCAGAACTCTAAAATACTGCAGCCGATGTCTTGAATGCACACTTCTTCACTTTGTCATCTAACAGATATGGCTTTCCATATAGAGAGTCCCACCACAAGTTATATTTTAATAGACCTTTTGTTGCTACGTCATCAGTAAGCTGATTATGTCCTGTCTGATATCATCAAAAAAAGTACAAATGTCCTTCGACTCACCGAACGTATTTAGATAATAGTAGTCCTTCAATGTTCCACGAAATGCAGACTGCGCCAAGTAGAAGCCATTATCATTCACTTGTAATGCTCCGAACACAGTCTGAGGTTTATTTTCCTGTTCAGACGTCATACCAATCGGTTGCTGCACATCGGTTTTCTTGCTTGTACGCTCACGAGCCTTCAACCTAAACCGAGGAGTCGAAATTTCTGCAGGTAGTTCAGCAGTAGGCACACGGACTTCACCTTTACAGTTTTTCGCATCTCGTCGCAAATTATCAATTCGAGTAAACCATTCATGACACTCATCACAGCGAAACTTCGTGCGAGAAGGATTCTTCTTGCATTTGCTCCTCTCATGTCTTCGTGCATCATGAGCAAATGCGAACGTCATATCACAGTAGCTGCAAGGATACCGGGGTGATGAAGACGAACCTTTCAGACCCGATCCAGATACTGACGTTGATGCAGTTGCACCATCTCCAGGCATACTCTTATGAACATCAATGCATCATTGTTGTATAAAAACCTTTACTTTCTGCCGAACAGCAGGACCTTTGCATCTCTTCATGTGCGTTTTCATATTATCTTGTCTTGCAAATTGCCTGTGACATTTCTTACAGCCAATCATTTTGCGATAAAGGTTCTTGGCACCGTATCTATTTTCATGTCGTCGAATTGCTGTTGTTTGAGAAAATCTAGTCGCAGGACCAGCACCGATGTTCGTTTGTCGTTGTTGAATCAACACCCATTGAAGTCTCCATTTATGGCGAAACAGCGTCCGTTGAGGTTTCCTGTACAGCCAGCACTACCGGCATTAAAGTCTCTTCTGCTGGTGGTATCACATCTGTTGAAATCTCCTCCAATGTTGACGTCATCGTTGTCAACGGTATCTGCACCTTCTCCATCGTAGCTGTCGTCAAGGTTCCCGTAGTCGACGGTACAACCGCCATCGAGTTCGACGTTAAAGACGGTAAAGATGCTATCGAGGTCTCAAGAACAGCTAATTGACACGACTTATGCACCAGAAGAAACAAACTAGGCGATCCTTACACCGCCGACGTCAGTAACAAACTGAGCAAACTGCTGTCTAGGACTCGATTATATACATGCACCGTATGGAATAATACGCTAGTCAATTCAAGAACCATTTACAATAATACTAGAGTCAAATCTACAAATTAAAAAAGAGGATCATTTGATCGAAAAAAAATTCGATCTCTCCATAATACGCCAGGCTCCAAGAGCTACAATTCGTGTAATCAGATCCATCTACATTTTGCTCCTATGCTTCAATTGACCATTAGCTTCAAGTGCTCCAACAGCTCCATCAGCTCCAACACGTAATGTACGCAACGTACGCGCAATACATGCAATTTACATGCAATAAATGTAATGATCACACAGTACACACAGGAAACAGAACGTACACACAGTACACACAGGAAACGGAATGTACACACAGTACACACAGGAAACGGAACGTATACACACAGTACACACAGGAAACGGAACATACACACAGTACACACAGGAAACGGAACGTACACACTGTACACACAGGAAACGGATCGTATACACACAGTACACACAGGAAACAGTAGTACACACAGTACACACAGGAAACGGAACGTACACACAATACACACAGGAAACGGAATGTATACACACAGTACACACAGGAAACGGAACGTACACACAGTACACCCAGGAAACGTACACACAGTATACACAGGAAACGAAACATATACACACAGTACACACAGGAAAAAGAACGTACACACAGGAAACGAAACGTACACACAGTACACACAGGAAACGAAACGTATACACACAGTACATACAGGAAACGGAATTATCACAAATACATTAGCGGAAACACGCAGGCTTAGTTGGAAATCATAATACAAGAAATAAAAACATTAAATTATTACTTTGAATATTTTATTACTTCTCAACATTACACAAATACAAGTAAAAGAAGCCATTATTGTATGTAGCCAGCTTTTCTCAGTTCTTTGAGTATGAAGGATATTTCTTTGATGCACAAATAGTTTCCTGCACAAAGCGAGTCATGTAGAAGTCTTAGCCGGTCAACCAATATGTTTGGATCTTTCCATAATGTGTAATCAATCTCTTCTACCACCATCTTACTTGCTTGTTTATTATAAATACTGTTAATATCACAATCGTCCCAGTGATCATAATAAGCATTATCAGATTTTTTTTTTATAACACGACGTTTCCATCGTTTCGGTCTCAGGACATCGCCACATTCTTAGATCTTGTCAGCTCTAGGTGCTTCATCACAGTCTATGCCTTTGTCAACAGCCTCAGAGTCACTGTAACAATCACTGTAGAAGACATCCTCTTCACCCAGATTACCGTATGAATTCGCTATCGATAATGTCGAAGTGTCTTCATCGTCTTCATGCTTCCTTTTTAGGAGTCCATCTTTTTTAAAAGAATGGAGGATCTACTGAATATAGGCTTGAATGTATTCTCACTTTTCACGGTGTTGATACTTCCATTAGTTTCAGTCTTCCCGAAGCCATTAGCATCCTTCAATTTATGTTCTTCCTCACGATCGGGTGAGCTAATACCATCACGCTCAGGACAAGGAAAATTATTGTCGTAATGTAGATCACTCTTCTATAGTCTAGTGGATCCATCGGTGTCCTCTATGCCGTAAGTAGTCTTGACTTTACATGTTCTACCATGTCTTTTTAAGCTGTCAATTCTTGTTAACAACCTGCTACAACGATTACAGCTTAACATGTTGCGTAGTGGGTTTCTAGCACAATCATTCTTCTCATGACGTCTAGCATTCCTTCTCATGGCAAAATCCTTGCCACAGTATCTACAGCGGCTTCCTTCCGATTCAGCTGCAGATAACAAACCACGATCCATGGTAGCTTCTTTGACTAATGTTAGATACAAACTGTCAGTTTTCTCCAATTGGAACCATTTCTTAAATAGAGTTTTTTAAATATTTCATCAGCGAGAGTTAAGTTATCTAATGCAAAGCAAATTGATGCAAGTAGTTCTGGCTGTCGTCAACAGATGTCGCCACGTGTTGCATCAGGTAAATATTATATATTTCATTAATGTGGGATGCGGAATGCTCACTATCGATCGCAAAGGAAGGTTGGCTTCGATAGTCTCCAAGGAGAAAAAAGTTCGTCCTTCCTGCTAGTGCTTCTCAGATTTCTCACTGTCCGCCATCTTGGATTGCGACGTAACGGCGGCCATCTTGGATGGGTGTGACCTTGACCTTTGACCGAAACCGCAGGAATGATCACAAGCACACGGATTAACTATCAAAATATTGATAAGAATAATCAGGAGCACACGGATAAAACCATCCTAATATTGGCAAGAATAATCAGGAGCACACGGAGAAAACCGCCACAAGTTTTCTTTGATATAATAAAAATACAAAAAAAATTAATTAAAAATTAAAAATAATAACGAAAAAAATTCAAAAGCTAATTCTGCTAGCTTGTGAACTTCTCTTTGATGTGCAAAGTTAGAGTTTTAGTACAAGCAAGAATCAGTTTTTGAATTTTTTTCGTTTTTATTTTTAATTTTTAATTAATTTTTTTTGTATTTTTATGATATCAAAGAAAACTTGTGGCGGTTTTCTCTGTGTGCTCCTGATTATTCTTGCCAATATTATGATAGTTTTCTCCGTGTGCTCCTGATTATTCTTATCAATATTTTGATGGTTAATCCGTGTGCTTGCGATCATTTCTGCTGTTTCGGTCAAAGGTCAAGGTCACACCCATCCAAGATGGCCGCCGTGACGTCGCAATCCAAGATGGCGGACCGTGAGAAATCTGAGAAGCACTAGCAGGAAGGACGACCTTTTTACTCCTTGGAGACTATGGAAGCCAACCTTCCTTTGCGATCGATAGTGAGCGTTCCGCATCCCACATTAATGAAATATATAATATTTACCTGATGCAACACGTGGCGACATCTGTTGACGACAGCCAGAACTACTTGCATCAATTTGCTTTGCATTAGATAACTTAACTCTCGCTGATGAAATATTTAAAAAACTCTATTTAAGAAATGGTTCCAATTTGAGTAAACTGACAGTTTGTATCTGACATTAGTCACAGAAGCTACCATGGATCGTGGTTTGTTATCTGCAGCTGAATCGGAAGGAAGCCGCTGTAGATACTGTGGCAAGGATTTTGCCATGAGAAGGAATGCTAGACGTCATGAGAAGAATGATTGTGCTAGAAACCCACTACGCAACATGTTAAGCTGTAATCGTTGTAGCAGGTTGTTAACACGAATTGACAGCTTAAAAAGACATGGTAGAACATGTAAAGTCAAGACTACTTACGGCATAGAGGACACCGATGGATCCACTAGACTATAGAAGAGTGATCTACATTACGACAATAATTTTCCTTGTCCTGAGCGTGATGGTATTAGCTCACCCGATCGTGAGGAAGAACATAAATTGAAGGATGCTAATGGCTTCGGGAAGACTGAAACTAATGGAAATATCAACACCGTGAAAAGTGAGAATACATTCAAGCCTATATTCAGTAGATCCTCCATTCTTTGTAAAAATGATGGACTCCTAAAAAGGAAGCATAAAGACGATGAAGACACTTCGACATAATCGATAGCGAATTCATACGGTAATCTGGGTGAAGAGGATGTCTTCTACAGTAATAGTAACAGTGACTATGAGGCTGTTGACAAAGGCATATACTGAGATGAAGCACCTAGAGCTGACAAGATCGAAGAATGTGGCGATGTCCTGAGACCGAAACGATGGAAACGTCGTGTTATAATAAATAAATCTGATAATGCTTATTATGATCACTGGGACGATTGTGATATTAACAATATTTATAATAAACAAGCAAGTAAGATGGTGGTAGAAGAGATTGATTACACATCATGGAAAGATCCAAACATATTGGTTGACCGACTAAGACTTCTACATGGCTCGCTTTGTGCAGGAAACTATTCGTGCATCAAAGAAATATCCTTCATACTCAAAGATCTGAGGAAAGCTGGCTACATACAATAATGGCTTTTTTTATTTGTATTTGTGTAATGTTGAGAAGTAATTAAATATTGAAAGTAAAAAATTTAATGTTATTATTTCTTGTATTCTGATTTCCAACTAAGCCTGTGTGTTTCCGCTAATGTATTTGTGATCATTCCGTTTCCTGTGTGTACTGTGTGTATACGTTTCGTTTTCTGTGTGTACTGTGTGTATACATTCCGTTTCCTGTGTGTACTGTGTGTACGTTCCGTTTCCTGTGTGTACTCTGTGTACGTTCCGTTTCCTGTGTGTACTGTGTGTACGTTCCGTTTCCTGTGTGTACTGTGTGATCATTACATTTATTGCATGTAAATTGCATGTATTGCGCGTACATTGCGTACATTACGTGTTGGAGCTGATGGAGCTGTTGGAGCACTTGAAGCTAATGGTCAATTGAAGCATAGGAGCAAAATGTAGATGGATCTGACTACGCGAATTGTAGCTCGTGGAGCCTGGCGTATATTGGAGGGATCGAATTTTTTTTTTTCGATCAAATTATCCTCTTTTTTAATTTGTAGATTTGACGCTAGTATTATTGTAAATGGTTCTTTATTTGACTTGCGTATTATTCCATACGGTGCATGTATATAATCGAGTCCTAGACAGCAGTTCGCTCAGTTTGTTACTGAAGTCGGTGGTGTAAGTATCACCTAGTTTATTTCTTCTGGTGCATAAGTCGTGTCAATTAGCTGTTCATGAGATCTCGATGGCATCTTTACCGTCTTTAACGTCGAACTCGATAGCGGTTTTACCGTCGACTACGGGAACCTTGACGACAGCTACGATGGAGGAGGTGCAGATCCCGTTGACAACGACGACGTCAACATTGGAGGAGATTTAAACAGATGTGTTTCCACCAGCAGAAGAGACTTTAATGCCGGTAGTGCTGGCTGTACAGGAAACCTCAGCGGACGCTGTTTCGCCATCAATGGATATTTCAATGGGTGATGATTCAACAACGACTAACGAACATCGGTGCTGTTACTGCGACAAGATTTTCTCAAACAACAGCAATGCTCGACGACATGAGAATAGAGAATGTGCCAAGAACCTTTATCGCAAAATGATTGGCTATAAGAAATGTCACAGGCAATTTGCAAGACAAGATAATATGAAAACGCACATGAAGAGATGCAAAGGTCCTGCTGTTCGGCAGAAAGTAAAGGTTTTTATACAACAACGATGCATTGATGTTCATAAGAGTATGCCTGGAGATGTTGCAACTGCTGCAACGTCAGTATTTGGATCGGGTCTGAAAGGTTCGTCTTAATCACACCGGTATCCTTGCAGCTACTGTGATATGACGTTCGCATTTGCTCATGATGCACGAAGACATGAGAGGAGCAAATGCAGGAAGAATCCTTCTTGCATGAAGTTTCGCTGTGATGAGTGTCATGAATGGTTTACTCGAATTGATAATTTGCGACGACATGCGAAAAACTGTAAAGGTGAAGTCCGTGTGCCTACTGCTGAACTACCTGCAGAAATTTCGACTCCTCGGTTTAGGTTGAAGGCTCGTGAGCATACGAGCAAGAAAACTGATGTGCAGCAACCGATTGGTATGACGTCTGAACAGGAAAATAAATCTAAGACTGTGTTCGGAGCATTACAAGTGAATGATAATGGCTTCTACATAACGCAGTCTGCATTTCGTGGAACATTGAAGGACTACTATTATCTTAATATGTTCGGTGAGTCGAAGGACATTTGTACTTTTCTTGATGATATCAGACAGGACATAATCAATCAGCTTACTGATGACGTAGCAACATAAGGTCCATTAAAATATAACTTGTGGTTGGACTGTCTATATGGAAAGCCATATCCGTAAGATGACAAAGTGAAGAAGTGTGCATTCAAGATATCGGCTGCAGTAATTTACAGTTCTGACGATGTGAAGCAAACTGTTAAAAACGGTATCCAGAAACTCTGCCAAGAAGAGGAGAATTATGTCAGTAAAGGTTCTGGTTGGACTCTGTCTAGTATAAACCTATTGGAGCTAAGAATTAGTCATTTCACACCGATGCGGAACTTAATGATTGATTATAAATTTGCTAGCTTTCGTAAGTGATCCTGTAGTAGAATATAAATTATGTAATAAATATTATGTTTGTAAAAGAACTTGCGGTGTTTAATTACACGAACCTGTTACTATTATGTTAAATTGATGTTATATTTATTTTTTTCGCATCATCCTAGATCGAACCAAGTAACTATTCAATAGGTAATTTAATGATTGATTTATTTAATGAATTTTGGAACTTTTCCCGAATTTCTAGCTAAATAATTACGGATTTTCAAGATGGCATCCAAATTTCAAGATGGCGGGTTTCACAGCAATAATTGATTACTGTACTCTAGCGGATAAGAATTAAACTAACATGTCATCAGCGCACTCTCGCCGACGATACAATGATGATGACTTCCAGCATCGAAGACAAGATGGCGAACATGACGTCATACTAGGTGACGATATATATATGCTTTAAAAAAAGTGGTGAGAGTCAGTATGCCAGCAGCCACCGCGGGGGAAGGATAGGTCGTCATTTTTATTTTTTTGCCCTCACCGGGTTCGAACCGAGGACTCCGAACTCCGTGTCGTAAAAGTTTGTTTTTTTAAATATTTTTATTAAAATTTTATTAAATGGATTTTTTCATGAATTTTAAATTTTTTTTCATTAAAATCGGATAATAAATAAAAAAGTTAAAGATGGCGACCGTTACAAAAATTGCAACGGTGACGTCATAATTAAAAATGGCGGATAACACAATGCCGGAATGTTCGAGAAAACAAAATTACTTCATCCAAGATGGCGGATCTAAAATGGCCGTCGGGGTCAAGGTCAAGGTCAAAGGTCAAGGTCACATCCTGATAGAGGCTTAACTGAGGCTTGAGTTAAGAATGCTTAAGCCTCTTTTAGGAGATTTCTAGCCGCTGGGATTTTTAAGGACTAAAACGGGAAATTTTTCCTCAAAACGGGAATTTTTGAGTCATTTTTGAGGAATTTTGAGGAATTTTTGCCTTCGTGACGTCACAAATCCAATATGGCGGACCCCGGCACTGGCACCACGCGCCAACGCCAGGGCCCGGACTGGCTATCCTACACTACTTATGTAGGATACGAAAGTACATCGTATTTTTAAGTATTAGCATTCGTCAATTTTTTCGACTAATATAATTTTTTCATTTTGAAAAAAGTCATGTCCCAAGTAGTTTTACAACTGAATGGTTTATGTCCTCATGCAATGTGTTTTAAAAGCAGCCGCTGTTTTATGTAGTATGTGGGATGCTCACTCACGAAATCAAGAGGAGTGCTTCGCTAGACCTTGATAGGAAGGGACATTGACCACTCAGTTGTTTTACGAATTAGTAATCGTCTGATAATTGAATATTTTTTGTCTGAATTCCACCTGTTAAAAAATAATTTTAAGTAATGATTTAATACCACGAATTCAGCAATTATTACGAAACTCTGAATAAATATACCTGTCTTATTAGGAGAGATTGTTTTCATATAAATAATCAGTAGCATTCTATGAAATCCAACTAAATATTACCACGAATAATCAAGAGCATCCGGAGAAAACCAAGAGAAGTCTTGAAAATTATGCTCATTGAATGTTATATTTAGGCTATTTATATATGTGTACAATACTAATTTTATATTAATATGTTAAGCATAATAAATAATTATAGTATGCCTTGCATAATAATATGTTTTGCATATGTCTGTTATAAATATGCATATACGTAAAATGTATATCTATTATAGGAATATTATTTTATCATATATGCAATGGTATTTGTGGTGGGGGTCAGTCTTCCAGCAGCTGCCATAGGGGAAGGATCTGTCGGAATTTTTTTATTTGGCCCTCACAAGGTTCAAACCGAGGACTCAATGACATAGGTCCGTTTTTAAATTATATTTTATTAACTTTTCATTATTTGTTAATAAATTTTATTTTATTTTTCCAAATTTCTAGCATAAAAATTATGGATTTTCAAGATGGCGACTGTAACGGAAATTGAAACGGTGATGTCATAATTAAAAATGGTGGAAAGTTCGTGAAAACGAAATGGCGGAATTCAAAATGGTGGACAGTTCGAAAAAAAACAAATGTTGGATCCAATATAGCGGATCCGAAATGGCCGCCGGGGTCAAAGTTAAAGGTCAAGTTCATCCAATATGGCCGCCGTGATGTCACAATCCAAGATGGCGGTCAGAACCTCGGCACCTCAGCTTGAAGCCTGTCCCTGGACATAATATTTTACACTACTTGTATTTTTTTTAAATACGAACATAGTTGTTACATGCTAAAAATACTTATATTAAATTTATATTCTACAGAAATGTTATAAAATACGATTTACTTTACTTACAGAGTGACAAAAATAGTCGCGACAAATTGTTCATAAAAATCTAATATGCTGTTTCGTAACTTAAAATTTCCCATTTAAATCTCCAACGAATGGCCCATTTTGAAGGATGAAAAAATATCATCGTTAAATTTGTTTAACTTTATAACTTATGGCAAATTGTATCAATTGTAATATTAAATAAATCGTTTGCTTGTATGTAATTTTATTCTATATTTTAGCTCTAATATAAACTTTTTGTATTTTTTTTCCAGGAAAATGCATAATTGGTACCAAAGAATGTCAGAACGAGCAAGTTGGCCAGAAGAAACATTGAAAGAAGCTGTTTCCATATTGAAGGCAGGGGACATAGTTTAGATAGAGGCAGAGCATTATTATGGAAATTACAGCCCGGATCATCTCAAGGAGGATTGAAGCAACGATTGTACAAAGATGGGTCTTGGGCCAGGAGGTACATAAGGTACAGAAAATGAGCAAAGGCTGGTTAGTCTTATTCAAAATCTTTTCAATGTTGGATTTACTCCTAAAAGACAAACAGTTCATATTTTATCTTACAAGTTCGCCGAAAAATTGAACATTAAAAATAAATTTTCTAGGTAAGCTGAAATGGCAGGGTTATCTTGGCTGCTACTTTTCTCAAGAGAAGTCTGGAACTAGCGATAAGACAAGCCGAAGGTCTTTATATTGCTGAACGTTTATGGATGAATCGTGCCAAGAAATCTTTTTTTTTTTTTCGAATCTTACTGTCAGTGTTAGCAGATTCCCTATCATTAATAAATCAGGGAAGTGTTAGCAAGTAAAGTTTCACACTTTGACACCTAAAAAAAGGTAAGGTGTAAACAAAAAAACTGGATTTCTTTGATGTGATACTTGCTGGTTCAGACATGTACATGAATTCAAAATATTCCTACATAAGTTAAATTATTTCTTCGGTGGTTTGTAAAACATTTTGTAACAAGAAAACCAACACGAAAATCAGTGTTCATTTTTAATGAACATGCTTCTCACGTTAGTGCCCTAGATTTTTTGTAAATTGCTGAAAAGGAAATATAGTTATAGTTTGTTTGCCCAGCCATACAACTCAAGCACTCCAAACACTGGATCGCTCGTTTTTGGGCCTTGGTAGGGAAACATAAAGAGGCTAGCATGTGGATGCGAGAACACCCAAGCCGTAATATAACAAGATATCAAGAAATACAGCTCATTGGTAATGCATGGAAAAAAAAGCTGTGACAGTAATGCGATCCCTAACCATTTATATTCAATTTTTGATGCATCTTCAGCTTCTGTAAAAATGGAATGTAATCATGCTGCTCCTGAGAATTTTTAAGTTCTTGAAAGGCATAGCTCTACTAATGCTCCTACTATCCTAAATATGCCTATTTAGTCACTAGAGCCCTTTACAGTTCCAATTGAAATATCACTCCTAAGTAAAAACCAGAATAAGACAGATCCCACACCCTCCACATCTAAAGAACCCCAATAAAATATCTCCATGATGTAAGCCCACTCCCACAATTATCTTGTCATCAAAAACGATGATTAAAAAAATACTCACATATTACTACCACAAGCGAGAATTCAACAGATTGAAAGAAAAAAAGAAAAAACCCATACCACATCACTCGAAATGATCCAGCCTGTGGTTTCTTCTAAACGAGTGAAGAGGAAGAAAACATCTCATTAAGAATATTACATACAAATTAAAATGTTTCTATTACTCAAACTAGTATTGACACTAAAAATATTTTTTGTAAATGTTGGGCCAACTTCTAAAAACCACTTCCAATGGGGACTCGATTCAGTGCAGAATGTGTGCAAAGTGGCTTGATGAAACATGTATTTTGTACGGCACATTGTGTAATGAATGCGAAAGAAAAGAAAAGAGAATACTTACAACTCAACAAAAAAAAAAAAGTGTGACATCTATCCTCAAGTTGCGGCGTCTCTCCTATACGTAACACTATGCTAAAAAAAACTATCCGTACTAATTATTTTCTTGTATCGAAACATCTTGTTATGCTTACAAGTATATGCATTTTATGTGATAAAGCACAAAATGTAGGTGTGTGTGTAAAATATTTATCCAGTGATTTTTGTTACAGATTATTTTCGAAATGTTCGACATCTGTCCTGAAATTAGCCTATAACTTAGTCGATTACTATGACTTGAAACACAATCATGCAAGACGGATTTCCTTCCCCTTGATGTCTAGCGAAGCCCTATTTCTATTGCGATCGTAAGTGAGCACCCCGCATCCCACATTAATAGTGGCTGCCTGTACAGCATATCAAACAAAGATATTCATTACTCAGTCAGATAATATGCTATGAGACAGCAGAGAAGCACCAACATGCAAGACGAACTTCCTTCCCCTTAAAGTCTAGCCAAACACTCCTTCTCTTACGATCGTTAGTGAGCATCCTGAATGCCACATAACATAGTTGCTGCCTGTACAACACAGCATGTGACGACAAATGTTGGCAAGAATCTGAACTACTTGCAACAAGTTTTTTTTTTATATGGGATAAATTAACTCTTGCTGCTGAATTGAGCAATTAAAGCCAGCCTTATTCATGTAGACTCGTAGCCATGTAGACTCGTCACCTTGTAGTCATGTAGGGATGTAGCCATGTAGCATTTTAGCCTTTTAGCCTTGTATCCCCGTAGCCTTGTAGCCTCAAAGCCAATTATCGTTTTAACCAGATGGAGACTTATAGTCTCGTAGCATTGTAGTCTTCTAATCTAGTAGTCTCGTAGCCGTGTAGCCTCGAAGCCCTGTAGTCATGTAGCCAGATGGAGCCTTGTAGTCTAATAGTATCGTAGTCTTGAAGTCCGTTTACTTGTAGTTTTGTAACCTCGTATCCAAATGTGATTGTAAGCAGATGGAGCTTGTAGTCTCGAAGTGCCATAGTCTTATAGTCTTGTAGTCTTGTAGCCTCGTAACCAAATTCTGTTGTAGCCAGATGTAGCAAACGACAGTTAGAGCAGTTTGAGCCAAAGAGAGTTGGAAAAGTTGCAGCCAAAGACAGAGGCATTGTATTTTATTGTATCCTGCAACCGATTGTATCCTACTGATGGGATGGTATACAACTGAAACTAATGTTCATGTAAATGTACGTTTTGTTCGTTAAATTTGCATCCTTTTTTTAATTTGCCTCTAAATGAGCTTTCTTTTTAGACAGTTCTTAGAAATGTGCCTTCTTTTTTTTTAATGTGCTTTCAAATAGGTTTTCTTTTTTGAGTGTTCTTCCAAATAATGTGGATACATTTTTGAATGTGATCCCAAATGTATTTACTTTTTTTGTTGAATGTGTGTCAAGTTCATTTCCTTTTTTACTAATGCATGTCAATTGTATGTCCTTTTTGGTCGAATGTGTATCCTATGTGTGGCCTTTTTATCAAACGTGTGCTTAACTGTTTTTTTTTGTTAATGTGTGACCTGTGTGTCCTTTTTAACGAATGTGTGTCCTTTTTATTGAAGGTGTGTCTTGTGTATGTATTTTTTGTCGAGAGTGTGCATAGTTTGTGTCATTTTTGACAAAATTGTGTGTTCAGTGTGTGTCCTTTTAGACGTTTGTGTGTCTATTTGAGTGCTTTTTTCATGTGTTTCCATTGTTTGTCTTTTTTTTAAATGTTAGTTTTATATAAATATTCATCCGAGCCCTGAGTTAGAGTGGAGGATTCGATTATCGGTCCGCCATCTTGGATTTAGACTTCACAGCAGCAGTATTGTAGGAACTTTACCTTGACATTTTACCATTACATTCAAAATGTACCAAAAAAATACAAATGTTATTCAATTTAACCTAAATTTTCACAATATTCCCCCAAAATGTCTAGTTTTTTAGGAAAAAGATACACCAAAATCTAAAAATATCTGAAAATTAAAAATTCAATTTAAAGGGGAAAAGGACCATGAAAATAAAAAAAAATACAAATCGGAAAATCTCAAATTATTTTTGCCCTCAAAAGTACGCAAATTTCTCAAAGAGGCTTAATTTCCTCATCTACAAGTCTCCGAAAAGCTATAAAGGACATTTGACCCTAGTCAAAATCTGGTTTTCATCGTCTGGAGGCCACCATCTTGGATTATGACGTCGCATGCGTCATCTAGAAAATTCGCAATTATTAACCCAAAATATCAGGAAAAACTTTTAAATAAATAGAAAAAATTTAAAATACAATTTTAAGAAAATTCTAATAGTAGTATAGTAAAGGGCACCAGCTACTGGTGCCAGTGCAAGAAGCTGGACCGGATGGCTACCATCTGGGATTGTGATGTCACAGCGGTCATCTTTGATTACCTTGACTCCGACCGCCATTTTTAATCCTCCATCTTGGATTATGCTACATTGAAATCGAGCACCCCACCCACTAATGATGTACTTTTCTTTACGCCCGCCAAATTAGATCCTAATTCCACGACCGTTATCTTTAAATCTGGCAACACATCCAATTTTTCGATTCTGATGTCATGTGCGCCATCTTGTTTTCGTATACTAAAGGTCACCATCTTGAATATTATTTTTTCTGTTATGCTGGAGGACCTCATTTTGTATTCTGTAATTTTTGTTTTTGGTGGTTTTTTCCTAGAGAATACCAGCATCGCTCTGTCTCAAGCACATAAGGTCGTTGTTACATTATATGCCAATGTTAATATAGTCCTTTTTGACATATTTATTAAATTTTTATACAAAATTAATTGGAACCGCTGCGATTTGAACCATCACAGCTCGGACCTCTAGATTGGAAAACATGACTATAACCACACGATCATCGAGACAATTAACAGACCGAAAATTAAATCTATACTAATATTATAAAGCTGAAGAGTTTGTTTTGTTTGTTTGAACGCGCTAATCTCAGGAACCACTGGTCCGATTTGAAAAATTCTTTCAGTGTTGGGTAGTACATTTATCGAGGAAGGCTATAGGTTATATTATATTATCAATAACATAAGGGATCATTACTAAAAGTCCAATTTAGAATCAAATGCGTTGGAAGGGGTTAGATACAACATGCAGTACATGTAAAAAGTGTGTGTTGACAATGCCGCAGGCGCTAGAAGTTTATTTCCTATTGCCTATTAACATTGTTGCCACGCACTAGATGCTTTATCATTCTTAATTTTCCCATACAAGTAAAAAACACCCGTGTGATATTAACAACGAAGCAATCTTTACCCTCATAAGAGTTCAATTAGTATTTAAATACTTTTTATCACTTGAAATCGCAAACCTAAACTATTGTTTTTCTTCCTCTCTCTGTATTTAATTTGTTTTTTTATTGTCCTTTTTTTCAAGTATATATATTTTACAGACTTGAAACTTCACAGTAATGTTCCTTATGTTACGCAGGATGACATTTTCCGAAAATTATATCCCATGGGTGGTTAAAACCAGGTCCCAGTGGGTACTTTGTCTTCATGAGAACAGGATTTTGCTTTGTTCGTGCCTTCTGCGTCTACATGGCAACGGGCATCACGCGGCAGTGGCGTACCCACAAGGAGGGGCATGTATAATGAGCGGCGCAAGAGTGATCTGCCTGTAGACTGCCGTAGCGAAGTACGGGTATATCAGTTGTACGTTGCGTGCACGAGTCGGGAAACCATCGGTGCTATTCATTTTCTCTCCGGTACATTATACAGCATTGTAATAAATTTTCACTGAATTTTTTTATATTTGTCATTACTGTAAATGGGAGATGTGGCTTAATTTTTTTCCATTAGTATAGCCGTGCGAAGCCGGGTCGGGCAGCTAGTAAGGTATATAAAGAAAACACATATTCGGAATTGTATTTTTTTTTAATTTGAAGGAATAATAAATATCATCACCTGTTAGAGAACTAGTCCCCATATTAATTTTTTCAATACATGCTACCAGGTGCGATAACTTACACACATTACCTACTAGAGAGTGCTGCCACCATCGTGATTTCAGTAATTGATACATGGAGCACTAGTGTCAGGTATGGCACTTCAACAATATTGATATATTTTTTGCCTACTAGAGTGAATTAATTATTTATTACCTTAACATCCACCATCTTGTTGGCCATCTTGGGCACCATCTTGTAAATCGGTAAATATTTAGCTAGAAAAACAGGGAAAATTCCCAACTTCCTTATAAAATCACTCATTAAAATGACAATTATTTCGATATGCCTCTTTTTCCCTGACTGATGAAAAACATGATTTAATTTAAAATACCAAAATAGTGGCAGGTTCAAGAAATTAAGCAACAAAATTACAAAAAAAAAAAGTTATCTGTAATATCTACTCTACTACAATTACAAACAAATTTTCTAGCAATTTTCGATTTCTGCTTCTGCTACCCATGAATTAAAACGAGGTGGTAAACACCACCACTTGACGTAGGATCGTCCATTTGCTTGTTTGAGAAACGTCTCCACCAAGTACGTATCAGGATATATTGTAGGCGGAATCTCTTTACCTCAGAAGCCACCACTAATAGGCTTGTGATCCAAATCTTCGAGGTAGTAGCTCCTAGGTTCAATTCGCGAATGTGGGTCACATGGAAAATATCTGGACTACAATCCTTTCTCGAAAATGCCTTTCTTTTTGGAGATACACAGAATGTCGTCGATGTTAGCTTTAGGCTTTCCTGGATCTTTCTTCGTGTTGGAAAACACTGTTCGAAGCAAGTGATCGTCATTTATGTCTTTAAGTTCCCCTTTCGTAGTATAATGCACTGTAGAATTGTATTCGTTGATTAGTTTCAGCAAGATATCCAGCCATTTGTATTTTCCATTCGCTGTGAACAGTCGCCACATCTTGGTGTGCAAAGTTTTGTTAAACCTTCCGACAACAGAGGTTTCGACATCACTAAATGTAGAAAAGTATTTGAATCAAAACTTATTCATCAAAGCCTTGCCTGTCACATTGTCTAATTCTTTACCGAGATTCGATGGAAGGTGCGATGGTACAAGTCCATCACACAAAATGTCTTTCATGGCCTTGGTTACGTTTATTACATTCTTCGATTTCACAGGTATTTCCCAAACGAACTTGCTATACACATCGATGCCCATCAACATATGCTTCAAACCTTTGTTCATGTATCATTTCAACAAGGTACGCCTGGAATAAACCATCAAGTCCACGCACTTTGTCTTTGCGTCGAATGTATTTCCGTCTTGCAAGAGCATGAAGTTCGCAAGCGATTCAGGTTCGACTCTTTGTATGTAGCCGTGTTCCCTCACTTATTTAAGTATGAAGACTTTTCGATGATGTGAGAATAGTTTCATGTACTAAACAAATCAAGTAAAAGTCTTAACCTTTTGATCAACTCGTCTGGATCGTCGCAATACACATATAAATATTTATATCTAGATTTTTTTAAACCCTCGCCATGTACTGCTAGTTCACTGAAGAGATTCGTGAGAATGTCGATTTTTCATGATATTCGTATTTATATGGGCCACTTTCTGGATCTTTATTGTAAAAATGCGCATGAGTCAGTTCAAGAAGTTTCTTGTGCCTCTTGCAAATCTTCGTGAGAAGAGCTTTTAGGTCCTTGCAAAACAGCAATTCGTACACAACATGGAGTCCCGTGTGTTTTGCATCTTCTACACATGATATTTCCTGGTAAAAAGTATATTTCTTTAGTACCAAATAACCACTTATTATGTTTTCAATACACTCCGTAGGTCGGGTCATTATTCCGACTCGTAAAAGATCTCAAGTATGGCTTGACCATGATAGTAACTTGGTGTCCATGTTTACATTAATATTTTTTTGTGCATATAATCTGTACTAGTGAAGTCTTCTTCTTGTGGAGCTGGTTCATATTTCCTCTTTTTTGCAGTAGGTATCTCGTCACCAACTTCTGTCTTTACACAGATGGTTGGTTCTTCCTTATTTTTAAATTCGTCAAGACAATAACTGATTGGTTTAAATATCTCTTCATTTTCCATTTCATATTCATGTCTGGCTCTTCTAGCAAGTACACATTTTTCACTAACAGACTCTATAGCACGATGAAAGTCATTGGCCAAGTCCGACATTGTAATTGCGGAAAATCTTTTTGCAAGACTTCCTTTTATGGGCAATTCTCTTGAAATTCTGAAATTAGGTAGAAGTAAATTAAAAGAAAATATTTTAATTAATTTGATTTTTTCTGTTAATTTTATAGTACTTACGTTACTATATTGTACTAATATAGTGGTCCCCAGAATAAACTTATTTTAAGCAAATTACAGGAATGATTTTAAAACTTTAAAGTGAGGGAATGATGATTAATGTGAGGGAATGATCTTTACAAGCAATTCACGAACCTTAATCAATAAATATTTATTCGTCGTTTATGGAAAATCTTGTAATTTATTTTCTAAATATTTGTATAACTCTTCTAAGGAATATTAACTTAAAAATTATAAAGTATTACTAATATTGCAATTTGAAGATGATATTACTTTACTTGAAACTTACTTTTGTATATGGATTTTAATCACAATGCAATTGCAACAATAAATTATAAATGGACGATAAACAAAAATATTTTACTTCCTTAGAAACTTTCAAAATCTCTTATAGGGATTTTCGAACACGCTTTTAAAATTTTTATATTAGACTATTCAGTCTCAAAGTTAATAATATAATAGTCGTTCACAGATCACAGTCTACAATACAATCTTGCTATCGAGTCTAACCTTAAATCTTACTACTTGAGCTGATCTATTTCTCTTACTGAATAACATCCTCTTCTAATCGATTTTGAAGGTTAAATTTTTTGTAGAACATCTGTCCAGGGGTACAAATGCTCATCCTTGATTGTTGGCCACCTCCAGGATTTGATTACTCTTTCCATAAACTTTATGAAAGCGGCTTCTTCAGAAACTGAAATTATTGTTCCCGGGTAAATTTCGTCGTTACATCTCATAAGAACATGATCACCTATATCATAGGTTACATCGATGAGAGAATCGTTACCGACAGAAAACTTATTAGAAGAATGTCCACCATGAGACCGAGTTTTAACTTTACTACCTACTCTTTTCTGAAATACAAGGATTTTTTGGAGACGAGTAGTATCCTAGATGAAAATGACTACATTTTCCCACACACTGGGAACAAAAAAGGCTTCTGAATTCCAGCATAGGCTATCACCAGTAAACACAAACTGGCGAATTTTTTGAGTTCCATGGAATGCGATGATGGTTTGGCGAAGTTTTTCTATCGTATTCTTTATTTTTTAATTTTGCTTCTGCATCAGATAATTTATTTTCTCTTGTCATTATTTGGTCCTAAAACAAGAAAAAAAAAACGATAAATTGAAGGACTACATAAGCAAAGAAATAAAAAAAGCCAAGTTAGAGTAGTTTAAAAGTCATTACCTCATAAATCGTATTTCAAATTGAAATGAGGGAATGATGACGAGGGAATGATGAAATGAAACATAAACTAAAAAATCTTGCAACAAAACCTTTTGTTACATGTGAGTGTTTGTGTACATTTTCTATCTCTAAAAAACTACTTCACAGTGCAATTAATATTTATATATAGTAATTACCTCTGTTTTTATTCAATGTGTTGGAATGATCGCTGAAAATGAAATCTTTGAATAATTTTCTATTTTTGCTACAGATACTCTAACACGCATAAGACAAATTGGCCATTTGTAACAATTGATTGTACTGCCAACTATCAAAAACCAATGATAGCGTTCATGAATCCTAATTAAAAGTGCATTCATGTATCGACTGATGGTAAAGGTGTGATGGAATGATTTTTTTTTGATAGACCGCATGTAAAAAATATATTTGAAAACGTGTTCATTACTTTTTATTCCCAATTCAAATGATTGTTAAAAATCCGTTGTATTTTTAATCGACTAGTCAAATTCGCAAACAATTTTTTTGAAAATATTTTGATTTAAAAATTTGAAAGTATTGCAATATGGAGTTTGGGACATAGTGAGGGAATGAACTTCAGGGTACTATATATTTATTATTTTTTAAAGATAGCCTTATTGCTCAAAAACTATAACCAAAACTATTAGTTTCAGTAATGTTATTTTCAAGGATAAAATAATTACCGTCATATGTAGGTTAGATTTTTGTAAAAACTGTAAGGACAATAATTTCGAGATTTCATGAGAATTACCCAAATACATTTTATACGTAAATAAAATTTATGTGTAAATAATTTTTTTGTAATACAAATTATGTTAAATCTGTGTAATACAAAATATTTTAAATCTTTAATGTCTGGCGCGAGGCTTTGTGGCGTAGCAGGTGCTCTGTGCCACTGCTAGCAGTTGAGTGACGGCTGGATTTCCCCCTCCATGCAGGCTTCAGAAGAGGCGGGGCCAGGGTCCTGAAGCAGCAGTGCCCGGACGTGTGCTTACACTGGGGCGACGGAAGACTACTATACGCGAAATATACCATAAAGGCAGTATTCCGCCTGGCCTCTTCAAAAAAGGCGGAAAAGTACCATAACGGAAAACTGCCATAAGTTAAAAGGACGAGGTGGAATTCTTCCATATTTTCTTATACACTCCATGGAATGAGTACAGCTGCTTTGCTCTCGAAGTAGTGTACAGAATACGTCGCTAGGCAGCGCTGTTAACCCCCTAGCTGTTTCTTAGGTTAACTTAAAAGGCTATAGATAGTGCTTCTGACGGTTACTTTCTGTTGTTCCAGTCATAAATCAACTCAACAGATCGCTCACTAATAGAAACAAATGTTTCTAAAAATGGGTTATAGGAAGCAGCACTGTATACTTATAACCACGATCTGTAAAAATAAAAAATGGTAGTTTTCCATTATGGCACTTTTCCTCCTGTTTTGATGGGAGACTGCCATACTGGAAGAATTCCGCCTGGGGGCGACGGAAAACTACCATAAGTTAGAACACGACTATACAGTCCTAATACTCTAACGAAATGAGCAAATTATGTCTATTATCTTAGGAAGAATTTTTATAAATAAGCAGCATACAAAGTCTTGTGATTCTAATTAATGTTTTAACTCCAGATCACTAATTGAAATGAAATGCAATCTAGTGACCGAAAATCGCAATTCCCTGGCAACCGACGGTTAAGTAAGTAAAATATTGCATTATTCATATGATATGTTTAGAATGCCATAACAGATTATCACCATCAGGTGTATAGTCATCTATAGTACTAAGGTGGCAATTCAAATGAGTTTATTTTATGTAATGTCTATCAAAAGAACAATAAAATAAACTTAAGCATTAATGATTTCACAAAAAAAAATATTTTTACGTTACTATATCATTAATAATACCCACATTTTGTTTCTGATGGGCTTTTCGGGTTCGCTTTTCGTGGGCTGACTTCACTACTACCTTACTTCTTCATGGCTGTGGTATTGTTTTTGTCATTTTGGGCTTGTAACAGGATATTGTGATTCCAGCATTATGTTTTTGGTACGTGCTGTAAAAACCATTAGAAGAGTATTTTAACATATAGATGTACGGAAAAAAAACTGCCATTAAGAATAGATAAAATCAATCACAGCATTTCCAACCTGTGAACTGTGAATACTGAATATTTGTTATACGTTACTTAAGAACGATTTACGTTTGCTGTTTAAGTTTTATTGATTAAGTAGTTGTGAAATTAGACCTATATTTTAACTGCCTCAATGACTAAAAAATCATTTAGAAATACTGTAATGAGCTGGTTAGGTGAAAACGTTTAGAATATTAACTTATGAAAGCCTTGAAATCATTTTTATGTATGTTTACCGGGGGAATATCCTATTTCCGATATTATTTTTCTTCTTATTCTGAAATGCTTGCTTGTCCGTAAATAGATTAATAGCGAGGTCAATGCAGACGGCAAAACACAAAGCCACAGTAGAGCGACAATGTGAAAGGAATTAGCCATGTCCTACAGTATAGTCCAGTTAAATTGTGTTTTTACCGGGAATGTTTTGGGGGATTTTGATTTTTTTAATTCTTATGTTTTATGGGGTGCTGAATCCGAATTTGAGGTTTGCTAACAAAGTTTCGTGACGCAAAATTAAAAATAATAATAAAAAAGGTAAAAAACCTCAATTTTTGGCAGTTTATTGCTTATGACTCGAAAACTATCAACTTTTTGTAAATAAACTTTCTATTCAAAATGAACGTATCTAAAAATTTCCTACAATTTTGTTTATTTATGTTTTTTTTCTCCGACTAACCGTTTGGGCTCAAGCGCTAGTTGAACATTGTTGTATATTGGCTGTCTCCGAGAAAACCCCACTTTTTCCACTCCAAAACTTTAAATTATTATTAACGGCTGTCATTAAGTGAATCCCTCCTAGTTTTAAGTTAAATACAATGAAGCCGGGTTTAAATTGTTATGCCATCTCCAGTACTAATAAGCAATTTTATAATCCTATTGTATTTAATTTCTGTGCAAGTGTAATTCCGTCTTGTACATCTTCTTTATTTTTATTTATTCTCTCCCGACCTCAACAAAAGATTTTATAACTGCCCCGTCTAGTAATTGCTCTTATTTTATAATGTAATTTTATTATAATTTATTATATTTTTTCTCTCTCGTTGCTTATTTCTTTTACGCTTTACATTCGGATCCATTACTCGTCTTTACTGTGAATATATTCACACGGTTAGTAATTAATGCAGGAAGGGAGATGGAATGTCTCCACTGCAATACACTCCCTTCCCCCTCTTGCCCTACTTTCCCTGTAGCCTCTCCCGAAACGTCGCAACTGTTTCTTAGGAAACACATACTGTGAGTAGTATATAATAGCCGGTCCGGAAACAGGATGCAGGTAGTGGATTGTGATTGTCGGTCCGCCATCTTGGATTGTGACGTCACGGCGGCCATTTTTGACTCAAAATTACTCAAAATTCCTCAAAATTGACTCAAAATGACTCAAAATTTCCCGTTTTCGAGGGAAAAATTCCCGATCCGAGGGAAAATTAGGATTTCGAAAAACCACAAAAGTCGTTTTGCATTAAAAACCACGAAATTCCTGATAGAGGCTTAAGCATCCTTAACTCAAGCCTCAGTTACGCCTCTATCAGGATGTGACCTCGACCTTTGACCTTGACCTTGACCCCGACGGCCATTTTGGATCCGCCATATTGAAAATCCGTAATTTTAATGCTAGAGATTCGGGAAAAAAAATTAAAAATCAAAAAAATTAACTAATCGAATTAAATAATAAAAAATCCTTAAAACCACCGTTGCACTTTTTCGTGACGGCCGCCATCTTGTCTTCGTTGCTGGACGGTGTCCGCCATCTTGGATTCTGACGTCACGGCGGCCATCTTGGATTGTGACGTCACGGCGGCCATCTTGAATAAGCGTAACGTGACACTTTTTCGTGCGTGCAGCCGGCGTAACGGGACACAGCGTAACGGGACAAGTAGATCACGGCGGCCATTTTGGATCCGCCATCTTGGATCCGCCATTTTGGATGACGTCATTGTGTTCTAGAAAATTCCGGTGATGTGTTTTCCGCCATATTGGATGATGACGTCACCGTTGCAATGTTTGTTACGGCCGCCATCTTGAAATTTGGACGTCATCTTGAAAATCTTTATTTATTATCCGATTTTAATGAAAAAAATTCCAAAATTCATCAAAAAATTAACGTATTTAAATTATGTTTGATTATATCGATGTATGTCCTTGGTTCGATTCCCGACGAGAGTAAACAGTCGATCCTTCCTCCATGAAAGCTACCTAGACTGATCTATCACCACCAATACCAAGGTATATATCGTCAACTGGTATGACATCATGTCCGCCATCTTGTCTTCATCCACTGGAGACCACCATCTTGTTTTCGTGTGCTAGAGTGTGCCGATATCATGTAGTATAATTATCTGGTCACCACACCTTTGACCTTGACCTTGAACTTTGACCTTGACCTTGAAATATGACCTTGAACTTGAACTTTGACCTTGACCTTGAAATTTGACCTTGACCTTGAACTTTGACCTTGACCTTGAAATTTGACCTTGACCTTGACCTTGAAATTTGACCTTGACCTCGAACTTTGACCTTGACCTTGAACTTTGACCTTGACCTTGAAATTTGACCTTGACCTTGAAATTTGACCTTGAACTTGAACTTTGACATTGACCTTGAAATTTGACCTTGACCTTGAACTTTGACCTTGACCTTGAAATTTGACCTTGACCTTTGACCTTGACCTTGAACTTTGACCTTGACCTAGAAATTTGACTTTGACCTTGAAATTTTACTTTGTCCTTGAAATTTGACTTTGTCCTTGATGTCCATCACGGATCCGTCATTTTATGTTCAGTACATGCTACCAGGAGCGACCACCTGCTGGAGTACACCATCTTGTGCGTGTACTCGTATTACCATCATGCTAGTTTTATTCTAACATGCTACAGTGCAGTAATCATTTATTACTGAGGTACCCACCATCTTAAAATTTGACCGCCATCTTGAAATCATGTAATTATTTAGCTAGAAATGCGGGAAAAATTCCAATAGTCTCCGAAAAAATCATTTATTAATTTACAAATCGAATCGATGGATCCCTGTCCACGGTTAGATTCTTGACCAGAGACAGTTGTAACTAATTATTAAATAAATGTTAGGTTCTGTTTTCCATTACCTTTCGCGGAATTTATTAATCATTCACTCTACGAAAATCAACTCAAGTCAATATACCGGACCAACGAATTAAATCAGTGCCGATTAGCCTATTATGAAAGTCTAATTTTTCAATAATCTGAATAACATATAAGCCGTTCATGTACAAAGCCACACATATAGATCAATTGCCTTCAGTCCAAGAGACCGAGTCATGTCATTATCAGACGTATAGGCTAGTCATTTCAGGACCACATGACCTTCGTAATCCATCATGACATTTTTATACATTCTAAAGGACCAAGTAAACTTGTTAAATATTTTAGTAACACCAAGAGGTGATAAACTAGTAAATATTCAATCACTACATTTTGTACTACGCGCAGTCAACAAAAAAGGAAGCACCAACAACGAAAAGACAGCACCACCAACGAAAAGACAGCACATTTGGAAGCACCGACAACGAAAAGGCAGCACCGACAACGAAAAGGCAGCACATTTGGAAGCACCGACAACGAAAAGGCAGCAGCGACAACGAAAAGGCAGCACATTTAAAAGCATCGACAACGAAAAGGCAGCACCGACAACGAAAAGGCAGCACATTTGGAAGCACCGTCATCGAAAAGGCAGCACATTTGGAAGCACCGACAACGAAAAGGCAGCACATTTGGAAGCACCGACAACGAAAAGGCAGCACCGACAACGAAAAGGCAGCACATTTGGAAGAACCGACAACGAAAAGGCAGCACCGCCAAAGAAAAGACAGCACATTTGGAAGCACCGACAACGAAAAGGAAGCACCATCAACGAAAAGGCCGCACCGCCAACAAAAAGGAAGCACATTTGGAAGCACCGGCAAAGAAAAGGCAGCACCGCCCACGAAAAGGAAGCACATTTGGAAGCACCGACAAAGAAAA
The DNA here is from genome assembly GCF_032445375.1 of Bacillus rossius redtenbacheri. Taxonomy (NCBI): domain Eukaryota; kingdom Metazoa; phylum Arthropoda; class Insecta; order Phasmatodea; family Bacillidae; genus Bacillus; species Bacillus rossius. Next base: position 66,419,413 of record NC_086331.1, read on the forward strand.
GGCAGCACCGACAACGAAAAGGCAGCACATTTGGAAGCACCGACAACGAAAAGGCAGCACCGACAACGAAAAGGCAGCACATTTGGAAGCACCGACAACGAAAAGGCAGCACATTTGGAAGCACCGACAACGAAAAGGCAGCACCGACAACGAAAAGGCAGCACATTTGGAAGCACCGACAAAGAAAAGGCAGCACCGCCAACGAAAAGGAAGCACATTTGGAAGCACCGACAAAGAAAAGGCAGCACCGCCAACGAAAAGGAAGCACATTTGGAAGCACCGACAACGAAAAGGCAGCACCGCCAAAGAAAAGACAGCACATTTGGAAGCACCGACAACGAAAAGGAAGCACCATCAACGAAAAGGCCGCACCGCCAACGAAAAGGAAGCACATTTGGAAGCACCGGCAAAGAAAAGGCAGCACCGCCCACGAAAAGGAAGCACATTTGGAAGCACCGACAAAGAAAAGGCAGCACCGCCAACGAAAAGGAAGCACATTTGGAAGCACCGACAACGAAAAGGCAGCACCATCGACGAAAAGGAAGCACATTAATTTGTCATTGACTGCAATATTCATTGGTTCCAATATTCATTGGCTCCAATATTAATTGGCTCCAATATTCAATCGCTCCAATATTCATTGACTCCAATATTCATTGGCTCCATCAGTCATTGACACCTACAGTCTTTTGGTTCCAAAAGTCTTTTGGCCCCAAATATATTAGGCTAGAATTCTTCGAGTCTAAGAGACTATGAGACCACATGGCTACAGAACTACGTGACTACGAATCTTCAAGTTTACGAGACTGCGAGGCTACAGAGATACGAAGCCTCTAGTACACAGGTTTACGTGACTGCGAGGATACAGGACTACCAGTCTGCATGAGTACTTGACTACGAAGCTACTCGTCTACAAGGCTACAATGACAGCATCTGTTTTCGTCAGAATTTTCTCTTTTGCTCCAACTGCACCACCAGCATTATGTTATAAGATTACAAGGCCGCCTGCTTACGTAGCTTCAAGTCTACGAGGATACTTGGATACGTAGCTTCAATTCTACGAGGTCCTAAGACTTCATGACTACGCGACTTCGAGCCATGAGGTTACGAGATTACGTGACTACGAATCTTCATGTTTACGAGACTGCGAGGCTACAGAGCTACGAAGCCTCTAGAAAACGAGTTTACGTGACTGCGTGGATACAGGAATACAAGTCTGCATGAGTTCTTGACTACGAAGCTACTCGTCTGCAAGGCTCCAATTGACACATCTGTCTTCGATGGAATTTTCTCTTTTGCTACATCTACGCCATCAGCATTATGTTATAAGATTACAAAGCTACTTGCTTACGTAGCTTCAAGTCTACGAGGCTCCAATACATCATGACTACGAGACTACGAACCATGAGGTTACGAGACTATGCGATTGCAAGTCTTCAAGGTTACGTCATCGTGAGGCTATAGGACTACGAAGCTTCCAGAACGCATGGTTACGAGAATGCATGACTAATTGGCCGCATGGCTACGAAACTTTATGTCTCTGACTGACTACAATAGCACTATTCAGTGGTGAGAGTTAATTTATTTCATGCAAAGGTACTTGCTGCAAGCAGTTCCGCTTTTCAACATCAGATGACGTCACGTTTTGCTTGCAGGTAAAATAATATTTATTTATTTTATGCGGGATGCGGGTTGTTCACTATCAGTCGCATAAGAAGAATGGCATCGATAGTCTTCAAGGAGAAGGAAGTTCGTCCTTCCTGCTAGTGCTTCTCAGATTTCTCACAGTCCGCCATCTTGGATTGCGACGTCACGGCTGCTATCTTGGATGGGTGTGACTTTGACCTTTGACCGAAACCGCAGGAATGATCGCAAGCACACGGATTAACCATCATAATATTGATAAGAATAATCAGGAGCACACGGAGAAAACCATCATAATATTGGCAAGAATAATCAGGAGCACACGGAGAAAAACGACACATGTTTTCTTTGATATCATAAAATTACAGAAAAAAAATATTTAAAAATAAAAATAAATTAATAAAAAAATTTAAAATAAAAACAAAAAATACATAAACTGATTCTGCTAGCTTGTAAACTTATCATTGTTGAGCAAAGATAGAGTTCTAGTACAAGCCAGAATCAGTTTATGTATTTTTTGTTTTTATTTTAAATTTTTTTATTAATTTATTTTTATTTTTAAATATTTTTTTTCTGTAATTTTATGATATCAAAGAAAACATGTGTCGTTTTTCTCCGTGTGCTCCTGATTATTCTTGCCAATATTATGATGGTTTTCTCCGTGTGCTCCTGATTATTCTTATCAATATTATGATGGTTAATCCGTGTGCTTGCGATCATTCCTGCGGTTTCGGTCACAGGTCAAAGTCACACCCATCCAAGATAGCAGCCGTGACGTCGCAATCCAAGATGGCGGACTGTGAGAAATCTGAGAAGCACTAGCAGGAAGGACGAACTTCCTTCTCCTTGAAGACTATCGATGCCATTCTTCTTATGCGACCGATAGTGAACAACCCGCATCCCGCATAAAATAAATAAATATTATTTTACCTGCAAGCAAAACGTGACGTCATCTGATGTTGAAAAGCGGAACTGCTTGCAGCAAGTACCTTTGCATGAAATAAATTAACTCTCACCACTGAATAGTGCTATTGTAGTCAGTCAGAGACATAAAGTTTCGTAGCCATGCGGCCAATTAGTCATGCATTCTCGTAACCATGCGTTCTGGAAGCTTCGTAGTACTATAGCCTCGCGATGACGTAACCTTGAAGACTTGCAATCGCATAGTCTCGTAACCTCATGGTTCGTAGTCTCGTAGTCATGATGTATTGGAGCCTCGTAGACTTGAAGCTACGTAAGCAAGTAGCTTTGTAATCTTATAACATAATGCTGATGGCGTAGATGTAGCAAAAGAGAAAATTCCATCGAAGACAGATGTGTCAATTGGAGCCTTGCAGACGAGTAGCTTCGTAGTCAAGAACTCATGCAGACTTGTATTCCTGTATCCACGCAGTCACGTAAACTCGTTTTCTAGAGGCTTCGTAGCTCTGTAGCCTCGCAGTCTCGTAAACATGAAGATTCGTAGTCACGTAATCTCGTAACCTCATGGCTCGAAGTCGCGTAGTCATGAAGTCTTAGGACCTCGTAGAATTGAAGCTACGTATCCAAGTATCCTCGTAGACTTGAAGCTACGTAAGCAGGCGGCCTTGTAATCTTATAACATAATGCTGGTGGTGCAGTTGGAGCAAAAGAGAAAATTCTGACGAAAACAGATGCTGTCATTGTAGCCTTGTAGACGAGTAGCTTCGTAGTCAAGTACTCATGCAGACTGGTAGTCCTGTATCCTCGCAGTCACGTAAACCTGTGTACTAGAGGCTTCGTATCTCTGTAGCCTCGCAGTCTCGTAAACTTGAAGATTCGTAGTCACGTAGTTCTGTAGCCATGTGGTCTCATAGTCTCTTAGACTCGAAGAATTCTAGCCTAATATATTTGGGGCCAAAAGACTTTTGGAACCAAAAGACTGTAGGTGTCAATGACTGATGGAGCCAATGAATTTTGGAGTCAATGAATATTGGAGCCATTGAATATTGGAGCCAATGAATAAAGAGACAATGAATATTGGAACCAATGAATATTGCAGTCAATGACAAATTAATGTGCTTCCTTTTCGTCGATGGTGCTGCCTTTTCGTTGTCGGTGCTTCCAAATGTGCTTCCTTTTCGTTGGCGGTGCTGCCTTTTCTTTGTCGGTGCTTCCAAATGTGCTTCCTTTTCGTGGGCGGTGCTGCCTTTTCTTTGCCGGTGCTTCCAAATGTGCTTCCTTTTCGTTGGCGGTGCGGCCTTTTCGTTGATGGTGCTTCCTTTTCGTTGTCGGTGCTTCCAAATGTGCTGTCTTTTCTTTGGCGGTGCTGCCTTTTCGTTGTCGGTGCTTCCAAATGTGCTTCCTTTTCGTTGGCGGTGCTGCCTTTTCTTTGTCGGTGCTTCCAAATGTGCTTCCTTTTCGTTGGCGGTGCTGCCTTTTCTTTGTCGGTGCTTCCAAATGTGCTGCCTTTTCGTTGTCGGTGCTGCCTTTTCGTTGTCGGTGCTTCCAAATGTGCTGCCTTTTCGTTGTCGGTGCTGCCTTTTCGTTGTCGGTGCTTCCAAATGTGCTGCCTTTTCATTGTCGGTGCTGCCTTTTCTTTGTCGGTGCTTCCAAATGTGCTTCCTTTTCGTGGGCGGTGCTGCCTTTTCTTTGCCGGTGCTTCCAAATGTGCTTCCTTTTTCGTTGGCGGTGCGGCCTTTTCGTTGATGGTGCTTCCTTTTCGTTGTCGGTGCTTCCAAATGTGCTTCCTTTTCGTTGGCGGTGCGGCCTTTTCGTTGATGGTGCTTCCTTTTCGTTGTCGGTGCTTCCAAATGTGCTGTCTTTTCTTTGGCGGTGCTGCCTTTTCGTTGTCGGTTCTTCCAAATGTGCTGCCTTTTCGTTGTCGGTGCTGCCTTTTCGTTGTCGGTGCTTCCAAATGTGCTGCCTTTTCGTTGTCGGTGCTTCCAAATGTGCTGCCTTTTCGATGACGGTGCTTCCAAATGTGCTGCCTTTTCGTTGTCGGTGCTGCCTTTTCGTTGTCGGTGCTTCCAAATGTGCTGCCTTTTCGTTGTCGCTGCTGCCTTTTCGTTGTCGGTGCTTCCAAATGTGCTGCCTTTTCGTTGTCGGTGCTGCCTTTTCGTTGTCGGTGCTTCCAAATGTGCTGTCTTTTCGTTGGTGGTGCTGTCTTTTCGTTGTTGGTGCTTCCTTTTTTGTTGACTGCGCGTAGTACAAAATGTAGTGATTGAATATTTACTAGTTTATCACCTCTTGGTGTTACTAAAATATTTTACAAGGTTACTTGGTCCTTTAGAATGTATAAAAATGTCACGATGGATTACGAAGGTCATGTGGTCCTGAAATGACTAGCCTATACGTCTGATAATGACATGACTCGGTCTCTTGGACTTAAGGCAATTGATCTATATGTGTGGCTTTGTACATGAACGGCTTATATGTTATTCAGATTATTGAAAAATTAGACTTTCATAATAGGCTAATCGGCACTGATTTAATTCGTTGGTCCGGTATATTGACTTGAGTTGATTTTCGTAGAGTGAATGATTAATAAACTCCGCGAAAGGTAATGGAAAACAGAACCTAACATTTATTTAATAATTAGTTACAACTGTCTCTGGTCAAGAATCTAACCGTGGACAGGGATCCATCGATTCGATTTGTAAATTAATAAATGATTTTTTCGGAGACTATTGGAATTTTTCCCGCATTTCTAGCTAAATAATTACATGATTTCAAGATGGCGGTCAAATTTTAAGATGGTGGGTACCTCAGTAATAAATGATTACTGCACTGTAGCATGTTAGAATAAAACTAGCATGATGGTAATACGAGTACACGCACAAGATGGTGTACTCCAGCAGGTGGTCGCTCCTGGTAGCATGTACTGAACATAAAATGACGGATCCGTGATGGACATCAAGGACAAAGTCAAATTTCAAGGACAAAGTAAAATTTCAAGGTCAAAGTCAAATTTTAGGTCAAGGTCAAAGTTCAAGGTCAAGGTCAAAGGTCAAGGTCAAATTTCAAGGTCAAGGTCAAATTTCAAGGTCAAGGTCAAAGTTGAAGGTCAAGGTCAAATTTCAAGGTCAAGGTCAAAGTTCAAATTCAAGGTCAAATTTCAAGGTCAAGGTCAAATTTCAAGGTCAAGGTCAAAGTTCAAGGTCAAGGTCAAAGTTCGAGGTCAAGGTCAAATTTCAAGGTCAAGGTCAAATTTCAAGGTCAAGGTCAAATTTCAAGGTCAAGGTCAAAGTTCAAGGTCAAGGTCAAATTTTAAGGTCAAGGTCAAAGTTCAAGTTTAAGGTCAAATTTCAAGGTCAAGGTCAAAGTTCAAGGTCAAGGTCAAAGGTGTGGTGACCAGATAATTATACTACATGATATCGGCACACTCTAGCACACGAAAACAAGATGGTGGTCTCCAGTGGATGAAGACAAGATGGCGGACATGATGTCATACCAGTTGACGATATATACCTTGGTATTGGTGGTGATAGATCAGTCTAGGTAGCTTTCATGGAGGAAGGATCGACTGTTTACTCTCGTCGGGAATCGAACCAAGGACGTACATCGATATAATCAAACAGAATTTAAATACGTTAATTTTTTGATGAATTTTGGAATTTTTTTCATTAAAATCGGATAATAAATAAAGATTTTCAAGATGACGTCCAAATTTCAAGATGGCGGCCGTAACAAAAATTGCAACGGTGACGTCATCATCCAATATGGCGGAAAACACATCACCGGAATTTTCTAGAACACAATGACGTCATCCAAAATGGCGGATCCAAGATGGCGGATCCAAAATGGCCGCCGTGATCTACTTGTCCCGTAACGTTATGTCCCGTTACGATATGTCCCGTTACGCTGTGTCCCGTTACGCCGGCTGCACGCACGAAAAAGTGTCACGTTACGCTCATCCAAGATGGCCGCCGTGACGTCACAATCCAAGATGGCCGCCGTGACGTCAGAATCCAAGATGGCGGACACCGTCCAGCAACGAAGACAAGATGGCGGCCGTCACGAAAAAGTGCAACGGTGGTTTTAAGGATTTTTTATTATTTAATTCGATTAGTTAATTTTTTTGATTTTTAATTTTTTTTCCCGAATCTCTAGCATTAAAATTACGGATTTTCAATATGGCGGATCCAAAATGGCCGTCGGGGTCAAGGTCAAGGTCAAAGGTCGAGGTCACATCCTGATAGAGGCTTAACTGAGGCTTGAGTTAAGGATGCTTAAGCCTCTATCAGGAATTTCGTGGTTTTTAATGCAAAACGACTTTTGTGGTTTTTCGAAATCCTAATTTTCCCTCGGATCGGGAATTTTTCCCTCGAAAACGGGAAATTTTGAGTCATTTTGAGTCAATTTTGAGGAATTTTGAGTCAAAAATGGCCGCCGTGACGTCACAATCCAAGATGGCGGACCGACAATCACAATCCACTACCTGCATCCTGTTTCCGGACCGGCTATTATATACTACTACTGTGTTAGTCTGTGCTATCATCGTTGTGGTTTTCAAAATATCTGTTTGTCGCTCAACTGTTGCTTACAGTGTTCCGTCTGTACTGTCGACTCTGTTTTGTCACATCGCTGGGTCTCTGTATAGTCGTTGTGTTTTCAATTTTTATCTGTTAAGTTTCATCGTTGGGTTATTCTGTTTGCCGTTGTGCACCGTACATTTTCTTTGTAAATGGAACCGAAATATTCATGTACACTTACATATTTGTTAATTTGTACATTTACAAGAAAATAGCTGTATCACTACAAAATAATTTTACCATTTATGCTTTGTGTTGTCCCAGTACCTCTAACTTTTAAAGATATTTGTAAACTGTTCCCTGAAAAGCTTTTCAGTATTAACTGCGCATATTAAGCATTTCACGGCAATTAAAGTATAAAACTGTTAACCAATTTTTGTAAGAAACACTCAGTTATACCCGGAGAAACCGTATTTCATATATGCAAAAAAAAAAAAAAAACCAAACCATGTGATGTAAAAATTTATAATATCTTTATTTTAGTATTGAAAACTATTTCTTGTCAACTGGTTTTCAATAGAAAATTTTGTATAAGTACTCAAAATTTAATTCTGTGAGTTGTTCAAAGTATTTTTCGTCTATTTACTGTTCTTGTTGCTACTGTCTCGTCTTTGTTAGCCCACTGTGTCCGTCTGTACTGTCATAATATTTTACCATTTCTTTCTTGGTAATTTTCTGAGCTGTCTATGTTCTAAATGTTTTGATGTTCCCTGATTTTCGCTTGTTTTCTGTGTGTTTGCACATGTGGCTATCTTTCTTTCTGTTATTGAGGTTTCTTTGACATAAATTGTTATCAGCAATTAAAAAAAGGAAAATTAATATTTTATTTGGTATTTAAAACCCGTACGTTTACAAAAAAAATATGTATGTAAAAAAAAAAATTTATTTTTTCGTAATAACCTCAAAATATCAAGTGTAGTATGTATGGAGAATTAAGTTTCATAGCGAAATTATTATATCTACTTAAGTTGTTAAACTGAAGGAAAGGTTCAAACATAATAATTTAAAACAACAAAATTATAGGAAAAGTGAAATCTCTTGTTGAAGCATATTTAAACTTGTACAAAATATTTTTTTTGGACTTAAATATCTCATATAAGTGTAAAAAATCTTTTAAAATAAGGTCTTCAGGTCGTGTGAATTAAGTGGATTCGTTAATTAGTTAAAACATTAATTAACTTTATATCATGTTACATCCATAATAAAATTAATTCTTTTTCATTTATTCGCTTTAGTTATGATGACATATTAAAATTTAACGATGGCTTACTTAAAGTTAAATCCCAAAAAGATTGTGTCCTAGAGAAACGGTCAATTTTTATTAAATATAAAACCTGTGTAGAACAGAATTTAATAATGCGAATTAGGAATATCTTGAGATAAAAAAAAAATCAATTGTAACAGAGCATGAGTTATCTTCGGATGGATCAAAATAACATTACCTATTAGAAAATTAGAAGAGTTAATACTTACATAATCCCCCTTTCATAACAGTTAAAATCTGAAGTGGATTTTTAAAGTTTATTTGTTCAAATGTTCTCTTATTACGCAATCGGTAGTGGGAAAAAATTTTCTGCTACAATTTTTGGTGTTGTTTCAAATATTTGGTTTTGTATTTAGTGAAAAGTATATGTGAAAAACAGTTTATATTTTATATCATGAACATATACTTATTTACACTGTGATAGTTGTAAAATTTCAATGTATTTAAAGTAGAAGATATGAAGGTGGTAAAGATTCAAAAGTTTAAAATAATAAAAAATATATTCTATGATAATTTTAATAATGCACGTAAAATGAAATAGATTTTTTATTATATTGACCCAATTACTGATTATTGCAGTCAGTTATTTTCACTTTCACTGTCATTTTCATGATAACACTAGCTCAACGGTATCATCGTCCTGATTGTCTACGCATGACGCACGGCGCACATGCAGACTCTAAGGGATCACTGCCATAACACGACAGGTGGTCCCGAAGGCTCGCACTTGGCTGTGATGATGCTTCAGTTTTCTTCGTCTGTGCATCAGCATAAGCAACTGATCTGAACCATGCACTGAGGACAGAAATGATAAATTTCCTAACTGTAACAATCTGAGTGCCGATGGTGTGTTATATTTTTGTGATGTGCTATATACGATTGTTGTGGATAGTATTGCATTATTTGGCTCCTCTTTTTCTGTGTTTGTCATTTCTTGAGTTGAATAATTGGTAACAAGGTATTTACCAATCTAATAGCTGTATTTCATAAAACATTCTGTTTTGCGTGTGTCAGCAATTTTTAACTGTAAGCTATGGTTTTATTACATTTTATTATGTGTCCGTTATGTAAATGTAAGTTTTTATTATAAAAAACCACAACCAATATATTGGAATAACTATACTACGCATAGTAAGAAAACCTGCTTTCTGGGAGAAGTAAATACTCTATTACTTAGAAGAACTATATTAGTCTATTGGGCTGGTAAATAAAAATAATATAGTTACACTACCATTATACCCTCTTCCCAGCCCACTTATTGTCTCCGTTTCCTAACTGTGCGTGCAACGAGTCATCCTGAGAGGCGACCCTTCGTTCTGTTTTTGGGAATTTTCCCCTTTCTTTTTTCATTCATCTGGAAAGTCAGGTAGCCACGTGGAAGGCGGGGGTGGTGTGTGTGTGTGTGTACAAAGGTCCCTGGTAGAAGTGGTGGTGGTGCGTGATTTGTCGTGATTTTTGTTTTTCTTGAAATACTGGATTACGAAATGAGGGAACACCACGTGCCTGTCAGACCGAGGTAAATACTCTTTCATCATGCCAGTTTTCAACTTCAGTCTGACTTATACTTTGTTACTCACGATTTTGTAACTTCTGTCGTTGTTTTGTCATATTTTTTAAAACATTTCCTTTTCTTTAAATTATAAACGTCGAAATTTCTTACAATAGATTTTCATAGGTTGACATCTCAAATAATTTCCTATGTTATTGTTTTCAACCAATTGGTCTATTTTTATTTCTTCCTATTTTTGAAAACTCTTAGTATTTTTTAGTTAAATGCAAATTAAACATACGTGGCTTTCTAGTCTCAAAAATTAACCATCGCATTCTGTTCCTCCATCTTTTAAGCTTAACTTTCTGAACGCAGAAAAGTAGGTATTTGTAGGACTTACTCACCGATTTCTTTTTAATTTTATATGTACACACGTATGGGAATATATCCCGGTGGGACAACCCCACCCCCTCCCACGCACTTCGCAGGAATCAAAAAAACCCGTCTCTGAGGGTGCTCGCTTGCACTTGAAAAATCGTAACTGTGAAGTGGAAATGATAAAAGTTATTCCCACTGCCCCCTTCCCTCTGGGAATTCTACAGATTTTCGCCCATGTTACACACATATGTATTAAAATATGTGATCAAAAACAAGTTTTTCCCCACCAAACAACCCCGTTTGTTAACAAACAGAACATGACAATTTGAACTTTTCGTTCTGTCTTTTTTAGTTAATGTCTCATCTAAAGCACGAAACATTCAAACTGACGCATACAAACTTTAACATTCATTGCCTACGATAGCCAGTAATGTATGTAATGCTTGATAGTTTTTGTGGAGGAGTTCATAAATCAACTTTGTTGTGTAAAAAATTTAAGATCATAATCACGATTTGAAGGAGAAAGAATAAACATGAACGGCATGAAAAAGTAAGGTTGATAAATAACCTGGCATAGAACACTGTGTTCACCAAGCAATGCAACAACTGAGGATATTCCCAACCACCAAAAATCATTTGAACTACGCTCAATCGTTTTACATTATAGGATGAAAATCATAATACTATGCAGTCCAAACTAATTCTGTGATTCTAGGAGCTGAATTACGTAATATAACTGTCTCTATTAAGCCTGTCACCTCAGAGTCTACAGGCAGAATCATACGTTGTATGTAATTATTGTTTTCGTGACAGATCACGGGTAAAAATTATTTTGATATTAATTATTATTTGCAAAACTTTAAACTATATAAATTTGTTCTCAAGCATAAATTTTCATAAATGTAATGAGATTTTACGGTCGTAACGAACACTTCATTATTTCCAAGTGTTGTTATGCCCTAAGCAGTCTAGTGTGAAATTTAAAATGATGTCTACCGCTACGTATAATAACCGATTCGAGGTCGTAGGTTTTAAGGTGGTTTAACTAGTTTTTGAAATTTTTGAACGGTGATCTCCCAAAACGCATGAATGAATAAAATTCATAAAGGAAACAATGTAGTCTCCCTCCTTGCCTTTGACATCAACCACCCCGTTCCGCTGTGACGCACGTGATTCCATTCCCCTTCCTCTGAACGAAATCCTTCACAAAAGAAATGACCTTGAGCTGGAACCAGCAACAGTAGAACGGAAACTCGGGCTCCCCACTGACGGAATACAGTGGAACACAGAAGACATGCAAACATTGCAAGAGGCTACAGTGCTTGAACTTAGTGAAAAATTTATAAGTTTATTACTCATTAAAGCTGTGACAATTGATGTGTAAAAAAATCTACTTCAACATTCCAAAATTTTTATTTCAGTAAATATTTTGGCAAATAAAAACATTATTTCGCTGAAATGACACTGACGTCACAAACACAGGAAAGCCAACTGTAAATTCAACTCATGCCTTTTCCATCTAACGACCACTTTAATTTCTCTAAAACTAATAAAGCTTTTCGATTACAGTTCATTATAATTTTTAAATAATATATTTTTATTGCATCATAATTTCTTCTTCAATTATTTTAAACACATATCATTATATAAAAAGCTTACATATAATATTTTTTCATTGTATTTATTTACAGATATGAAACCTATATTATTAAAATTTAAACCACTGTGTGATTTTGCTTACAAACACTCAAATTCGATCTTTGCCTTTTCACCAATTGTTTCGGGGTTTCATACTGAAAATTATTTATAGTTAATTACCACTCTGATTTGCTTGAAAATATGGAATAACGGAAATATGTATTTACAATATGTATATTTTATAGTGTTCGGTAAAATAGCCTAATACCCTCCCCCCCCCCTCCACCACATAGTCACCCGCAAACTGAAAATGCCACCCGGGTGTGGCAGCAATATTTTTATTTCTTTTTCACTGGGTGGCAGCAGCTGAGGACATTTCTTTAGAGAAAAGGCCAAGCTGATTAAGTTAGTCAATTTTTTTATTTAATCTAAGATGTGTCTTGTTTTCATTAACATATTTAATTTGTATGTATTTATTTTAGATTCTAATATCTTGGACTTTAATTCCGGCAGTAGTAAGCTGTGCCATAATTTTCTACGATATTCCAGCTCAAACCACTTCATTTAAATAATGGTTGTATACCAATGTTGAGTGTTCAACCATGTATCGATAAATATTTTCTTAACGTTATATTAACAGTTAAAATTTAGTCACAAACTATTGAAAAATATCTTTGTTATGTAGTATTTTAGAATTTTTCGAGAAAAAAATATTTATACGCACATTAATTTTATTCCTAAAAACATTATTTCTGTAAAACCTCATCGTTTTCAATCAGGAAGATCGTTTTTAACACACACACGTATTATTTATATATATATATATATATATATATATGATACATTGGACAATTTTACATTACGAACAATATCTTTTTTGTAATCAAAATTTTAAGATTTTTCCATTGCAAATAAATCACTTAAACATTCTGCTATCAAAAGGATGTTATATTGATGCTACATTATGTGACATTACAATAGCAATATGCGGGGTTACATTGGACATGAGAAGGGGATAGTTTGGACAAAGTAAAGACTCAAAGAGATCATTCATTTTATTGAAAACACTAATTATTTTAGAACTTATTTACTTTACATAAGTATTAAAGACTAATAAAAACAAAAATTTCAGGTTTATACAATTTTTATACCAACAAAATGAAGCAAAATCAATTCCAAACATTAACTTTTGAACATTTGTGCTCAAAAATAGTAAATGTTATTCTGAGAATAAAAATGCATATCTTTAAAAAGCTCTCAGTGAAAAACAGTAACATTTTTATAAAAAAAAACAAACAAATGATATCCTTAGGCAAATCAGACACCTTGATAGAATTTTTGTCCTCATCATCATTCTCTTCTGATAACTCGGAAAAATTGAATGAGGAGTCTTCTGTTTCATCGCACAGGTCTTCAATTTCAGCTTCCGAAGATGAGGAAGAGGGCAGCACTTTCTTCTTGACAACTCTTCTCTGTTTCGTTTTTAATAATTCTATTTTCTCTGGTGTGTCGGTTGCTATCATGCACCGCCCACGCTTTCTACTGCAGCTGGACTGTTGTCTTGGCGGTGCCTTAGGAAGTGGTCTAACATCCTCAGGTGTAGGATGATTTTATATTTTCTGGTGTGGCCCCTCGATCCCAAGCTTTACTCGCGAGTTTAGGGATTGAATAGATGTTCATGGTGGCATTGGGATTGGAGTTTATCCAAGAGTTCACCTCAGCACTGTAAAATGTTTTGAATGGCCCAAACACACACCTGTCTAGGGGTTGTAACTTGTTGGAGGTGTGAGGAGGCAGAGTCAAAATGACTATTCCATTCTCCTTGCAGAAATCAAGGCCTTAAATGCTGAGATGGGATTCATGGTTGTCCATTATCAACATAACTGGCTTGTCCTGTGAGCAACGAACATAATCCTTAAAAAAATGTAAAACTTTGACAAAATTGTCTGTTGTCATCCAACCTGATTTATGGGCTAGACCTAATGCCCCAGCTGGCGCTTCCGGCCATCATACGAGCTTCGTCGAACCTAATCCTAGGGAAAACCTATACGGGAGGAAGTGCATTTCCATTGGCACATATGATACCCACCTGGGTAACAAGTTCCCCGCGCTCCCTGGAAGTCACAAGACCCACTTGTTTGCGACCCTTTTCGCCAATAACTTTCTGAGAAGGAGGAACAGTGGTGACCCCACTTTCATCCAAGTTATAAATGTCTATTGGTAGAAAGTGGAACCTCTGCAACACTTCTTTAAGTTTGTTAAAAAATACTCCCACAGTGTGCTTATTAAAAGCAGTTATTCTTGCCAAGCTAGTGGCTTCAGGCATTCTGAGGGAAAGATTACGATGTATCTTCAGAAATGCGGAAAACCAGTCTCTACCCGCAGCTTCTTCTTTGTGCCAGGATGTTGTCAAAGTAATACCACACTTTTTTGCTTATTGGTATGCTAGCTGTTTGGTATGTTTTGGGGTGAGGCCATAAAACATGCAAGAGCATTTTAATAAATAATCAGCCAGTTTTTGCTCCATGTCATCAGGGATAACCTGTCTATTTTTAAATTTTGTCTCAAAACTCATATTTTCGATGCCTTCGTCTTTGGCTTTTTTAACCAAGTAAGCCAGGCGAGATTTTTTCAATCCATGATTGATGGCTGCAGATCGTAAAGAAGCTCCATTCTCCAAACCTTCTAGAACAGCAGCCTTTGTTGACTGCTTGTCAAACTGTCTCTCAGTCCTTTTCTTGTAATTCCTAACCATCTGAAAGCATAACAATGTCATATTTGTATCACGTAACAGTATAATTAAAATCTGTGATTAAAGGTGCAAGTAAGGGGATACATTGGACAGTTGTCAAAGGTAGCCCCATACCCTGTCCAATGTAGCCCCAAGTGACGGAAATAGAAAAAACACTTCTCAGTATTTTGTGATGTTAGTCAATTTGCATAATTCCTAGTTTATTTTGACACCAAATCATGTGGCAATTCATCATATTAGTAACATTTAAATTAACTTTCATTTCATAATGAAAATTACCCCCCATATTCATACAAAATATTATAAGGAAACCCACAAAAAGGAAAAAAATCCACTCACCCTGCTACTTTTTGAGGTAGGCAGCCATATTGATTTAAAACTGATCAGCTGTTGTCTGTTGCACACTCCATAGAGAAATAAATGGAGTTGGTAATGTTTTGAACGAAAATTTAGCTATGTCCAATGTAGCCCCGTGTCCAATATATCCCCGCTCTCCCCTGGATTTCCTTTAAACAATAAGCCATCAAAAATCATTTGTGAAAAAGGCCAAAGAGAAGTAATTAAATTGACAAGTGTAGAACATGGGGAAAATGTGTCAGTAGTAGCTTGTTTCAGTGCTAGTAGGGTGTACATACCACCATTCGTGATTTTCAAGGGTGTGCGGTATCGAGAGTCATACTGTGCTAATTTGCCATCTGGATCTGTAGCAGCAATGTCTGAATCTGGATATATAAATGAGGACCTATTTCTCAGATGGTTGCAACATTTTCAAAAGCACAGACTCCCAGGGAAATGCCTTCTTATTTTGGATGGACATGCATCACATTGTTCGCTTAAATGCCTGAACTACTGCAGAGAAAATGAAATTGAACTTCTCTGTTTACCACCTCATACCACTCATGTCCTTCAGCCTCTAGATCGCACACTATTCAAACCATTAAAAACTTTCTACCATCAAGAAGCAACCACATTCTTTCACAACAACCCAACACAATCGATCACTAAGTCTGACTTTGGAAAGATTTTCACAGCTGCGTGGAACAAAGCTGCATCCCATGGGAATGCTACTAAAGGGTTTCAGTGTACTGGTCTCTACCCATTTAACCCTAAGGCTATCTCGATGGATAAATTTCTACCATCTGTAGCTTTCCGAGCTGAATCTCCTTCTACATCAACGAAATCATCCACCATGCAAACTTCAGGTCCTTCATCTGATGTTTCTCTTGATCATGTTCAAAATAAGTCACACAGCCAACATTCCCTGTCCAAACACACAGTTTGCTCCAGTTCTCAAGCTTCATCCACCATGTCCATATCAGCTTCTACGTCCAAGTCTCCCAGTGAACAGAAACTCATTGGATTTAATGACATCATTCCAACCCCAAACAAATCATCTACAAATAGGAATGCACCGAAACAAACCAGAAAGCAGAAATCTCGACATCTGACATCGGATGGAAACATCAAGGCAACAGCAGAAAAAGTTAAAATTGCCACATTAAAAAAGAAACAGATAGATTGCATAGTGAAGAGACGAAGACTGTTTGCAGAAAATTAAATGGACTCTAGTGGAGAAGAAATCCTCATCATGAAAGATTCGAGTGATGCACCATGTGGATTTTGCAACAGAAGATGGAGCCAGTCTGCCAACAGAGGGGACTGGATCAAGTGCCAGAAATGTAGAAGCTGGTATCATGAAATCTGTGTGGGTGCCAAAGGAAAGAAACAATTCAGATGCGGTAAATGTGTGTGATCATGATTGCCCCACTATGATCGGATTTACCCCGTGTGTGATCGCAATTACCCCACTTGTTTTGTGAATCCTGTGATATCACCTTTTAAAGAATAATTTTATTGTAAATTTATATGTGCCATTAATTACCTTTTTCATTCAAGGTATATTAAGTATACATATTGAAGTTTATGCTCATGTATTTTCATTAACCTAATCTTATTTTCAACAATTTAATTTTACAACACAATTTGAAGTGATCGGAATTGCCCCTCTCTACCCTATGAACTTTATCAATCTTTATTTATCTGTGTGTTGGGTTGTTTCGTGTTTTGTCGTAAAGTTATTGATATGTATCAGTGTAGGGGTAAGTGGGGAAATACCGCACAGGTGGGCAATACCGCACAGCCCCTTTTTTGTGTTAACTGTAGGCTGAGCGCCGCCTTGTACGTGGCACGCTCTAGCGGGAGAGTGGGTGAACTAAGTAGTAAGAGACTATTTTGGTAGTAGCCGTATGAGTGTCGCGACCTGCTCCGAAATTTTTTTTAACATTTCCGTCTTATTTTTTTGTTTCTTATTTAAGAGGTAAGTACTATTTATATTCAATTTAAGTTTAATTCATATAACTGGTTGGATTCGGCATTATTTTACGGTAGTCTGCTAAATATATCGTTTGAATAACGAACTTTGTTTCTTGTTTAGAGGAGCTAAAATTGCGGAACACATCGTGGGGTAATACCGCACAAGTAGGGTGGGTAATGGCGTACACTGTGCGGTATTGCCCCTTTGTTGAGGTTTATGACTAAATAAAACTTCTAATTCTATTTTTCCAGATAGAAAACTAATTTATCATAAAGAATTCCGTTAAAATTTTCTTACAGTCATTTATTTAAAATAGACTAACAGAAATCATGTGAAGGTGCAAAACATTATTTTTAAGCAACTTTGTGTTGCCTGTCAATAAAGGTGAATAATAAAATACAATACAACAAACAATATATTTTGCTTATTTGTCATATGTTTATGCAGCAAATTTTTTGATAAATTTGGTGTATAAATATTGTCAAGACCCTTATAAAACTACCTGGCATGGTCTTATAAGCCAATTTGGTCGGCTCTTTTAGGCCAACTGTAAGGATTTGTTTTCATGCAGTTGTATGTTATGATACAATGTTACATAATGGATATGACTCCTACAAGTATTCTTTTAAAACTGTTTTCACAGATGGCGAGGAAGAGAGTGAGAACCACAAATAGAGCGAAATGGACTTCAGAGAGTATGAAGGAAGCATTGAATGCCATGGCAATGGGTCGAGGGCTTAGGGAAGTAGCAAGATCTTTTGGCATTCCTGTATCCACTCTAAACGATCGGTACAAATCTGGACACTCACACAAAGCTAGCTTAGGTAGAAACTCCGTCTTCTCAGCAGCGCAAGAAAAGGAACTAACCAATCATATTATAACGATGGCTAGAATGTTTCATGAAATCACGCCTGTAGATTTGCGTCGAATTGCTTTCGAATTCGCTGAGAAAAATTCTATCCGGAATGATTTTAATGCAAGTTCTCGAACAGCTGGAAAAGACTGGCTTCGAGGGTTTCTTAAGCGAAATCCACAAGTCAGCCTTCGCAAGCCAGAAGCAACAAGTTTGAATAGAGTTATTGGGTTCAGTGAAGCTGCTGTAAAAGTTTTCTTCAAACCTTGAAATAGTGATGACGCAACACAAATTTCAGGGGTCAAGAATATTCAATATGGATGAGACAGGAATATCTGTTGTTCAGACTCAAAGTAAAATTTTGGCGCCCAAAGGCCAAAAACAAGTTGGATCACTAACAAGCCTGGAAAGAGGCAAAAACATAACTGTCTGCATGGCTATGAGTGCAAGTGGGTCATACATACCACGGATGTTTGTTTTCCCAAGAGTAAGGATGAGTCCAACTTTGAAGAAGGGAGGTCCTGAAGGGGCAATATATGACTGCTCTAAGAATGGGTGGATCAACGAAGATCTTTACATTAAATTTCTGGAGCATTTTGAAGCACATGCGAAGCCAACAAAAGAAGACCCAGTGCTGTTGATCACCGATAGCCATAATTCTCATAAGACATTAAGTGTATTCAATTTTTGTCGAGATCATGGTATTGTTATGATAACGATTCCTCCTCACACCTCGCATCGTCTCCAACCACTGGACTTAACATTCTTTGGTCCCTTAAAAAATTCCTACAACAGAGAGTGCGACTTGTTTATTAAGGGAAATGCATTTAATGGATAAGGGCAGACGATGTTACAATGTTGTTCAACAAAGCATTTATGAGGGTTGCGACTATTGAGAAAGGAGTTTCTGGATCTCTGCTGCAGGAATTTATCCCATGAATCTTGATAAATTCACAAAGAATGATTTTACATTCCCTACCACTGAGATAAGTTCCAGGCGTACGTCTGACCTTGTAACTGTTTCTGATGATGTCGCAGAGAGAAGTGAAGTCGAGAATAGTCATGATCATACGGTTAGGCCTACAGTCAGTGACAACGAAAACATTCAGGAAGAAAATGTTGTGAATGAATGGAGTGAAAACGCTGAATGTTACCAGCAAACTGTTATTAGGCCTACTGAAAAGTATTTATCTACTGCTACAACTTCCATTAGGTTTTCTGATTTAAATCTCATTCCTTGTCTTAGACCTACAGCTGGACCTTCAGAGGCAACACCTAGGCATCGGTCTAGGCAGCATTCGGTAATTTTCACTGCAACTCCAACTAAAGTCGTGCTTGAAGAAGCTATGAAGAAAAAACAAGCAAAGAACATAAAAAAACCTAAAAGCTAAGAAAAGAGAAGCGAATCCTGACAGGCGTATGAGCACCAGCAATAAGAAATTGAAGCTTGAGAAGACAGTAAAGAAAAGTAAGAAAATAAGCAAATTTGGTCCAAAGAAGAAACTTTTTGACACTGCTAGTTCCGATGAAGTAAGTGATGCAGATTATTTTGAACATTCATGCGATGACAATGATATTGACGATCTTGACCAATTATTTAACCAATGTGCAACTACGCCTACACCTGATTCAAGTGACACGTGCATGTTTTGTAGGGAGTTTGGCAGAAATAAGGAGTTGTTGTTCAGATGTGTTTTTTGTTCGGAATGAGTACATGCTGACTGTAGCGCATCTAACACAGCAGAAAATTTTGTGTGTGACTTTTGCAAAGCTAATTGATTTGGTGGACTGTGAGAGGAAACCTTAAAAAATTAATAATTACTTATTATGTAGAAATAATTCTAATGTGAAATTTTCTGGTCTGATATACATGTCTTAGTTTTATATTGTTCCCAAAGGTCTAAATGTAATACAAAGTTTAAATGGAGTGTGTAATTTATGCTACATAGTCGGTAGTTAGTTTGTGATGTTGTGCTTGTACATAATAATATGGTGTGCGACATTGCCCCATGGTGTGTGCGGTATTTCCCCATGGGGTGGGGAATACCGCACAATTGCATCATTTTGTTTTGTTGTAAAATGTAAATAAACTAATTAGTTTTTTGCAGATTTTATAATAGAGATGCAAAAGGTATAGATCTAGGTTCATATAATTAGTCAGCATATTTAAAAATAAATAATAAACTTCAATTTATAGCACTTATTCCTTAAGTGTGCGGTATTTCCCCACTTTCCCCTATGTCTTGTGTTATTGTGTTTTTGATTGTTATTCTATGTGCTTATATGGTACCTATTTTTCTATGTATGTGTCATAATTCATTTATCAGTCTTGTAAGGCACAAAAAACTGAATTTAAATTTGATCTGACAGTTTTAAAGAAGCAGAATAATATGCTACGCATAGTAAAATTTTTATTTCCTAATCGAAAAATACTTAAATTTCAGCAGAGTTTATTTTTGAAAGACTGCAAGCCTGTGCAAAGCCCACCAACATTCGATGTACGAGCCTATGTCTCCCCTAGAGCACCTGTGATGATTGCCATGTGCCAACAAACTACACTACAAAAAAATATTTCCCTCACATTTCAGCATCTTAAAAACACATTTTGTAGAATATAATAATTTAATACAAACATTAAAATCCTTAATATCTGAGTTTTTTGTGTTCTATCCCCCTAAAAATGAAAACATGACATAAGAAAACACTTCAATATTTGCGTTGGATTTGCACTCATTAAATAATGATCTACAATTACTTAAATTATTCTAGTGTGCAAAAATGTAAATTCTATGAAGCTAGTTACATTATGATTTTACGAGTAAGGCCGTTTTCCTAATTCCGTAGAATGTATAAGAAATTTGGGCAGAATTCTCCTTCGTCCATGGAAAACTACCACATGTATTTTTTTTTAAATCGTCGTAAAAAGAATACAGTGCTGCTACCTATATTACTTTTTTTGGAAACATTTCTTTCTTCTCGTTCGCGATCTGGACGTCATTTGTAATTGCAACTATCACCGTCAGAAGTGCTATCTGTAAGCTTTAAAATTAACCTGAGAAACAGCTAGAGGGTTGACAGCGCGCTACCTACCGAGTATTCTATACACTACTTCGAGGGCAATGCCACTGTACTCTTTCCATAGAGTGTATACAAAAAAAAATATGGCAGAATTCCGTCTCGTCCTTTGAACATATGGAAAATATGGTACTTTTCCGCGTTTTTCGAAGAGGCCAGGCGGAATACCGTCATTATGGTAGTCTTCCAGTATGGTAGTCTTCCGTGCCCCCCTTAACTTTGTCCCTCCCCTTCCAGAGTCCCATCACATGGCGGCTTGATTTGGCCGTGTTCTCTCTCTTCACTTGCAGACTGAAATGAAAGATTATGTTTTTATAATATTTGTATAAATGTTTAATGAAATTTTTAGTAAGACTGTAAGTCAAATATTAATTTTTTATTAGGAAACATATTAATAGAATATTTCACCATCGAATAATTTTTTTTAACTTCATTTTTAGTACAGTGGTAGAGTTTAGCAACAAAACACTTACAAACATTAGGATTTTTTTTATTTTCAACAATTCCCCGCCCAAACTGGCTGAATACAGAAAAGACAATTATTTACATTACAATTTATATGATGAAGCTACTTACAGTTTATATAAAACACTTGGACAGTTTTTTAAGTACTAAACACATTGAACACATATACTTTTTTTTGTTATTTAGTTTTTAAGAACATAAACTTTTTTAACATTAAATTTGCTGTGGAAAAGTTAGCTTTGTGCAATAAGTGTGTCCTAGCAACGAGACAAAGATGGTCTCAGTAAGGTGTGTCAAACGTTCTCCATTGAGGTGCTTCACTGTAAATATATCGACAATTATTTTGTTCCACTGCACTGTTTGTTGTATCGTCAATTGTGATCACCGTTTGGAGAATTTATGAGTTCCTGAAACATACATGGGAAACTTGCTTTCGGGTGACATAACATTACGACACAATATTGATATTTAGGGTCCTATTTAATCCGATAGTGCAAACCGTCTCGACACATCTCTAGGTAGGTCATGAAGGTAGCAAACACGATAGAAGTAGTGTCGTAAAACAACACTTGGTATAGTACATACTGTAGTCTGAATCATATGAAAAAGTAATTTTCTCTGAGATGTCAAACAATGTAAACCTGTTTGCCTCATGCGGGAGTGGGTCCGGACAGAACCGTGTGGAGGCGACATGCTCACCTTCATCGTCGTCCTCGACCTCGCAGTACATGACGACGTCTCTGTAGTTGATGGTTGTTTTCTGTTGAGCGGACCGGACTTGTGGCATGATGGCAGGCTTTCGGGTGTTGAGGTGCAATGGGTTGGCGTATGTCGAGTCCAGGATGTGTGGCTATCGCAGCTCGTCGTTTGATTGCCACAGCACTTCCAGGATAGAGGGTGGTGATATCGACAGGCTCAAAGCCCTCCGTCGACCATCGATGAATTCCTTCATTGACATGGTCACTTGATGACCGTGGCGTTGAAGTGTCTTAGTGGTACAACAATAAATGAAGCGGTAATTGTGTCAACATTTAGATAAATTTTAAATTATGTTGGAAGACACTCCTCTGCGAGACTGTGACGGTGGTCTTAAAGCGTCGTTGCACAAACAAACTATTTAGCACGGTTCATCCTCCTCGCTCACCCATAGACTGCGACTGCTGCCTCATTCTTATTCTCTTGTTGGGCTGCCTTCGCAGCCTCAACGCATGTTAGAACTGCGTAGTGCCGGGAACTCAGAGACTACATTGTGGATGGTGGTTGATAGACTATGTTGTAGTTTTTCAAAGTTCATTTCGATATAACCTTTTATCATCTCCACCACAAAATCGCGGATGTCCTCTGTGGATACCGTACTGGATGTATAACAAATAGTAGCACACTGAAGGGGCCGCAGGCTAGCGAGTCGGTATTTACTATAGCATAAAATTAAGCTGTTGGTTGAGGCGGGTCAGTCAATAAGACATGAGGAGACTATAGCAAAGATGAGGAGCCAAACAGCAGAAGGTATATAGGGGATGGTAGCCAATAGCATTGCAATTATATATAATCAGGAATGAGCACTGTGAAGGGGTAGAGCCAGTAATATTAAAGCTGGAAGAGGGAGAATGGTGGGAAACAAGTTATTTTTCCTAGAGGGAAGGGGGATTTCAGTTCATATATGCTTAGGATAAAAGTGGCATGGGTCAGTCGGCCAGCTGCCAACAGAGGGGTAATTTTTTTTGCCCTCGCCTAGTTTGAATCGGAGATTCCATGACATAAGTACATTTATAATTAAAATTGCGTTATATAAATTTTTTACCAATTTTCTAGCATAAAATATATGGATTTTTAATAATGTGACGACTAAGAAAATTGCAATGGTGACGTCATAATTAAAATGGCAATTTTTTTTACTAAAACTTAAATAATTAATTTTTTTAAAAAATTGTGTTTTTACCATAAAAATCGAGTAGAAAAATTCAGATTTTCAATATGGCAACCATAATGAAAATTACAAGGTAATGGAGTGGGGCATTCGAGTCCAATATGGCGGATGGTTCTAGAATTCAAAATGGTGGGAAACAAAGTGGCGAATCTAAAATGGCCGGTGGGGGCAAGGTCAAGGTCATCCAAGATAGCCGCCATGACATCGAGCGGTTGGTCATTAACCCCATCCTCAATCCTTACCATGGACCCTGTTACAGACTCCCCATTTATATTCTACTGGTATGTATGAAAATTAATTAAGGCATTACATAGTTTAAATTAAAGTCCTTAAATATGTTATCATCGACTGCATATGTAACTATGGAAAAAAGGGCTTGTTTAATCATTAGCAAATCCGTGTTTATATTCAGAAGGAAATGCTTATCCTTTTTTATAGGTAGACGATATTTTGCTGGTTTCAGGTGATTTAAATAATTCAAATTGTATTAAAAGTAACTTATATAAGAATTTGAAATGAAAGATTTGTTTAGTAGAAATACGTTTACATTTTTGGTCAGAATATATGAATGGAATAAAAACAATTCGTATATTTTGCAGAAAAGTTTAATTCAGAAAATTTTGTAGAAATTTAAAATGAGAGATTGTAAAAGTTCATCTTTACCTATAACACCAAAATTTAATTGGTCAAATAATACTGAATTTGAAACTAAAATTGCCCTATAAGAAATTGTTAGGTATTATCATGTACATAATGTTGGGCAGCCGACCTGATATATATTTTTTTGTGGCTTACTTAGTGAAATTCAAAAGTGTTATGGTGCAGAACATTGGAAATGTTTCAAACAAGTGTTAAGATACTCGAAGGGTACTGATAAATTAACTTTATGGATTACAAAGTCTAATAGCAATGGAATAATTATCAAAGCCTTTGCTGATGCCGATTTCAATAAAAATTTATTTGATAGGAAAATTTTTAGCGGACTTATTATTAAATAAAATTGTAATGTTGTATGTTGGGAATCAAAGACGAAATCGGTAGTGACTTTGTCTAGCTCTGTTTCTTTGTCTGTGCGTATAATATAGTGTTTATATCTAACAGGCAACTGGCTGGTACTATATTGGTTTAATAAGATAACCAATCTTGTATATTAGAATTGCTCAAACAGTTGAGACCAAGATATGTAATTAATAACAATATTGTTAAGCTATAATATGTACCAACACAGCAACAAATTGCCGATATATATACATATATATAGCCTATATATAATATATATATACCAATGAGTGCCATATCTGAAATTTATTAACTTTAGAAATGAGTTAGTTGTTGCAAAATAAATGGGGTAATTGGATTTTTGACTTACCTGTGATTTTGATTTTGGTTTATTCTGACATTTATTGTTTGATTCTTGTTTACGTAATCACATTTACCAAGATGGTCAGTTATTGTATTCTTAGTTTCATAGTGTTTTTTTATATACCGAGTTGTAAATAAACTAAATATAATACTTTTATTTGTACCTCATTATGTTAGTAGGATATTTTGGAAGAATTAGAGCAGTTGGAGCACTTAGAGCAGTTGGAAAATTTTGGACTTAGGGGAAAATAGGATAACTTGGAGCACTTGGAGCATTTAGAGGAATTAGAGCACTAAGAGTACTTGGAGTTGTTGGAGCAGTTCAATAAATTGGAGCACTTGGAACAATAATTGGAGCAGCTGAATTAATTGGAGCACTTGGAACAATTGGATCAGTTGGAGCAATTGAAGTAGTTTGAGAACTTGGAGTAAATTGAACATTTGGAGCTGTTGGAGCACCTGGAATACCTGAAGCGATTAGAGCACTAAGCTCAATCGGAGCACTTGAAGCTGTTGAAGCAGTTGGAGCAATTGGAACAGGTGAAGCACTTCGATGTGTTTAACAGCTGGAGCACGGAGCAATTGTAGTAGTTGGAGCAGTTGGAGCAATTGGAGAAACTTGAGCTTTTGGAGCACTTGGAATAATTGTAACCGTTGGAGCAGTTGGAGCACTTATAGCAATTGTAGCAGTTAGAGCACTTAGAGCAATTTAAACGGTTGGAGAACTTGTAGAAATCGAAGATAATGCGTGCTATAAGAGCAATTTAAAGACTGGGAGCAAAGGAGCACTTGGAGCAATAGGAGCAATTTGAGCAGTTGCAGTCTTTTGAGCAGTTGGAATACTTGGATCTGTTGGAGCTGTTGGAGCACTTGAAATAATTGGAGCAATTGGAGGAATTAGAGCCAAATACAGTGGGATACATTTTATCCTACTCTATCCCGCGATCTATTTTATCCTACTGATGGATCATATCCCTTAAATGAGTATGATTGTAATAGATTTTATCTATACAAAAGGTCTGACAGTTCAGAGATTCTTGTATTTTCTGCTTGGAAAATGTCATTTTTTAAAAGAAATGTTATCACCGAGGAAGACCTGGTGGTTGGGAGATGCTTAGTCTATATGCCTAACGTTGGACGCGACCTATTTAAAATGTTCCCCATGTATTAAAAAAAAGGTCAATTGGCTTCTGACTATGTTTCTGACTACCAAATGAACATGATTGCCTAACCTTCAACTTTGGTCTTGCCAACCTGTCAGACTTTCCTAGACAACCAACAGCTTGGTTAATGTGCCCTGAAAACACGTGCCAAGGCAAGCAAAAACATTCTGGCATCACCTTCTAAGACGACTTTAGAAATCGAGAAATATAAGTTATATAAGTAGGAATATAAGTAATTTGTTGGTTTTTTTGTACTTATATAATTTACATAATAAATATTTTATTAGTGATTTTGTTGTTTTGTTTCTCGAAACTGTCACTTTTATGCACAATTCAAATATTTTTTTAATATAAAAATTTTTATTTTCCATCGAGCAAGGATTGAAACAATGATGTGAATTTTTCGAGTCAATCAGTAAAATAATAAATGTTTTTTGATGATTTGTAGAATATATTCCTTATTTCTATGTAAATTATTACGAATTTACAAGATGGTGTCCAGTATGTCGTTAAAGGCTTACCGGAGAAAGGTAAATGAATAATTTAAGCTGCTTTTAGGATTTTGAACATGATTTATTAAATAATGTTTTTTTTTTTACCTAAAATAATAATTTTTGGATTAGCAAAGGAGATGACTCGTTTGAATTAATCTTTAAGTTAATAAGCGATTTTTTTGATGGTTTATGGAATTTTCCTAGGATTTCTTGTTAAAATATTACATATGTTTTTGATGACGGTAAATATCTGATTTTAAGCTAACTGTATGCTGTCACTAGAATATTTGAGCCTCTTTTAGGACTTTATACTATATTTATTGAAATTAATTTTTGTCGCAAAAATTAAAATTTTGCGTTGGTCAAGTAGGACATTTATAGATCGAATAAATCATTTCATTACTAAGAGATGTTTTGATGAATTTTTGATTTTTTTCCTAATTTAAAGCAAAATATTTACACATTTCCAAGATGTTAGCCAAGACGGCCGACAATATGGTGGGCGCCTGAGCAAGAAATACTACTGAACTCTAGCGGGTAAAAATTTAACCAATTTGGCGGCAGCGCACATTGGCAGATGACGTGTGTACCTACTCCGTGACACTAGTGCTTCTTGTATAGAGAATTGAAAACCAAATGGCGGTAGTGCTCTCCAGCAGACGATGTGTGTGTTTTACATGACACTAGTTCCCCTGGTAGAAAGGACATAACATAAAAATGGCTGCCTCAAGCAGACGAAAACAAGATCGTAGCAGTTATGTCATAAAACCAAGATGGCAGCCTCAAGCAGACAAAAATATGGCTGCGTTTGTGATGTCATAATCCAAGATGGCGTCCTCCATTAGAAGAAAACAAGATGGCAGATCCAAGATGGCAGGCGTGTAGTCATACTAGCAGCCGTAATATATTTCTTGATATTATTGGTTGGAGATCAGTCTACTAGTAGCCTGCATGGAGGAAGGATCTGTCACCATTTATCACTCTCACCTCATTCAAACAAAGGACTCAATGATGTGTTTAATTAGAATTTTATTAAAATTGTTTTTAATTATTTTATTTATAAATATATTTTTTTAATTTTTTTAGGATGGCGAACGTGAAGACATAATTCAAGATGACGAGATGTTTTTATTAGTATTTTATTAAAAAAATTTTGTATATATTATATGTGTTTTAAATTTCTTCAATATTTTTGGATAATAATTAGGTATTTTAAAGATGGTATATGTGACTTCATAATATAAAATGGCGACCTCTAGTGGACGAAAACAGGATGGCGGCCGGGGTCAAACGTCCTACGCGGTTTCTTGGAGGCTTGTAAATGAGGAAGTTAAGCCTCTTTGAGAAATTTTCGTTCGTTTAAGGGAAAAAATATTTTGAGTTTTTCCAATTTGTAATATTTTGAATTTTTTTGAGGTTTAAACCTCTTAAATAAATTTTTGGATTTTCAGAATTTGGTTTTGAATTTCTTAGTGAAATTTCCCCCTGAAACTGTTAATTGTAGTAAATTTTGGAAATTTTTTTGGAACATTTTGGAAAATTTTAAGTCATTAAAGGACAGTTTTAGAAAAATTTTAAGGTCAAGTCCATTCAAGATGGCCGCTATGACATCACAATCCAAGATGGCAGACCGTCGATCCAATCCTCACTCCAACTCTAGGGCTCGGAGGAACAGTTATATACTACTAATGTTCTTCGTAAATTTTGTACTCAGGACAAATGACTTATTGGGCTCAGCACCTTTTCGTCCTGTTATAAGCATTTAATAAAATGTTTAGTATTTTTGGCCTATAGCACTGTTAAAAGAACTTGAGTTATTTGGTTTATTTTCTTGAAATACCTATATTGTATCCTTACTGGAGGTCCAACAGTTCGATGACTCTTGTCTTGTTTGCTTGAAATATGTGATATTTGTTCTGAAATATACCTATAACAGGCATCATCAAAGAAGGTTTTGTGGTTCAGATATGCCTACTATTTGTCTATACGCTTGGCATTAGACATGATCTGACATCGTGGTTTGTTCGCTTGACCTACGAGCCTAAAATTGTACATGATCTGTTTAAAATGTATTTCAAGTATCGGAATATTAGACATGTTTTGCCTATATCCGTGTAGTTGACACTTTAGTATTAAATAATATTAGTATTAGATAAACGAATACAGCCTACAAGTGATACGAGTAACATATTTATTCAGTTGGAAAGGTATCTTGTATATAATTTTTTTGGCAGTAAGGACGAAGATTAAACATTTTTAAAGCAAAAATATTTTTTTTTGTATCGACCAAAGTTTGAACCAAGGGCTTAATCGTTCAAATAGAACAGAAAAAATTGGGCGAAACTTTCCGTTTTTCTAGGTAAATTATAACGAATTTCCAAGATGGCAGTCAATATGTCATCATCGGCTTACTGGAGGATGGCATATTAGGAATATAAGCCGCTTTTAGGATTTTTCACAATGTAATATTAAATAAGTTTTTTTTTTTACCTGGAATATACATTTGCATTGAGCCAGGATCGAACCAAGGACTTTAATCGATCGAATCCAACAGTAAATTTAAAGTAAAATTATTTAATTTTTCATAATTTAATCCAAATTTCTAGAAGAATAATTACAGATTTTCAAAATTCCCCCCCGCCTAACCAAAAGCCGAAAAAATGGTAGATTCCAGGTAATAAATAATATTGCACTTTAGCAGATAAAATTAAACTAATATGGCGGCAACGCACTCTAGAAGACGACGTGCTAAGTGGCACTAGCGGTTCTTGTATCGATTACTGAAAACAAGATGGCGGCAGCGTCTTATAGAAGATTGTGTATTAACTAGCACTCCTAGTAACAAGTACTGAAAAAAAAAAATCCGGATATGTATCTTTTTATATACCTTATTTAATTATCGGTATGGTAAATGTCTCGATGGCCTTGCGGTCAAAGGCGTATGTTTTTTAACACAGATGTCCGAACTGTCATGGTTCGAATCACCTCGCTTGCCATGTATTTTGTATGAAAATATAAATTTAATATGTCGGAAAGTGTAATATAAATATTGGTAGGTAATAGTTCATAGACCTTATGTGCATGAATTAGAGCGATATGTGTGCTCTTTAGGATCAGACAGCAGAAACAGGGTTGGCATAATCCAAGATAGCAGCCTTTAGCATGTCAAAAAATAATATGGCATCTCAGATGTCAATCAAGACGGTTGCCTCCAGCAGATGGCAACAAAATGGTGGACCTGACACCAGAATCGAAAAAAGTGACTGCAATGTTATATCTAAAATGGCGGACATAATGTCAAAATTAATGATGTTGGCTAAGGTCAAGGTCAAATATCGAGATGAAGGCTAAGGTCATCTTTAAAGTCATTAGTCAAACGTCAAGGTCTAATGGTAAGGTCATTGGTCGAGGTCAAGGTAATTGGCCAAAATAAAGGTCAAATGTCAAGGTCAAAGGTCAAGGGCATTGGTCAAGGGAAAGATTAAAGATCAACATAAGGATCAAATATCTAGGTAAAAGGTCAAGTAGCTGACTGTAACGAAACGTACAACTGTGATGTTATCGAGATGGTCACCGTAACATCACAAGTTAAGATGGTGGCGTCAACCATCAATCCAGCTCCTGGCTCCTGGATTCGGTTTCCTATTCCTTTACTAATCCGATATCAGATACACTCCATAAAGATACATAGGTATAATGTACACTTTAAAATGCCACAAATATTTCGAGAACCTCAAAACAAAGACTGAAATTTTTGTAATGTTTGCCAAGCTCCAATGGTAAAATAAGATTGATAGAAAACACAAATGAATATTATTTATTGGTTTTATTAAATAAAACAATATTTGCATATTTAAACCCGAAGAAGTTGGACATGGTTTTAAATCCTACATATTTGTTAATAAAAAATATAATTTTTGTTTTTCAGTTACATTTGTGCTACAACTCCTTCAACTTAAATAAATATACCTAACTTTTTAAAACATCCAGAATTTTTTTTAAGTAAAACTTCTTTGCTAATGGGGTAACAAATTTCGGATGTTTCGAAAATTCCGATCGCATGAGGAGAAATAACTAGTTATG
Source organism: Bacillus rossius redtenbacheri (assembly GCF_032445375.1). Lineage (NCBI taxonomy): Eukaryota > Metazoa > Arthropoda > Insecta > Phasmatodea > Bacillidae > Bacillus > Bacillus rossius. The sequence goes on from NC_086331.1 coordinate 66,449,806, forward strand.
TGGTAGGGAAACCAGGAGAGGAAGGGAATAGTTAGGTACGTGGCAGGGAAACCGACAGAGGAGACGGCAGGGAATGGTAGAAATGACGCAGCATACATGCGCTCTTGTGCTCTTGATGTCTTGCGCTCTTGAGCTCTTGCACTCTTGCTCTCTTGTGCTCTGGCTCGCTTACTTTCTTGTTGTCTTGCGCTCTTGCGCTCTTGCGCACTTGCGTACTTTCCGGTGCGTAGTTTTTCTTGGTGGTAGACGTCGCACTTTCCTCACTCCGGGGCCATTGGCGCGTTTGGTGATCAATGGAGCAGCCTTGAGTGGTCTCCACGTGGTGGCGTGTGGCTCAGGTTGAATCCTGCCATGCTACAGGGATAGCTGGGTCACGGTGATAGGGACCCGCTTGCGCCTGATGCCACCCCGACTTTACAGAGTATTTGGGAAGAGGGCGACACAAAGGGGTTTGAAATTATTTTTGTGCACCATGCCACGGGCATTTTCGAATGAAAATATTGTTTATTGATGTATGTATTATTAATTTAACTACTTGTGTAAATCAGTATTGTTAAACCATGTTATGTGACTACGGTTTTTGCTGTGTAACTAAATATGTCTACTGGTTTGGTGATTTTTACGCTTTAGTTTGACGTTGGTAATTAGGCCTATTTGTCACGAATTATTATTTAATTAAATAATTTTCACACACCGTATTATGGTTACGAGCTAACGAGTGTGAAATATGTTTAGTTCGACTAAAATGCATGAATATTTCTGTTGATCGAAGTGTAGCTGCGGGTAACTGTGACTCAACAAAGTAGCATTATCATTAAGCTAGGTCCTATTCGTATGCCATGTTGTCACTTTCACATGCCAAATACCTACCTCAGACTACACATGTCTATTTGGACTATAAATTAATCTCAATAAAGTACCCAATTATCAGCAAGCTTCAAAATCAAGGATTAAAAATCAAATTTTGTTTTAAATGTACAAGAAAAAAATTAAGTGAATTTTTTTTCTTCAATGAATGTACAATTTATTTATTCATGTGGGAAAGTGTTATTTCATTTGAGATGATACCCACGTAGGGCTTACTATTATCAAATATTATCTCTTGTTCTATTAAAAAATATTAGTAATTTATGTCTATCTATAAGTAATAGGCAATAAGTTTCTCTTCTGTTCGTGCGTGGACTCCATGCAAACATTTTTGTTTATTTCCCTGTACCAATTTAAGTTTTTTTTTCTGGTAACCTATCATGTGCCATAAAATACCCTCATTCTTTAATTACTAGTGTCTGTTCCCACTAATGTGCGTGGTTATATTTTATAGGTTATACTAGCTGCCCGACCCGGCTTCGCACGGCTATACTAATGGAAAAAAATCAAGCCACATCTCCCATTTACAGAAATGGTAAATAAAAAAAAATCAGTGAAAATTTATTACAATGCTGTATAATGTACCGGAGAGAAAATGAATAGCACCGATGGTTTCCCGACTCGTGCACGCAACGTACAACTGATGTACCCGTACTTCGCTACGGCAGTCTACAGGCCGATCACTCTTGCGCCGCTCATTATACAAGCATCTCCTTGTGGGTACGCCACTGCCGCGCGATGCCCGTTGCCATGGAGACCCAGAAGGCATGAACAATGCAAAATCCTGTTCTCATGCAGACAAAGTACCCACTGTTGCCTGGTTTTAACCACCCATGGGATCTAATTTTCGGAAAATGTCATCCTGCGTAACATAAGGAACATTACTGTGAAGTAAAAGGAAAAGGAAAAAAAAAACAATAGTTTAGGTTTGCGATTTAAAGTGATAAAAAGTATATAAATACTAATTGAACTCTTATGAGGGTACAGATTGCTTCGTTGGTAATTTCACACGGGTGGTTTTTACTTGTATGGAAAAATTAAGAATGATAAGGAATCTAGTGTGTGGTAACAATGTTAATAGGCAATAGGAAATAAACTTCTAGCGCCTGCGGCATTGTCAACACACACTTCGTACATGTACTGCATGTTGTATCTAACCCCCTCCAACGCATTTGATTCTAAGTTGGACTTTTAATAAGGATCCCTAATGTTATTGATAATATAATATAACCTATAGCCTTCCTCGATAAATGTACTATCCAACACTGAAAGAAGTTTTCAAATCGGACCAGTGGTTCCTGAGATTAGCGTGTTCAAACAAACAAACAAACTCTTCAGCTTTATAATATTAATAATATAGATTATAAGTTTGTATACACATAAAAATAGTACTGTAACTTATTGAACATTAACATGGACTTCCGGAACTATTTATGTTGTATTATTTATGTATTTTTTAAATAGTGTGGGTCTCTGCTTAACTTTTTTTTTTCTTCAGTGCTCAATTAGTTACCTAACAACTGAATACAAAGCAACTAATAAAATATATGATATCCAAATAACGCATTCACTTTTGCTACGTACGTTTTCCCTAAGTTGTTAATGTTTTATATCTGCTGTTTAGCTACAAAATTATATATATATATAACTGGTAATCAATCACAACATTTATACTAGGACTTTCAGCATTTGTCACTCCCTGGAACTCCCATCAAGAGTAAATTTGACCCAATCTTAAATAGCTGTTTTCAGTTGTTTTTAACACAATCATTCTTCTCGTGACGTCTAGCATTCCTTCTCAGGTAAAAATCCTAGCTGCAGTATCTACAGCAGCATCTTTCCGATTCAGCTGTAGAAAACAAAATAATATCCATTTCTGCTCTGTGACTAACCCAAGAACCCTACCCGGGGTACTGGAGTAGCCCGCACAATAAATATTGTCTTTTATCTTTAAGCGAGTTGGCAGCACTGACTCGTACTTCCACATACCTTCCTACCTGACCTGGAAGTTGTTATTGGTAGTGATAGACAAAGAGCTACTCCATGCAGAGGTGCTGTGTCATAGTGTTGGGGTACACAAGCACCCCAGGGTAGTATTAGAGGGAGTATACATTTTGAGAGGTTTTGGCGAGTAAGTAATGATATGGTGTAGACTTCATGGATAACACATAACAGTAACACAAGTCCATTTATTATAAGTAAATGTTACTTCTTTTGTTGCAGATATTTTTATCCAGCTACAATTGTCTAGACCCTGAATACAAAATGAACAGTTCAATAGCAACTGCAACAACAACTTCATCAGGTAGTCGTAAAAGAAAATACAGACGGCCCCTGACTGAAAGTGAAATAATGGAACTATTGATGAAATCTAACGACTCTAGTGCAAGTCACATTTCATCAGACAGTGAACCAGATGGAATAGTTGAAGATTGTAGACCCGAAGAAAGTAGTAGTGATGACGAGTGTTTTCAGGAAAACGATTCTTCACATACTGACCCGTGTGTTCTGGCAAGAAATTCTTCACCTATTGGACATGACTCGAATGTTGAATCTGAAGATATTTTTTCAGTGATTGATGTGCCTGACAGTCTTTTTGGAAAGAATAAGTATAAATGATGTAGTAAAAAGCCAAATAATTTAGGGTGCACAGCAAGGAAAAAGTTCTTCATTTTCCTGGGAATAAATGTGCAGCAAGAAATATCACATCTGGAATAGAAGTGTGGAATTTAATTTTCACAGAGGACATACTAACTGATATAGTAAAAAACGCAAATCCAGAAATTGATGTGCAGCGATCAAAATATTCAAGTGACCGATATCAGAACAACATCGATGATGCAGATGGAGATGCTACTGAAGCACCTGTAAGACCATCATTTACTCGTGATGCAAACGTTACATAATTAAAAGCTCTTTTTGTAATATATTATCTGCTGGTGTTCTGAAAATGAAGTCCATAACTACTAGTGAGCTGTTTGATAAGCATACAGGTGTGATCTATTTCCATAGTATCTACAATGTCACGAGCAAAATTTTAATTTTTGACTAACACCTTAAGCTTTGATGATCGCGAAAGTAGGAGTGACAGTCGAAAGAATAATAGACTTGCTGCGATAAGGGAGATTTTCTATCATGTGGTTACAACCAGTGAAAAGCTAGATGTACTAAGAAAATACTGCACAATTGATGAGTAGTTACTTGGCTTTCATGGACGCTGTGTTTTCAAGAGGTTTATTCCATCAAAACCTGACAAGTATGGAATTAAGATATTGATGACGTGAGATGCTAATACATTCGATATGTAGAATGTTCAAGTGTATACTGGTAAGGATTCAACTCCTAAAGGTATATCATGGTTAAGTTTTAAGTGGTTAGGTTAGAAAGGTTGTTAGTGTTCATAATTTTGTTGAGATGCTATTTTGATAATTTGTTATTGAATTTTTGGTACGATAGGTAAGCATGCGCTTCTCCCAGTGTTTTCCCCTTGTGTCCAATGCCTATAACCTGATTCCCATTCTTGATATGGATCGCCATGCTGTAAGAAGTTTGGCTGTTACATGAAACCAAATGTAAATGTATGCTGCATCATCGAAGAAGAGGATTTTGGACTCCCTTGCTGCCGACACCACCCTCGTCTAGACCGGAGGATGCCTTGGAAGACGGATACGACTGAACACTGCTTGCTGTGGTGCTCATCTCCTGAAATCCGCCGGATGGCTGCCTGCTCGTGGAGCATGTTCCTGAACTCAGCGTCCTGTATGACACCGCTATTCAGCGGTTTGACGAACTTCTAGGTGCTCTTTGCCTGGTGCTACTTTGTTTCTGTCTGCAGCGAAGTAACCTCTTCTCTATTCTTCTGTACTTCGTCTGCTCTATTCTTCTCTTCGTGAGCGTGCAACGCTTAATCTTCATTTGACGACGGACTTCGACTTGGGAGATCTGAGTGTATAACTATGTGGCTAGGAGTGGTGGAGCATCAAGAGGCAGGATTTTAGGGTGTCAAACCCTAGTCAGGGTTTTAAGGGTGGGTGGTCGTGCCAGCAGCAAGAAGACATTTATGAGTGTGACGTCATCGCTAAACAAGAATCTTCCCTCCTTCCTCCTCTCCTTCTTATTGCCCCCTCCCTGGTGGTCTGTACTGCCTTCCCTCCTTTTCCCCTACTCCAGTCTTCTCTCTGCGCATGCGCTCTAGCGGTCGGTCATCCTGGTAGTTACAACGGCTGTCTGACGTCCTTATTATTTAAAGTTCGAACGAGGCAACGTGTAATTAATTGGGTAGCAGGTAGTTCTCCATGTCCGACATGTGTGGGCAGCACGAAGGTTAGGGTATGTGATAAAATTTTGATTAGCATTTTCCTAAATTTGTTTTTGATTGCCTTTGGAAATTTTGTTTGGCTTACCATTAGTTATATCTTGTAGGAATAATTTGTGTGCAATAATGTAGCTCAGTCGTTTTGATTGGCTGTGTTGCCTTTGGGCTTTGCCCAGTATTATCAAGTTTTTTTTAAGGTCAACTTTAACGTTCACGAGTGGTCGGTGCATGGCACTATCGATGTTGAAAGGAGTTAAGATAAACGTCGCGAAAAATTTAATGCTTTATTAGTAATTGTGTATGTGTTGCTTTTACCGAATCCGCGGGGTTGTAAAATATGTTTAATAATTTAATTGTTTTTTAATTGTTTTATTGTATTGCAGTTTGTACTCCACGGAATAGAGTATTGTGATCGTACTTACGAAGGTTCGTGAATCCATTACATGGTTAGATTAGGAAGTCATGTGCAAAGTTTGTTGTATGTCAGATGCGGTAATTGTTATCTTTGAAGTTATCTTTGAAAGATTTGTGCAATGGGAGTGCATGACTTGATGTAAGTTTTTGGACATACACCATTTCTAAGAACTTTTTCTGTTGAAGAAAAACTAAACAATAAAAAATAAAGAAATAAATAAATAAAAATACCTTTTGGTATAGCAGTTACGCCTTAATTGTTTTTGGTCGTTATTTTCATGATCTTTGTACCTTTATGTGCTTACTTCCGAATTATCGCTGTCAGTTTCATAGTTGCATGTTACTTGTTTGAAACAAATAAACTGTTATTTGTTGGACGAAATTGTGTAAATCCCTTGGAAAGTATTATTTTTGTAAGAGTTCACATGTCCTTCATTAGACACCTAGCATCTTCAATGCTCATGTTCTATTGCAGTCTTCTATTCAATTAATTGGTAAATACTTGTACTAATTCCCGAGGTTGGTACAAGATATTTTATGTAAAATTGTTTTTCTTAAAGTAATTGATTAATAAACTCCATGAGAGGTATTGGGAAACAGCATATAAAATACATTTTAAGCTTTTGTTATCATTATCACTGGCCGAGAATCAAACCAAAGATGGAAATATATCGCGCCAATAATTATTTTAATAAGTGAATGTTTTGATGAATTTTGGAATTTTTCCAAAAATTTTTCTATAAATACAAATTTCCGAGTTGGCAGTCATATTGGTTTACTAGAAACTGGTATATGATGAAATTAAGCCTTTTTAGGACCTACACCATATTTTATTAAATAAGTTTTTTATGTCTGCATTAAATTGTTTTTTGAATTGATCAAATATCGATCGAATCAATCAGTATATTAATGAGTGATTTTTTTATGAGCTTGGGCTTTAATTACGAATTTCTAGTTAAATAATTATGAATTTCCAAGATGGCGTCCTAATTTCAAGTTGGTGGACGCTGCAGTAATAAATGAATACTGCACTCTAGTGGACAAAAAAAAACTAATGTGGTGGTTACCAGCAGAAGAAAATAAGATGCCAGCATCTAGCAGACGCAAACAAAATGGAGGACATGACCTCAGACTAGCTGGTGGTATATATAGCTTGGCATTAGTGGTCGGAGGTCAGTCTGCCAGCGGCTTCCATAGAGAATGGTTCGGTTCCCATTTTTTAAATTTTTGCTCTCCCCGGCTTAGAACCAAGGACTCAATGACGTTTGTGCGTTTTTTAAATAATATTTTATTAAAATTTGATTCATTATTCATTTTTTAAATTTAATTTTTTTTTTCGAATTGTTTGGATAGTAATAATGGGTTTTCAAGATGGCGGGCATATGATAAATATGTCATAATTTTAAATGGTGGTCGTAACGAAAATTGCAAAGATGACGTCATACACATCGAAGATGGTGGGGGTAACGAAACTTGTAACTATTCTAGAATCGAAGATGTCTACCGTAACGATATGTGCAACATTGTTTTTAAAATATTTTTATTAAAATTTGATTACTTAATTTTTGTTATAAATTTTAATTTTTTTCCCGATTTTCTAGCATAAAAATTACGTATTTTTAAGATAGTGACCATAACGATATTTGTAACATTAGGGCGTAGGTCATTCGATTCCAAATTGGCGAAAAGTTCGAGAAAACCAAATGGCAGATTAAAAAAGCCCTCCGGGGTCATGGTCAAGGTCAAGGGTCAAGGTCAAGGTTATCCACTATGGCAGTCATGATCTCACATTCCAAAATGGCGGACCCTGGCACCGGCACCTCAATCTGGAGATAGGCACCGGATCCCCTTTTTTTATACTACTGTTGGACATTATTTTACTACATTCTTTATATTATGTGAAATCTGCCAAGTTTTTTAAGTATAGTATTTTATTGAAAAAATTGCAATATTTATGTTACCATTGTGCAAAATATCATGAAGAAAAATTGTAAGATTTTTGTATAATGCAATTATTATCATTATTTTTCAAAACAATTGTGATATCTTAGTTTCACGAAAAATATTTACCTTATCATTATTCTTATAGTTTATATGTAATAGTGTAGGATTTATATATATTTATAATCAATTTATTTTCCAGGCACTGGGGTAGGGGGGGAGAGCCATACAATAATCATGACACATCACATGGCATTACAGCATTATGTGCACCAGTTTCTTTGTCAACGAATCCCTGAGGACGTGTAGTACAGCGAGGAAGTAGGCATGGCAGAGAAAGAGGGCGAGGCAGAGAACGAAAGCAACCAGAACTAACAGGTAATTATATGTATGATCCTTCTGGACCGATTCAAGCTCGTACAGCTGTCACACGTTGCACTAAAGAGCATGTAAGATGCAGATGTCAGCAATTTATGCAGTTGCTGGTGTTACATGACCAGTGTGAATGAACAGCAGTGGACTGTTATGAATACAGGCGATAGTGTTGTAGGCAGGGTGGTTTTGCAAAATATTCTACGTGAAATGCCAGGACCTTTGCCTACTTTAAAACGCAGTATTGATGCAGGAAGTGCAGCCAGGCTTTTTATTGATGAAACTATGCTGAAGAATATAGTAAAATGCATTGAAACAGGAGTTCGATACAAGCGGTAAGAAGAAACATGATCCTTGAATGTGGAAGAGCTAAAATATTATATTGGTCTTTTCTTGTACCTGCGTGGCGTGAGTGTAGCATTAGGAATTCCACTCGTTAGTTTCTGGTCAGCCAAATGGAGTATACGTTTTTATGGGGTCACAATGTCACGTAACAGATTCCTGAAAATCTTGAGATTTATTCGCTTTGATAAAAAATCATCAACACCGAAAAATTTGGTGTAGGAAAAGTTTGCTCACGTATCGGATGCCTATATGGAATATATTTTCATCAATTGAATTATCAGCTACAAACGAGGTGCTTATATTACTGTTGATGGCTTATATTAGTGTTGATGGAAGAGACATTCCAGCTGAAATCAAGAATGCAAATCTTCCATTGCAGGATACTAAAGCAAAATGACTGCATTCTTACTGTCTAAAAAGGAAAAGTAAATACAAATATACTTGTACTTATTACCATGTATATATCTGTTGTTATTGGCATAAATACGAAAAGACATCCAGAAACCGTCAGTTATTACAATGCTACTAAAAATGGGGTTTGATATAGCAGATAAAATGGCCCGATACTACTCAACAAAAGCTGCATCTCAGCGCTGGCGACTCCAAGTATTTTACAAGATACTTAACTTTGCTGGAATCAATTAATGGGTATTGTACAAAGAAGATACAGGTTCTAGTCCCAGCTGCAGAGATTTCATCATGAAACTATCAGAGCAACTTTGAGAAGACCATCATATAAAACGAAGGGAAACAACAGAAAGCATTATTCATGACGCAGTTCCACATGAAAATAGTAAGCACCGTCAATGCCATATTTCCAAGTGCAATGGAAACAAAACTACCGAAGTTAGTAACTGTCTGCGCTAAATATGTTTGTGGCAAATGCACGGGTAAAGTTAAAAAAAAACTGTCTGCTTGATTTGTAATGAAATAGTAAATACATGCAAAATATTAAGTTTAATTATAAGTACATCACTTCAGGTGTACGAATTATATATAATTTTAGTCGTGTGTACAAAGAAAAACAGTTTTTTTTCTTTTTTCGGTATGAAATTCAATATTAAAATTATTTATTATTTCGAAAGGTTTTATTCTTACATTTTTTTAATGTTACGAAACATGGGTTACAAAAGTTTTATGTATATTGTTACGATTTAATTTGGGGGAGAACTGGGTTCGTAAGGGATAGCGCAATAAGTTATTATTACAGTTTAATTAATTACTAATATTTATATTAATAATAAATAATTATAATTAAAAATATCCGATCACCAATCACTGGCACTTAAAAATGTTTATTCTCAAGTCACTCAATGTCTGTCAAGTTCCACAGTTTACACTTCTTACTGGAGCTAAGCTCTACAGTGGTTCGCCCCTTACCAGGCACCTGTCCAGACTCACAGCCTCCCGCCACTCAGTCGCCACACTCTCACGTTCCAGTCACTCTGAGTCGCGTTACTCTCGAGGTTGTCTTACACGCTCTTTGCCTATGTATTACTTCCCTTCACTCGCGGAGCACTCCGAACTTAGGGAACTCGCTCGGAACTCCCGCGGAGGCCGGCGTCACTGCTTAAGTACTAGTGGGTCGTCTTTCCCGGCCAGATCTTTCCTGGCCAACCGGACAACCGAGTAGTCCAGAAGGGCAGCGTCCATACGCGTCCCTTAACGTGGCGACCCACGGGATTCCCCAGGCCACTCAGCGAAAGATAAAAGCGCTGAGGAAGGACGGTGCACAAAAGCCTGGGAAGGACGGAAGGGGCAGAAGTTAGCGACGACCCTTGCAATTCCTTACATCGGTGGGAGGCACGTGACACGGTGAGTGAATTCAGTGGCCGTGCAGTGCCGCCAGCCAGCTCCGAAGCTGGCGCATGTCGCGGTCCTGTTTGCGTTCGTAAAAATATGTTCCTCCGGCGCCAGGAGTAAGAATGAAATTTGAGTGGATAAACGCCATCTTTGATTGTGATATCACTGTGACCATCTAGGATAAACTGGACATTTGACCTAAATATTTGACCCTGACCTTTGCCCTAGATCTTTGACCTTGACCCTTGACTTTGACCTTCAAAATTTACCATTGCCAAAATTACTCAAAATGTGCCAATTTTTTTTTTTTTCAAAAAATTTGTCAAAATTCGTCAAAATTTCCAGTTTTTAGGAAAAGAAATTTCGCCCAAAAATCTTTAAAAAATCTGAAAAAGTACCATTTCCCTATATAAAGGAAATATTCTAATTTAATTGAGGTAAAATTTCCCAGTTTAGTCCTTAAAAATGTCTGTGGCTTGAAAAGTCCGCAAACAAAATTAAAGTCCGCATCTAAAAGCCACCATTGGCCACTGAGGTAATGAGCTTGACAATGAGGACGACATAGCTGCCATTTTGAATTTTTACAAAACCGTTCCAATTTTCTTTACAGCCACCATCTTAAAAATCGGTAATTTTTCTGATAAAATCGAGAAAAATTTTAAATTAGCAAAAATTAAATAATACAAATTTTAATTAAAAAACTTTAAATTAGCCAGTTGAATATCTCTTGGTCTTAATAAAAAATAGTTAGTGTAAAAAATGTTCTTGTGGTTTAATTGCTTGTCATTGATTTTAAAAGTGATTGTTTTTATTTCACAAAATCTGATTTATAACCCAAGCCTGAGCCTTTTAAACTGCATGATCAATGTATGCATTACGTGTACATTGAGTGTTTGGTGTGTTCGTTGGGTGTTCTGTGTGTGTGTACTGTGTTCATTTTGTGTACTGTGTTAACTGCGTGTCCAGTGTTTGTACTGTGTGTCCAATGTGTGTCCTGTGTATGTAGCTACTGTATGTCCATTTGTGTCCAGTGTGTGTATTCTGTGTTCATTTCATGTCCTGTGTGTATACTGTTTATTCATTGCGTGTTCTGTGTGTGTACTGTGTTGTCATTGCGTGTCCAGTGTGTGTACTATGAGTTCACTGAATGTCCAGTGTGTGTACTGTGTGTACATTTAATGTCCCTTGTGTGTACTGTGTGTCCTGTGGGTTCTGTGTTCTTCTGTATGTGTTTACTTGCGTGTACTGTGTGTGTACTGTGTGTTGTTACGACACACATGCAGCACACGTGCGGGCCGGCCTCGCTGCGACGTCAGCGCAACAGCGGCGTCAGCGCGAAATACTTGGACAGCACTTCGGAGCGTGGCTGGTCACCGTTGCGCGAAGCGACGGGTGGAGAAGGGGTAGGAACGAGGACTGTCGACAATGCCGCGGACCCAAGGTCTCAAATACGGCAGCCACGCCCAAAAGGGGGCTTTTTGGGGGGTGGCCGTGCCGAGACGGAGCCCGGTGCGCGCCTCGTGTCTCTCGCCGCCGCTTCCCGCCTCGCCGAGAGCTCTGCCGCGAGCAAGTAACAAGAGAGCGGAGGTAAGATACGTACAGGTGTGACATCAAGGCACGTCGATTGACTTAAGTATATTTTATAGATTTTAACTCGACAGGTGACGGCGTTGACTATTATGATAAATTGTAGTAAATTTAATTCCCTTCAAGTCCCCAAGTAAAAAAGAAGATAATAAGACACTCATTAAAGGTAGCGAAATAACAGTGTGTTCTGTGTGTTAAGTGTTTTTCCGGTGTGCATACTGTCTGTGTATTGTATGTACATGTGTGTACTGTCTTTCCAGTATGCTTACTGTGTGTCCAGTGTGTCCACTCTGTGTAGTGTGTGTACAGTATGACCATACTGTGTGTGTACTGTGTGTACAGTGTGTGTACTGTGTTTGTCCAATGTGTGTATTGTGTGTATTGGGGGTTCTTTTCTTTATTTGAATGTATGTCGTTTCGTTAAAAGTTTGTAGTAGCTTTGAATATTTACTTGTTCAAAACCTCTTGGTCTTGATCAAATATTTTTCAGGTATTCTTGGTCTTTTAGTAAGCGTAATTCATTTTCCACTGGTCGAATTGCTTGTACTGATTTTGTCGATACTTTAGATCTGACAGTTCGAAGAATGTCGACTGTTGGAAATATGTTATATTATTTTATCAGTGAAGACAGTCTTGTGGTTCGGAGACGCTTCATCTATACGCCTGACATTGTGCATGACGTGGTCTCGTGGTCCGAAAACCCTTATTCTATAGGACAAACATTCTGTATGAACTGGTGGTAAAGTATTCCACGCATCGAACAATTCTACCTTCATGCTATGCCCAGCGATAATATATTTAATTCTTCGGACAGGTGTTTTGTATAGAGTCGATGTCGTAGAAAGAATGATTAATAAACTTTACAAAACGTAATGGGAAACATGATAAATTATTTATTTTAAGCTTTGTTTACTCATATCAATGGCCGAGAATCAAACCAACGATGAATATCGATTGTTTCAATCATAATTTTAATAAGTGATTTTGTTAAGGAATTTGGGATTTATTCCCGAATTTATAGGTCAATAAATATAAATTTCAACGATAGCGTACATATCGGCTTACTCGAGGCTGGGAGATGGGGAACTTAAGCCGCTTTCAGGATCTTAAAATTATTTATTAAAAATGTATTTTTTGTCTTAAATAATTTTGTTTGCATTGATCAAGAATCGAACCAATCACAGGAATCTAACTAATCAATCAGTATAATAATTGCGACATTCTTTAATGAATTTTGTAACTTTTCCCGAATTTTTAGAATAATAATTACGAATTTGCAAGATGGTGACCAAGTTTCAAGTTGGTGGGCGACACAGTAATAAATGATTACTCCACTCTAGTGGATAAAAATTAAAATAACATTGCGGCAGTGGACTCTAGCAGACAAAAACATGATGGCAGCCTCCAGCAGACGAAAACATGATGTCCTCCAGTAAAAGAAAACAAGATGGCGGCCTCTAGCAGAAGAAAACAAGAGAGCGGCTTCCAACAAACTAAAACAAGATCTCGGACGCGATGTCATACCAGCTGGCGATATATATGTATATATATATATATATATATATATATATATATATATATATATATATATATATATATCTTGGAATTAGTCTGGTATTAGTCAGTCTGCCCTCACCTGGTTCGAACCGATGTGATTCTATGATGTAAGTGCGTATTTTAAATAATATTTTATTAATATTGGATTAATTATTTTTTTTTAATTTTTAATAATTTCTCATTAATATCTGATAATAATTACGGATTTGCAATATGCCTGTCGTGACGACATAATCCAAGATGGTGAATTTTTTATTTAAATAATTTTTATTTTAATAAATTTTATAATTTTTTTTCCGATTTATTAGCATAAAAAACCGGATTTCCAATATGGCGGACGTAACGATAATATCAACCGTTAGGTAAAATTTCAAAACGGTGGCCATGACATCATAATGGTCGAGGACATGACCTAGGTGCCTGAGAGCGGTTTGTCCGCGGGTAATTTAAGCCACTTTGTGAGATTTCAAGCTGTTGGCATTTTCGTGGACTCAAACATGAAATTTTCACTCTAAGCGGGAATTTTTCCCTTAAAATAGGAACATTATTTTTATTTTTTAAATTTTTTGGCTTAAACGTTTTTTAAAATTGGTAATTTTGTTCAGAACTTGGTGAATTTTGAGCAAATTTGGCAACTTTTGAGTCATAACTGGCAAGTGTAGGTAAAATTTGAAGTTCAAGTCAAGGTCAAAGGTTGAGATCAAGGTTATCCAAGATGGCTACCTTAACGTTTCAATCCTTCATCTGTTTAGCCTGAAGCCAGTTCCAGGAGGGACATTTACAAACTACTTGTCTTGTATGTATTAGTGGGCAGTGCAATCTGTGTTTTTATGATTGAGTTCAAAACAAGTACGCCTATAAAATTGTTTGTGACCTTTTTACATGTCTGATACTCTAATGGATGTTATTAAGGCATTATATGTACACACACATATATATATATTAAACACTACACATGGCCTTCAAAATGTTTGATTTTTTTGAGCTAAGCAAACTTAAGTGTGACAGATAGAATTCTGTGTAGGCCGGGAAGCGTTTGACCACCGCTTTAGATTATCTTAAATAATCAAATACAGTTTATAGCCTACACATTCTTCAGTATGATTGTGTATGGAATCCTAAGACAGCTTAAAGTAAGGTACAAACCCGATATAAAATGTTTTACCTGCTGGTATAGCTGACTATGATATATAATCATATTTATAATAAACGACCATCGGATTTAAACTTAGTTTCTATCGCCACGTCATGCGTATCAAAAACTTGCAGGAGATAGCGCGGCTGTCAACGTAAAATAACTTGCACGAATATCTGGTGGGTGAATAAGCATTGTTAATTACTGCGGCTTGCCAAAAGAGCGTTAATGTTTAGAAGCAATAATAAAACACATACGTCCATATCTTACTACAATGAAAGAGGTAAAAACAATGTTTTATCGAGGCTTTTCACGCCATTAAATCTAATGGTTTCAAACCGTCAATGTGTGAAGTAAGCGATTGGCTGTTTCAACCAATGGGCTGGAGTTTTGTTCTGGGTGTGGGGTAGAGGGGAAGAAAGGGTGTTGAAGAGTGGTGTGAGGCGCCTGACAGCAATAAGTGATGGCTCGTGTTTCACAGCTTACTCGTTTAATATTAGCAGTGACGGGCTTGTTTTATTACCTATTTGTTTTTTTTATGTCCTCTCGATGTGTGATGTTTGCAATAAGCACGAGAGGGAAAAAGAACAGCCCGGATGATATTTTTACCCATGTAAGCAGAAAGCGACTAAAATGTTGAGCAATGTTTACCGATTCCATAGCCCTTATCTCGAAGCACATTAATTTCTCTTTCATATAGTCCTGGCATGTCCAAATTATTTATCACAAAACTCATGCCAAAAAAAAGGGTTGTTAACATAGCTTTATTTTAATACACACAAACACTGACTTATTTTTGGAAAAATAACCAAAAGAGCAAAAACATTTGCTGCATGTCTCAAACAAAGGTTTACGAAAGTTAAGTTTGTAATTGTAGAGCACATATTTATTTAAAATAAACCTTAAGTGATATTATTTTTTTATATTAGAATGTAACACAAATTAAAACCTCCATCATTTTACTGTAATTTTCCTCGGATGTAAGCTGCCTAAATTTGACTGATCACAAATACCTTTTTGTAGTCCTTAATTCTGGAAATTTAATTCTTCCATATTAAAAAATAATGCTATTGTAATACGCGAGAGCTAGTTTGAAATAGTCAAGACTCACTAACAACGGTTCTATTCCCGGTAGAGATCAGTACTGCAGATGGCAATATTACGAACAATAACAGAATTACTCTCTAAATCTGAATCAGTGATTTGAATCAGTGGGGTTAACATGAATGAATAATCTGCTAAAGCTTTGTTACTGAATGCGGTGAATCAGTGCGTTTCGCGACAAATATGTGTGCAAACAGTGGATTTTACAGAATTTTTGTGAAAAACCACTGTTAAATAAGGAAGGTTTCGTTACTTAAACAAACCGTAAGTATCCATTGATACAAGAAAAGCAGTAAAAAAATGGCAATAAAATTAAACACTTTTGGAGCAGTTTCAACTGTTTACCATTCAGAGTGTAGTCATATCCGCCATGGTTACCATCCCGCGCCGATGTCTGGAGGTTCCAAACAGCTGCGGGCCTATCACTCAATCATCATCGTCATTAACACTTCTAATAGTATTATCAACAGCTCAGAGAGACGTCAGTAGTATATATTGGCTGGACCGAGGACAGGCTGCAGCCTGTAGAGCCGGACCGCATTTCCGTCACCTTGATCGTGACATCACGGCAGCCATCTTAAATAACCTTAACCCCACGGCCATTTGGTTCCGCCATCTTGGATCCGCCATCTTGGATCCAGCATTTTGAATTTCATATCTGCCATTTTATTTTCTATAATTTACCGCCCTTTTTTATTCATCTACCTTGTTTGCTACAACTTTCTGAAGTTTTGAATTATGACATCACTTTCGCAATTTTCGTTACGACCACCATCTCGAAAATCCATAACTATTGTCAGAAAAATTTGGAAAAAAAATTATATTTATGAACAAATTGATAAATAAAATTTAAATAAAAACATTACGCCATCTTAAATAAAGACATCACTGTTGCACATTTAGTTGTGCCGGAAATTAGGCATTTCGTCACCTTTTTTAATTTTTTTTATGATTTTAAATTTTTTGTGTGGAAATTTTATTTGCTCTACTATAGTGTGATTTTAATTTGTTAGTCTGGTGTACTCCTCTGAGTTAAACTTTATCTCAGTGCTCTGAAGCCCCTTTCCCATCAGCGTATCGGATATTATGCTGGCCTAATCCCTGACTGGCAGACAGCGTACCTTTTCCCCCGCCTTCAGTCACACCTCAAGCCTGTAATATCATTTCTCTTCGTGACCCTAACTGCATAGACAAGCCTGTAGCTTGCAGGCGACCAGTTCTCAGAGACGAGCTGAGATTGGCCTTTTTCATCACGTATTAGTGTTATGTTCGCCCCTCTGCAGCCACGACGGGGCGTAGATTCCCAGCAGCGTTGCATTTTACCCTCACCCCCCCCCCTTCACAGTTCCAAGTAAGACCAATGACCGGTCGTAACCCCCTGGACAACGGTGACCGTTCTCAAGGTCTCCGCGCAAAAACGAGTGCGCTAAAACTGATCACAAGCGCTACCTAGCGACCAAGTCGCGAACTTCTCCGCTTGCCTACCCTCTAGGGCGCCAGAGAGCAGCACTTGCTTTCCCTTGAGTTATATGGACGCCGTGGTCGAGTCGATTGTTTTCAACTCAGACCCTTCCGACAGTTTTCTCTACTGTCGCCCAGTGATGTCAACTTCAAAACTCCTGCCAGAGTTTTTTTCCGCCCGCATTCGGGCAAGTTCGGAATCTTGCGGCGGGCCAGACCCCCCCCCCCCCCCCCACCAGTAAGAGCCGGCGGCCACTTTTAATTACGAGACGCGTTTCTCCGCGGGACACTTCGCGCCGCGACTGCAGACGGACCGTTTGATTATCGGCGAGTCGATGAGACTCTGCAAAACTTCCATCCGGCCGCAACCGACTATGTAGTCGCCTAAATGAGGGATGCTATCCCTATAATCTTTTTCAAGTAGTTTAGTCCGTCTGCGTAGTATAAAATGTAATAGTTATTTTTTTAGCTTTTAATTTTTTTGAAATTAGAAATCATCCGCGTCCTGCCGCGCAATTCGCGAGCTCCAGACCTTGGCTGACTCCACGACTACAGCGTGCTGGGCAACTCCCCTGTTTTGGTGAGTGATAATTTGCGACCCCCCCCCCCCCCCTTTTTTTCCCTTAAATTTTTTTTTGGGCATTTTCTGCCCCATAGACTGCCTGTGTACAAGTTCTAATCAGTTTTGATTTGGACTGTTGCAGACAGGGTCGATGACAGGGAGAGACTGATTGCTCCCATCTCGTGGCCCCCCCCCCCCCCCCCCCTTCCTGTTCCGTGGGTCACATTAGAAGAAACGTTTCCACTACCCGCCGTGATCGTTTGAAGACCCCGGGTGGTAATGTAAATTCAACATTTCCCCCTTACCTAGCTACGAACTATCTTAAGCGGATGACCAACCCACCAGCGACCAGTGTTTTCCTCAAGAAAATGTAGAACGAATAGAACTAATTATCAATGTAATCATCGGATCCATACAATTTTGGGTGTGAAACTCTTAATGCAAATGTTTATATTTCAAACTAAGAATGTAAATTGTTTTAAATAATCGCGGGCCGGCCCATTTTCGTTTTTCTTTTTGTTAATCTTTGAAACTTGTTAAAACCTTTTGTATGTAAAATAATGGAAACAAGATAATTCATCAGGGCAAATAAAACAGGGAAACTATAGATCAAGTTAATCGTGTAGTTTTTATTTATTGATTTTAACGATCCCCCAACTTCCTCCTTGCTTGTTACAGGAAGTTCCTAAATTTTGTTTGTTCCCCACCTCGTGTCGCCTCTGGTAAATCAATTTATTTAACTTATTTTTTTTATCCAGCAAGTTTCCAAGGCTCCTTTTAATTAATTCAAAATAATTCAATTTTGAGGCACGAGGGGTGTTACATAGTTATGGTCGTCAATTAATATACTAATTGATTAGATGGATTCCTTTTCATATTTTGAAACATGATATATGTAAATATTTTAATATTATGTTAAATAATAATTTCAAAAATGTGGTGGAAAGTCCTAAAAGATGCTGAAATTCCTCATCCAACAGCCTCCAGTTTGTCTATTATATTTTACCTAAATCTTGGAAATTCGTAATTATTTAGCTAGAAATTTGGGGGAAAATCCAAAAATAATAATAAAAAAACTCATTAATGTTTTAATTTATTCGATCGATATCCTTCCACGGTTCAATGTTTGGTTGGTGCAAAAAATTATGTTAGGTAAAAAACTCATATTTAATAAAATAAGGACACAATTTTGTAATTTATATTTATTGACGTAAAAATACAGCAAAAATTACAAAATTCATCAAAAGAAACTTATTAAATAATGATTAACGCGGTGGATTGATGTCCTTGGATTGTTTTTCGATCAGTAATAAGAGTAACAAAGAATTAATTAAGTATAAAACTGTTAACCATTACTTTTGTGGAGTTTATTAATCATTAACTCTCTGAACAATACTCTAACCAAGAAACCTGTCCGACAAAACCAATATGTTTTTGCTATGCCTAACACAGATATCCATTTTCTTATTCATGAAATACATTCCAACCAGTACATGCACAATGCTATACGTATAGGCCAAGTTTCTTTGGACCACGAGACCAGCTCATGAACAATGTCAGGCTAGAGACCAGATGTCTCCGAACCACAAGACCCTCTTCGTCGATAGCTAATGTAACATATTTCAAGCAATCAAGACAAAGTCTTCGACCTGTCAAGACTTAAAGTATCGCTAAAACAACTACAAGCAATTAGATCAACGAAACTTGTTTATGCTAACTAAAGAACCAAGAATTCCTGAAAAATGTTTACCCAAAACCAAGAGGATTTAAATCAGTAAATTTTCAGAGCTACTACATATTTGACTACGCACATTTAAGGAAATAACACACATAAAACAAAAGACAAGGACACTGAATACACACACTTGACACACAGTAAACACACAGTACAAACACAATCGACACACAATACACACAGTACACACACTGGACAGACAGTACACACAGAGTGCACACACTGGACACACAGTACGCACACATGTTGCACTCTCTGGACACACAATACTTACTCAGTACACACACAATACAAACACAGTTCACACACAGTACACACACTGGACCCAAAGAGTTGACACTCAGTACACCCACAGTACACACATAGTGCACACACAGTATACACAGTACACTGTAAACACACATTACTTGCAATGGACACACAATATACATACTGGACACCTAGTAAACACACAGTACACACACAATAAACACAAAATGAGCACACAGTCACATACAGGACATGCAATGGACACTCGGTAGACACACAGGACACACAATGAACAAACAATACACCCACTGGACACACAATTGACACACAGTAAACATACAGGACACTCGTGGACACACAGTACACACAGTACACACATAGGACATGCAATTTAAACACAGTAAACACACAGTACACACACAGAACACAAAATTGACTCACAGTACAAACTAAATAAACACACGGTACTCAAACAATGAACACACAGATCACAAACATTTAACATACAGTACACAAACAATGAACACACAGTACACACAATTAAATCATAGTACACACACTGGACACACCATGAACACACAGTACACAAGCAGGACATGTAATGAAAACACATAATGCACAAAAACATGGACATGTAATGCAGACATTGAATATGTAGTAGCGAGAACACAAGCTTAGTTAGAAATCATAATTCTAGAAACAAAAACCATCACTTTTAAAATCCAAAATATAATATATTATTTTTATTTATACAAAAAACAGGTAAAACAAGTCATTATTGTATGTAGCCAGCTTCCCTCAGTTCTTTGAGTATGAAGACTACTCATTTGATGTGCGAATAGTTTCCTGCACAAAGCGAAGCATGTAGGAGTCTTAACCTGTCAATTAATATGTAAGGATCTCCCCATGATGCGTAATCAATCACTTCTGCTTCTGTCATCTTCCTTGCAAGTTTATTATAAACATTTTTAATATTAATATCATCCCAGTGATCATCCTAAGCTATACCATAACACATTTTATTACGCTGTTTCATTCGTTTTTGTCTCAGGTCTTCATCACAGTGTTCGTTTTGCATGCTTTAGGTTATTCGCACAGTTTTCGGTCGCGTTACCAGCTTCAAAGTTACTCTCGTAATCACCATAGAAGTCAGACTCATTTGATTGGTTTATTGTAATAACTCGAAATCGTTGACGTAGAAGCTTCTTCACTGTCTAATATCTTTCTCTTTAAGTTTCCATGATTATTCCAAAGTATGGAGGATCTACTTGATAATTGCTTGTTCCTTCCATTAGTTTCATTCTTCGTTAAACCGTCTGCATCCTTCAATTTAAGTTCTTTGTCCCACTCAGGAGAGCTATGAAATTAATCACACTCAAGATAAAGATTATTTATATCAAGCAGCACACCTTTCCTTACAGTATTGGCTTTATCGATGTCCTCTATCTCTTAAGTGGACTCTGATTTTCATGTGCTTCCGTGACTTTTTAAGATATAAATTCGTGTTAACAACCTGCTACACCGATTACAGCTTAACTTTTTTCGTAGTGGGTTTTTTACATAATCATTCTTCTCGTGACGTCTAGCATTCCCTCAGGACAAAATACTTGCTGTAGTATTTACAATGGTGTCAGGATACATGTTTTCTTCTGTGAATAATGATGGATGCAAATCGATATTTTTATTTATAAACATGTATTTAAATACCAATTTCCGACTTTGAAAGACTCGTAGTCAAATAGTTCTGCTTATCAACGACAGATGTCACCACATGTTGCGTGGAAGTAAATATCATTTTTTTCATGTGGGATGCGGAATGCTCACTCATGAGAAGAGAAGGAGAGCTTCGCTAGGCCTCAAGGAGACGGAAATTCGTGTTGCATGATTGTGATTCTCAACCATCTTAAGACAAATGATCGGACTGAGTAATGTTATTTTTGTTTGAATTCCACCTGATAAAACTAATGTTAGTGCTGATTTAGTAACAGAAATTCCGTTACTCATAAACAAATTTCGTGCAGAGATATATTCCTCAGAAATATCCAAAAGCACTCAGAGAACATCAGCAGAAATTTCGACAGGAATAATGAGGTTCACATGAAGAATATCATCAAAACGTTGGCAGGAATAATCAGGAGCACACGGAGAAAAATAACGCACGTTTTCATTGATATCAGAAAATCACAAAGAAAAAAAATTAAAAATTACCGAATAATAAAAAAAATTAGTAAAAAATTAAAAAAAATTAAAAAAATCAATAATAGCTTATTTCAGCTTGTAAACTTCTTTTTTGTTGAGCAAGGATAGAGTTATAGTACAAGCCAGAACTGCACAGTTGGTTGGATACTGACAGTCATATTATGTAATAGTTTATTTATTGACTCTTTGGGTACATCTTGAGTGGCGTCGCGTGCCGTTTGATGTGAAGCTGGTACCAAATGCCTGTCTAGAATGTTAGGTAATATTTAGGCCCATACCAGTAAATTTTTTTTTGTCAAACATTGAAGAAGATATTAAGGGTGTTATACTGGTGTTAAAAATATGAGGGAGGTGGTAATTTAGAAAAGGTTTGCTAATCGATAAAGACAGCGAATTTTCTAGGTTTAATACTGTCAGAAGGCGATTTAAAAATGAATGAAATTTGGATAGCACCCATTGTGACCTTTTATGTACCTAAGAATATTAAGGAGTAGTGAGTTTTATATGAAATATTGTTTACTTTAGTATTTTAATTCAATGTTTCGCTGATTTGTGCGCAAATTTGAACTGTTGAAAGAAAAAAAATGGGGGGGGGGGGGGAAGGATCTAGGGGCAGTATTAGCAAAGGATTATATTCGAGTTTGCAACCCATAATGTTTGGTTTTCCAACCGTGCTCTTAACAAACACGAATAACAGTATAGAGTGTGCAAGAAGGAGGCATTAGCCTTTATTTATGCTGTAAGGAATTTTGAGAATTGTCTTGAGCATAAAATTTGGATTTGTGTACTGATAATACACTATTTAACCATCCCCGCCAATTAGGTAAATATGTCGGTGGATAATGCTCCTTATCCATTTCAAATTTGAGATCATGCATGTTAAAGCGTGCAGAGAATTGCATTCGTTAGGTATTTTCCGTGCTTCGGCTATTTTAGATTTTCTCCGTCATTTAGCGCTGAGTGTCACCTCCCCTCCCATTTCCCACCTTACTTATCTCTTTCCCTTGCTGGCCCAATTCCCTCCTTACTTTTGGCAGTGTCTTTCCCCCACTCCTTCACGTGAAAATCAACTTTCGCGGAGGTATAGATTTTCTAGTTTATATAAGGTCATGTCAAATTAAAATACTCAGTCGTTTAGTTCTCTTGAGCAAATACTTTGTGTCGGTGTTAGAATCGGCCATGGGCTTGTAAGTATATTTCTTTGGAGCTGGCTTAGTATGTAACTTCTTTCGTAACTCTCCATATTTAAATTCCGATTGATCGGCAGCGCTCAAAATTTAGTTTACTTGTTTCTTTGTTTTCCTACGTCGCTACTCAGCACACGATCGGTTCGGCAGCGGCACATTCTTAAATACCTTAAATTATTCTTATCCACAGAAAAAATTTAAATTAAATAAAAGATTCCAAAAAATAAAAATTAAAATAAAAATTTAAAAATAAAAAATTATAAAATACCCATAATTATTTTGTATTAGAACTCTACCCTTGCTCAACAAATGAGAAGTTCACAAGCTGGCATAAGATTTTTTTGTAATTTTATATTATTATATTATTTTTATTATTGTTATTATTCAGTAATTTTTTCATTAAAATTTTTTCTGGGACTTTCTGATGATAGGAAAAACATGCAATAGTTTTCTCCGTGTGATCCACATTATTCCTGCCATTATTATGATGGTATTCTTCGTGTGCTCATTATTCCTGTCGAGACTTCTGCTGATACGCTCCGAACGCTTCTGGTTATATCTGATTATCTTTCTCTGCACAAAAATTATTTTTTACTTCATTAATTTTATTCAGTGTTATATTTTATGGGTAAATTTCTGTTACTAAATTATCACTGCAAATATATATATATATATATTTTTCATTTGGAATTCAATATAAAAATCGATTACTCTGTCTAAAATTATGCCTTGAGCCAGCTGAGAAGCACTGTCGTGCAAGATGAACTTCCTTCTCCTTGATGGCTAGCGAAGCCATCCTTCTCTGGCGACCGTTAGTGAGCATCCCACATCCCACATAAAATAAATAAGTAATTTTTATGTCAAAACAACACTTGATGGCGTCTGTTGGTGGCAATAGGAACAACATGCAATAAATTTATTGCAAAAGATAAATTAACACTCATTGACGAAATATAAAAAAAATTATATTTAAGTAATGGTTCCAATTTAAAACTTTCAATTAATATCTGTTATTAGTCTCAGTAACAAATATTGATCACTAATTGATGTCTACGGCTGTATAGAAAGTACATAGGTATAAATTTTGCAGCAAAGAATTTATCTTGAGAAAGAATGGTAGGCAACACGAGAATAATGACTGTGTTAAAAATCCGCTATGCAAAATGATAAGTTGAGTTAGTTGTAGCAGATCGTCTATACGAAGAAAGAGCGTAAAAAGAAACGCCATAACTTGTAACACCAAGCCTCCTTACACGCTAGTGGACAACGATGGAGCTAATTTTCTAAAGAAGAGTGTTCTGCAATAATTCAATAATTTTCCTTGTCTTGAACGAAATTATGTTCATAGCTCTTCCGATCTCGACAAAGAACATAAATTGAAAAACGTTGATGATATATGGAAGAATGAAGACAATATAAATATCCATAACATGAAAAGTGAGAATACATTCAAGCCGAATCCACGAAGATCCTCTATACTTTGTAAAAATGATGGAGACTTAAAAAGGAAGCTTGAAGACATTGAAGAAGATAAGACCTCTACGATTTCGAATTCTTAAAGTATTCTGGGTGAAGACTCTGACATACTGATGATGGCGAAAGTGACTCTGAAACCGATGAGAAAAGCAAAGACTGTGACGAAGCACCTAAAGCTGGCAGTATCGAAAGCTGTGATAAAGCCATGAGACCGAAACAATGAAAACAGCATGATAAAATGAATTATTCTAATCAAGCTTACGATGAACACTGAGACGTTTGTGATCTTAAAAATATTAATAACAGATATTTCAGGAAGATGACGATAGCAGAAGATATTGTTTATATGTCATGGGAAGATTCTAAGATATTTGTTGATCGCC
The DNA here is from genome assembly GCF_032445375.1 of Bacillus rossius redtenbacheri. Taxonomy (NCBI): domain Eukaryota; kingdom Metazoa; phylum Arthropoda; class Insecta; order Phasmatodea; family Bacillidae; genus Bacillus; species Bacillus rossius. Next base: position 66,474,498 of record NC_086331.1, read on the forward strand.
TGAGAATGTTACTGGCATCGGTACGAAGAAGAAACTACTCACACAACCACGAAATATCCCCCATACTTAAAAAATGATGGAAGTTGTCAACAAACATTAATCACTTGTTTAACTTGCATGTATATAATATTAAAAAATAAATGAATTATTAATTTTTAAATAATTTAATGTTTTATTTATTGTAATCTGATTTCTAGCTAAGACTGAGTTTTCGCAATACAGCTTCCTTTTTGTGATTGTGCTTCCAAATGTCCTTTCTTTTTATTGTGCTTCCTTTCCGTTTATTGTGCTTTTTTTCATTGATTTTGCTTCCAATTGTGCTTTTGTTAGTGCTTACTTTTTTATTGAGCTCCCAATTATGCTTCCTTTTTACTGATTTTGCTTTCTCTTTGTCGAATGTGCTTCCGATTGTGCTTCCTTTTCGTTATTTATTCTTCCAATTGTGTTTTAATTTTTATTCATTGTTAATAGTTAAGTACTAACTCAAGCCATTATTGCTCTCATGGTTCGGAGATGTCTGGTCTAAACCCCTGTCATTCAACATTGTCCGTTTAATAAGGTTTATCAAGTATCATCGAAAAATAACTCTTGGTTCGGAGATGCTTGGAATTTACGCATAACTTAAAATACTACCTGTCTGGAACGCATTACAAGCATCGATAAATTTTACTTCGTGTTAGGCCTCGCGTCAACATATTTAATTCTTCGGCTGGGTATCTTGTTCAGAGTTGTTTTTCGTAGAGTAAATTATTAATAAACTCCTCAAAAGGTAATGAGAAACAGAATTTAAAATTAATTTTAAGCTTTAGTTACCTTCATCACTGGCCGATATTCAAACCAAGAACAAATAACTATTGTGTCAAGAATATTTTTAATAATGGAGTTTTTTTGATGAATTTTAGACATATTTTAGAATTTCTAGGTCAAATGCCCGAGATAGTGGTCATATCGGCTAAATTGAGGCCGGTGTAAGAGTAACTTAAGCTACTTTTAGGATTTTTAACATTATATATTAAATAAGTTTTTTTTTAATTTTGCATTGATCAAGTATCTAACCAAGTATGGATATGACATAGTCAATCATTGTATTAATGAGTAATTTTTTTGATGTATTTTTGAATTATTTCTGAATTTCTACCTAAATTATTACGAATTTACAAGATGGCGGTCAATATGTCATTATCGACTTATTAGAGGCTGGTAGTAGAGAATTGAGTCTTCTTATTTGGACTTTCCAACATATTTAATGAAATTATTATGTTTACAATTTTTTTCAAATAAACAAAGGATTGAAGCAAGAACAGGAAATTTTCGATTCAATCAATTAATTAATTAGTGAATTTTTGGGTGATGTTTGGAATTATTTCCTAATTTCTTGGTAAATTATTACGAATTTTCAAGATGGCGGTAAAATGTCATCATCGGTTTACTAAAGGCTGGTAGTAGATGAATTTAATTTTCTTTTAGGACTTTCCATCATATTAATTGAAATTATTATTTTTTACATAAAATTATTTTTTTCATCGATTTAAGTATCAAACAACGGACAGGAATGGAACGAATGAATAAGGTAATAATTGCAGTTTTTTTAAAGTATAGAATTTTTCTGGAATTTCTAAATAAAAAATTACGGGTTTCCAAAATAGCATCCAAATGTCAATATGGCAGGTGGCGCAGTAATAAAAATTAATTATTGAACTCTGGAGGGTAAAAATAAAACTAATAAGGTGGTACCACACCCAAGCAGACGAAAACAAGATGGCGGACATGGCAACATACTTGTTGGCAATTTATATACCCTGGCATTAGTGGTAGGAGATCAGTCTGTCGGCAGGTTAAGTGAAGGAAAGATCTGTCGCTTTTTTTTTTTTTTTTTTTTAATTTTTGCCCTCACCGGGTTTTAACCAAGGGAAGTGAGTTTTCTAAATAATAATTCATTAAAAATCTATTGATTAAATTTTTATACTTTTTAAAGTTTCCCGATTTTCTAGCTAAATAATTACGGATTATTTAGGTGGCGGTCGTTACATCATAATCCCAGATGGCGGAGTTTTTTATAAATTTTAAAAAATTTTCAATTTTCTAGCACAAAAATACTGATTTTCAAGATGGAGTCAATAAATAAAATTTCAATGAAGATAGCATAAATCAAAATGATGGAAAGTTCTAAAGAACAAAATGGGAGAATTCAAAATAACAGAAAGTTCTAGAATACAAAATGGTGAAATTCAAAATGGTGGACAGTTCATGAAAACAAAATGGCATATCTTAAATGGCGCATTCAGTCTGGCTACCTAGGTTAAGGTCAAACAACAAGGTCAAGGTCATTCAAGATGGCTGCAATACATCACAATCCAAGATGGCTGTCGGCACCTTGCATCTCAGCCTGAAGCCTGGGTCCGGATGCCATATTATACACTGTACGAATTGATGTAATAAATAAATATATAAATTAATAATTTTTGATGATTTACAGAATTTTTTCTGAATTTCTATGTCAATAATACAATTTTCCAAAAAGAAAGCCCTATAAGCTTACTGATATATAGCGAACTTGGGTCACTTTTAGGAGTTTTAACATGATATATAAAATATGAATTTTTTGCCTAAAATAATAGTAGTAGATATAGAAATGTAGTTCCTGGCCCAGGCTTCAGGCTTTCTATTGATGACTGTATGCTGTCAAGGCGGCTGTCTTGAATGACCTTGGCCATCAAAAAGTGCAAAAATGAATCAAAATGACACAAAATTCCTAAAAATTTCCCCATCTCGAGGGAAAATTCCCCGTTTTGAGGGATAATTTCTTGTTGTATTCCTAAAAAACTCAAAAATTGGGAATTCGGAAAAAAATTAAAAGAGTTTTGCCTTAGAAAGAAAACAAATTTAAAAAGACCGTCATCGCAATGGACGTCATGTACGCCTTGAAGAGGCAGGGCCGCACTCTGTACGGCTTCGGAGGGTAGGCCAGCTGTGCCACACCTTACAACCACACCTTACCTTAAGACTGATAAAAGCAAGCCACCATAAGCCACTGATATTCTGACCTTGACCTTGACCTTATCCAAAAAAATACAAAATCTTTAATATTTGACCAAAAATTTCCAAAAAATTCCAAAAATATAAAAAATTCCATAATCGTTTTCGGTCTTTGGCTCAATTCCCGGCAGGAGTAAACAAGTAATTTATTAATAATACATAAAAAATTGTTAATAAAAATTTTAAAAATTAATAAAAATTTCTTTTATCACACCCACCATCTTCAATTTTGACCTAACCGCTGCAACTATCGTTACGACTGCCATCTTGAAAATCCCTTATTTTAATGCTAGAAATTCCGAAAAATATTTAAATTCATTAAAAATTTATTTGTTACGTTTTGATAAAATATTTTTTTAAAAACACCGTTGCACATATGGTTACCATCGCAACCTTGGATTCTAGAAACGTACATTTGATTACAACCGCCAACTTGGATGTGTATGACATTATCTTGAAATGTTTCGTTATGGCTGGAATATTAGATCCTAGATCGTTGCAATATTCGTTATAGCCACCAATTGAAAATTAAAAAATTAAATGCTAAAACATAGAAATTTTTTTAAAATTAATTAAAAAATAATACAAATTAAAATAAATACAATCCACCATCTTGGAATATGACAGCACAGCCGCCATCTTGAAAATCTGTAATTATTTAAACATTTTAATGGCAAAAGATTTAAAATTTATAAAAACATTGAATTAAACAAATTAACAAAAATATTAAAAAAAAACTCTTGCATCATGGAGTCCTCGTTTTAAACCCCGTAAGAGCAAAAAAAAATGGCAATGGATCCTTCCTCCACGGAAGCCACAGACAGAATGACCTCCCACCACAAATGCCAAGATATATATCGTCATCTAGAATGACATCACGTCCGCAATCTTGTTTTCGTCTGCTGGAAGCCAACATTTTGTTTTCGTCTGCTAGAATGCGCTACCGCCATATTAGTTCAATTTTTACCCACTAGAGTACAGTAATTATGTAGCCTATAAACACTGTGCCGCTTACCATATTAAAACTAGACGCCATCTTGGAATTTCGTAAGTATTCATCTATAAATTCTGGAAAGAACCCCAAATTCATCAAAAAATCATCAATTAATATACTGATAGATTCGATCGAATCCTGTCCTTGCTTCGATCCTTAGTCAATACAGAAAACGTATTTTAATTAAAATGACCAAAAAAAGACAGGTTCAAGAAATAATACACCACTTCTAACAAACACATTTTATTACATAATTTCTATTTTACACTTGATAAATTTATCAATCTTATAAACATTTGTTCTACTTTGATTTAAATTTACTAATTTTAGCTCCAATAGGTTTACTGAAGACAGAGTCCAGCCTGAACATTTGCCTACGAATCCTTTTTCTTTCCGACAGAGTTTCTCGATACCTACTATGTTTAACAGACTGCTTCACATCGTCGGAAATGTGAATGGCTGTATTCACTTACTTGAATGCACACTTCTTTACTTTGTCCTCAAAAGAATATGGTTTGCCATAAACACAGTCCATCCCCAAGTTTTATTTAAAAGGTCCGTATGTAGTTACCTTATCAGTAAGCTGATTATTATTTTTCTGCCTGATATAGTCAAGAAAAGTACAAATGTATTTCAATTTACTAAACGTATTTGGATACTAGTAGTCATTCAAAGTTCCACTTAATGCAGATTTCTCCAAATGGAATCCATCGTTATTTCCCTCTAGTGCACCGAAAACAGTCTTAGGATTAGATTCATGTCCAGACATCATCGCACAGGGTGGGAGGGCGGAAACCAGGGGAAGGGCGGTATCATACGCCCAGGAGACAGTGCGAAGACGGAGACCAGTCGCGTGAGGCCGGGACTCAAACGGTCACACGACATGGGTTGACGAGAAGAAGGGCTGACAGCTCTACGGACGGGCCCTGTCCACAGGGCTGACCAAGATTCTTCAAGTGTCACAGATATCAGAGCTCACACAAACCACGAGAGCAGACGGGCGTACGCGCACTGTTGTGAAGACGTCACATCACGCACGAAGCACCGAGTGTCAAGGGAAGGAGGAAATTAAGAAACACAAGCAAATATAATAGTAAACTTTATATATATACTAAGTTAACCATCAACATTATTAGAATAAATCTTTTGATTTGGCTAACATGAGCCTTATTTATTTGCTCCTAGAGCGTACTTTGCACAGCAATACAGTATTTACTCCTAGAAAACGGACAATTTTGTATAGTCTACGTACGGACCAATGAGGTTAGACCCCATAAGATTTACCTTGGAAGGCAACATAAAATTTTTACATAGCACGAGATCATCAACAGCAAACCTATGCTATCTCCTAGTGGTGTTATAATTATCAATGGCCAAGATACGTGTAGCAGATTGCCAGCCATTTTATCTAAGACTGCCTCTAGAGCGCGCTAATCCATTCAAGCAATCAAGGGCGGGAGGCCCCAAATGTTCAAGACAGGGTACATAGTTTCACGAACCAAGATGGGTACCAACGAGGCACAGCCTGAAGCGTTGTGAACCGCGCTATTTAAACTAACATTTATAAACACAAAATCGCTATCCCACAGCGTCTGATCGTCTCTATGGAAAGCTACCAACATGCTTTTAAGCACTTTATTAACACGTTCAGCCTGATTTCCTTGAGGGAAATAAGCACTACTGTACACAGGCTTAGTTGCCAATTAAAAACATATATCACGGAATTACCCAGACCAGAAGTAAGTGGCGTTTTCATAAATTCGAATACAGGATGTTCTAAAAACTTTACAAATATTACTTCTCAGAGTCTTAGTTATAGGGGCAGCCTTCATGTCGCGAAGGGGGAGGAGGAACACAAATTTAGCGAAAATGTTTACCACAACAAGTATAAAGTTATTCCGCAAGCGAGAACGGGTGAGAGAACCGAATATATCGATTTGAACAGCTAGCCAGAGGGCAATGTGTGGATCGGCGGCATATAAGCCTACCTTAGCACACTGCTGGGGTTTAGAGACTTGACAGTCTGAACAACCACGCACGAACTGAAGTAAAGCATTACGAATCTCAGGCCACGCCAAGTGAGCGGCGATTTTCCTAAATGTTTCATCCACACCCAAAAACGACATATGAAAATATCGCAACACAACAGGGCGCACAAGAGCAGGTACATCTGTTTCACGTGTACGTCCGCTAGAACCCGTGAAATACAATAAATCATTCTCAACAATATAAGGAATATTTTTACTCGCGTATAAATCACGCTCAATTTCCTTGCAGAATGGGTCCTTCCTTTGATAATCACGAATGTTAAAATAGGATTCAGGAAAATTCCTACACACATTCGAGTGAACCATGTCTGAGTGCAAATTAGGCGTGACAAAATATACAAAACACAATCAGGATTATACATTCTCAACAGGGATTCTGTGACAATATTCTCTACACCCCTTACACAATGAATTTTCAAATGAAACCTATATAGTCCTACAACCGCAAAGGCCTAATTTTCCTAATTGATTGGGGTGATTACAAAGCCTGTTCTGAGCTTTATTGTCCATATAGAGGTCAAACATTTGACAATCTAAATACGATTGAAATTTTTCAACCCCAAAGAGGCATCCAAGGGCTTCCTATTCGTACGTTCCAAGCCGTCTTTCACACCCAGACAACGCATCACTCGCAAACGCAATAGGTCTAAACACGCAATCCTATTTCCAAGGACAGAGCTCCCAGCGCTAAGGATGAAGCATCATCATGTAAGGGAAATCTATTCTTATAAATAGGATATATTAAGACGGGTGGTGATGATGAAAGCCATTTAAGGCTATTGAAAGCCTTTTCATGATCTTCTGTCCAAACCAATTCTGTATTCATTTTACGTAACAAATTAAGTGGAGCCCTAATATTGAGAAAATCCGAAATGAAACTAGTATAATACCCAAGTAAACATACAAATCATTGGACGCCCTTAAGATTTTTGGGGCGGGGGAAACTGACAACTGGAGCGATATTATCGGGATTCATGAGAAGTTTACCTTCAGTGATAACATAACCCAGAAACATCACCGAATTAGTGTCTAAAGGCACTTTATCCGTGTTAAAAGTCAATCTAGCCTGTCTAAGGCAGGTAAACACTACAAGTAGGTGAAGAATGTGTTCATCAAAGCTATAAATGTAAACAATTATGTTGTCCAAATAATAAAAGGCAAATTTTAATTTAATATCATTCAAAACGTTTTCAAAAACACTCATTAAGACCTGGCTTCCAAAACTGACACCTATAGGAACTCTATAAAACTCTATACCCCAGGGGGTAGAGATGACTGTATACTTGCGGATAAAAGTGTCTAAAAGGCCTTGATGAAAAATGGAATTAATACCAATTACAGAAAAAATTATACAGTTCCCTAAAATCTGTAAGGCCATTTCCACTCTAGGCAACTTAAATCTGTTATTTATACTCTTATGATTAAGAGGAATAAAGTTGTAATCGGAATTTAAAAAATGTTTCTTAGGTACAAGAAAGGTGGGGGTGCAGTAATTAGGCACAGACGGCGAAAGTACATTAGTCTTAAGAAGTCTATTAAGAATTTGCTTAATAATTTTCATTTAAGGAGGGCTAGGTTTGTCATATTTGGAATAAACAGGGGTGTCATCCTTTAAATAAAATTTGTACGGCAAGATATCAATGTGTTTGGTCAACACTCCCGGAAAAGAGGCGATTAACTCCTTAATGGCCCGCTCTTCAGAGGAATTCTCCTCAATGTTTACAGTGGAAACACCGGGAAAATTCTTTTCAAGAGTCAATTTTTTATTGAAAGTCGGTTCAAAACCAGAACAAGCTCATGAGCGGCTATGTCAAGCGTCGCTCGAGTTTTGCCTAAAAATTAAAGTTCGAAAATAATTTTATGAGAAAGTCGTGGTACTATTAAGAATCTCCAATGCCAGGACAATCTGTAAATTTTTGTTTCAAGCAAAACAGTAGTACTTGTGGTAAGTACGTCACTGTTAGCTACACAGATGCTCACAAGTTTATCACGCTGAATACGACTAGAAACGTGAGGAGCGAGCTGACAAAGCGTATTCAAAAATTTAGCGCTAATCAACGAGAGTGTAGCACCCGTATCAACCAAGGCGGGAATCTGACAAT